>NW_027397106.1:3030322-3133688 GCF_003265705.2 Callorhinus ursinus | reverse complement strand
GTGCGGCCCCGGCCTGCGCAAAGCCAAGTACCGCAGCTTCCGCCGGCGGCTGCTCAAGTTCATCCCCGGACTCAACCGCTCGCTGGAGGAGGAGGAGAGCCAGCTGTAGGGGTGGGGCGGGCGGGGAAGGTATTTATTTATTTATTCGATCCAGCCAGTGCAGAAAGGGGGCGGGGGGGGGCGGGTACCCGGGCCGAGGGGACCCCAGGAGCCCAGCGCAGCGGGAGAGGGTCCTTGCCAGCCGCAGCTGGGCTGCTGGTGCCTGGCTGTCTCTGCGGGCCCCAGATCCTTTTACTCCTCCTCCCCTAAACCACAGTGGGAGGTGGGGCAGGGAGAACCAGGCAAGCTTGGGTTGGGAGAGGTTTGGGGGCGTTCATCCTACATCTGGGTCAGTAGTGCCTTGTGGGGTGTCCAGGAAAACCCCTCTGGAGGGGAGGAACCCTGTCCCACGAAGCCCTCTCCTCAGCTTTACTTGCTCCTCACCTTTGGCCTGGGGGAGAAATGGCTTCTGGTCAGTAGTCCCCCTACTCTCCACACGTATACACCGTCCCAGTTAACCAGCGGGCCCCTGAAGGGGCCGAAGGTGCTGGGTCCCCTGCTTCCCGGCTTTGAACCCTAAGGGCTTGGCCCCTTCCAGGGGCCTGTAACTAAGTTGGGTCCTGCCGGGCAGGGGTCCTGGGTTCCCTGCCTCTTGGGGGACAGGAGTGGGCATGTCCAGGTGGGGTGGGGGCGGCACACTGTTCCACCGTTTTGCATATTGTTGCTTCTGAACCACAAACTGTATAAAATTGACGTTTTTTTGCATCTGTTGTCCGCGTGTTGACTGCCTGGTGGGGGGCAGGATTGGGCTCCAGCAAACTCTGACTCTACCACGCATCCCTCCCCCCCAACACACACTTGGGCGTGAGCGCGCGTGCACACACACACACACACACACCCCTACACTGTATTTTACATCTTATTTGCTTGGAGCCTGCAGCCAGGGGAATAGTCTGGGGGATTTTGACTTACATGTATGAACCTGAGCAAGAGGCCCCACACCCTCTTCAGAACTTGGGCCTCTTATTTAAGTGCATTTTGAACCTCCCTTCCCAAATACAACAGGTGGTGGCCAAGGTTTGTCTCAAGTCCTTAACTATCCCCTGTGCAAATAACGTGCTTGGAATCTTCTCGGGGCTGGGCCTGGGTCTCCCACAGAGGAGGCCTTAGCCACCGGCCACCCAACCTGTGACAGGCCTAACCACTGACCACCCATTGTTGTTTGTCCAGAACTCCTCACTGGTTCCCCAGTACTCCTAGAATAAGTTTCTAACTCCCAGGCTGGGTTATCTGACCCCCGCCTGCCTCATTTTCCTGTCTTCCTTCTCTGGCCCCTTTGCTGTTATCTGATATGCTTCAGATCCCATCCGCCCGAGGCTCTGCGTTCACTCTTCCCATAATTGGCCCCTTCAGTCTTCAGCTCTGCCTTCCAAAGGACTCCCCACCCAGTCTAAAATACAGTCACACCTTCCACTGTGAAGCCCTGGCTTTTTCTGCCGTACGACTCATCACCATCTGCAGTTGTCTTGACTTTTGTGGAGTCTGGTGTTGGCCTGGCCCCCCCTCCCTGGGACAATGCACACTCCTTGCAGTAGAGCCCAGGGACCTTTCCTGTCTTCTCTGCGGCTTTAGTTCTTGCCTGATACTAGCTCATAGTAGAACCCCAATAACTACAGTGCGTGCTCCCAGCATCTCCACCTTTCTTTGAGGTGACCCAGGGCAAGTGACCTGTCCAGGGTCACACAGAAAGCAAGTAGCAGAGCTAGGCCTGGAACTTGAGACTCCTGTGCCAGTGCTCGCTGGCAGTGACCAGCATACAAGGAGCAGCTTTAAGGGGTCTAAGTGGCACCTTCCCCCAGCCAGGCCATCTCCTACCCTCTCTGTCCTGCACGGTACTGCACTTGCTTTCCCAAATGGGCTCCCCGCTACCTCTCTTGCCTCCAGACCATCCCTCCACCTAGTAGTTTGGGTGATCTTTCTGAAAAGGAAATCAGATCATAACCCTCCTCACTTGAAACCCCTTATGGCTTCCCCTGGAATAAAAGAATAAAATCCAAACTATTGCCTATGGCTTATCCTAACATGTCCGTCTGGGCAGACAAATTACAAAAAGACATCCCTTCCTCTGAGTTGACAGCAGCCACAGGGGCCCAAGAATTTGGTAACTGGGAGCCTTTGTGCAGTGCACAACATCTGCGATTGTACTGGGATGCCTTGCAGGAGGCCCTCCTGGGTGAGGTCTCTATCTCTCTCTTCAAGCTCAAATTGTTTCTCCTTCCGTGTCACTTCTCAAGCTTAAGCCACACTAGTCTTCCTGGTCTAACTCCTCAAATACGCCAAGCTCTTTCTTGTCTCCGCCCTTTGCCTGTGCTGTGCGCTCTGCCTGGAACACTCTTCTTTACAAGACCGATTCCTCCATCCTGCAGCTTCAGCTTAAATACTTCCTCACAGAGCTTTCCCAGATCAGATCAGTAGTTCCCTGTCCTCATTACTCTTTCTCTTGAGCCCTCTAGTTTTTTTGTTTTTGTTTTTTTTTCTTTACAGCACTTACCCCCCATTGGTAATTATATGGCTTCTTCTGTATAGACAGGTCTTCTGCCTCCCTAAGGCAGGAAGCTCAGCCTTGGTTACATTGTACCTCCAGGGCCTAACACAGTGTCATACACAGCAGGTGCTCCATAAACAGGAATGCTTCCATGGGGCCAGGCCAGCAGAGGGGTGACCACCACCTCTCCACCGCCCCCCCCCCCAGTGAAGAGGTCCCTCCCCTGCTCCAGCTGCTGCTGGCATCTGTGGGCGCCTCTCATGATATCCCTTTGGGGCTGGGTGTCAGTTCCAGCCCGGGCACCTGCACCTGGCCGCTTTGCGCTCCCTGGTTCCGGTGGGGGTGGGTGTGAGGAGGAGAACATTTGATTAAGAAAATGGAGCTTCCCCAAGCTCCCTGTTTGAACAGCTGCTCTGCAGCCACGACAAACAGCAGCTCCCGGAGGCTCGGGTCTCGGCGGGGGGGTTGGGGGGTGGGTGGCTCTCCTACCTTTGTTCCCAGAGCCCAGGACTCAGGACTGCCGGGAGCCCGGCCAAGCGGGCAAAGCCCAGCGCCTTGCTGGGGGCGGGGTCTGCAAGGGCCGGCCCGGCTTTCTCCGCCCAGCAGATACCCAGCCCCTCCCTGACCAGCCTCTTCCTCCCCTCCTCCCCTGCAGCTAGTCCTGGGAGTGCTGCCCGGACCCCCTCACCCAGGTGGAAGGGGGCTCCTGGCCCGGGGCGCACACCGAGGAGGGTGGGGGCTAGACCCCACCTCCCAGATGATGGGATGACGGCACCGGCACAGCAGCCTCCTGCCGTGTAGGTGGGTGACAGGGAGTGACTAATGTGTGAGCTGCGATGCTAAAAATTAACCCAGGGATCGTGTTTGGTGGAGGGTGGGGGTGGATGGGAAGGGAGCAGGGACAGGGAAGAGTGTGTGGCTGGTATTCCCCCTGCCCTGCCTCCCCTCTTTCATCTTCCACCAGCCTTCTGGTCCTCTCAGTGCCCCAGGGGACTCTGTGGGAGCCCTTCCCCACCCCAGGCCAGGAGGGACCCCCGAACAATTCCAGGGAGAAGAGGGGACACCACTGTAGGTCTTGTGCGTGGTAGAGTGAGGACACAGCCTTGCAGATGGAGCTCTGGTCTGAGGTCCCTACAGAGCCCTGCATCTTCCCCCCCTCTCCCTGGCGTGATGGCCGCGCGCCCCTGAGCCCCCTGGTTCTCCCCCGCTCTGCCCAGGCCTGAGCTCTGCTCAGGAGTGGAGTGGTGAGCAGAAGTAGCCAGGGCACAGAGACAAGGGCAGGTTTTGCATCAGGAGGTGGAGTTGCCGGGGGCGCTGTACCTGAAGGGAAGGACCAGGGACTATCTCCCAGAGCACCTCTACGTACCGGCACTGTGCGAAACACTTCCAGAGCCATCGACCACTTAGGCCTCACAGCGGATCTGAGAGCCATGTGCCACTGTCCCCATTTTGCAGATGAAGAGAAGCTAAGAACTGGAGAGGTTAAGGTAGCGTAGCTGCTACCTGGCAGAACCAGCATTCCCTCATATGTGTTTGTGTCTAGAGCCCCGGATTGAGCAGAGGGAAGACTTCCTGGAGGAAGGAGTGTGAGGACGGGATGTCGAGATGGTAGGGACTGTTGAGAGGAAGTGAGCCTCTAAGGCTGTGGGGATGGAAAGTGGGAGCATGGACGGTGGATGAAAGGTGGGACCGCAGGGAGCAGGGTCTGAGATGTGCCAGAGAGCAAATGGAGATCAGGTCCAGAGGGATCAAGCCTCCATGTATGTGGGTGCTGTGCTGGAGTGAGGTGAGAACATTCTCATCAAGGGATTGAGGGGCTCTTGAAACTGGGCTCTGGGGGCCACAAAGGGGCTTGGGCTTGGAGAAAAGCTTTTTTTTTTTTATTAAAGATTTTGTTTATTTATTTGACAGAGAGAGACACAGCGAGAGAGGGAACACAAGCAGGGGGAGCAGGAGAGGGAGAAGCAGGCTTCCCGCGGAGCGGGGAGCCCGACATGGGGCTCGATCCCAGGACCCTGAGATCACGACCTGAGCCGAAGGCAGACGCTTAAGGACTGAGCCACCCAGGCGCCCCTGGAGAAGAGCTTTGTTGACACACATGAGAAAACACGTTAGAAGGAGTAATTCAGAAACACTCCTATTTTGCTTGGAGACAAAACCAGAGAACTTGAGCTGAATGGCTGCAGGAGAAGAGATAAGATAGGAGAAGGCACTTTCTGCTCACTAATTAGTCACTCCTAAAATCGGGGAAGTGAGAGGCTGCCGGACTCCCCAAAGGTCGGGAGAAATGCCAGGCTGTCTAGTTGGGAGGCTGTCTGGCCCTGCATTGATGGCTGGGTGGGATGGCCTAAAGGAGGGAGGGCTGGGCTGAGGGGCAAGGAGAAGGCAGGGGACCAAGGAGGGCGCCTTAGAGCAATTACAGAGCCAAAAAAAAGGAGATGACACGGCAGAGTAGAGCAGGCATGCCTGACCCCTAGTGGTGACCGCAGGACACTGCACCTCTCTCAGCCCTGACCTTACCGGCGTCAGACCTGGCAGAGGTAAGGAGGCACCTCCCCCACCCCCCCACCCCATCAGCCAAGTGCTGTGAGGGTGGCTCTCCCTCCTTAAAGCCCACCTCTCCAGGCCTTCCTCAGCCCTGCCCCACGCTCTCACAAAGCAGAGCCTCCTCTGAACCACACAACCCATCTGAAGCTCTCTGCAACCTCGATTTCCCTGGCACTGAGTGGGCATTCAGTATGTCTGAATGAATGAATAATGCATTCAGAACTTATAAACCATCCAACTTAATTTACTTCAACCAACATACCTTCTCTGTGTGGAAGCCCACTTAGCCTGAAGGCTTGTAGACTGGAGGGGGGGTAGTGGGGAGACACCTGCTGAATTGCAAGACACGGAATTTTTGCCATAAGGGAGACCTCCTAAACCTCAGCAAATGTGTCATTCCCGGAGTTCAGAGAGCACACCAGTTTATACAAAAAAGTAAAAAGTATGGAGAAGGAAGGGTGCTAATTAGTAGCAAGAAAACATGTAAGAATAAATCGCATTGGAAAAGTAAATATATAGTAAAGGTAGTAGATTAATTATTATAAAGCTAGTATGAAGGTTAAAAGACAAAAGCAGTAAAAATAACTATGATTACAATAATTAGTTAAGAGATACAAAGGTAAAAAGATGCAAAATGTGACATCAAAAACACAAAACCTAAGGGGGGGGAGGGTAAAAATGTTGAGCTTTAGAATGGGATCACACTTAAGTTGTTACCAATTTAAAACAGACTGTTATAAGTTGTTATATGTAAGCCTCGTGGTAATCACAAAGCAAAAACTTATAGTAAATATATAAAAAATTAAAGAGAAAGGAACATAGCATACCACTAAAGAAAGTCATCAAACCACAAAGGAGAAGAGCAAGAGAAGAAGAAAGGAGCAGAAAGGAACTACAGAAACAGCCAGAAAACAATGAACAAAATGGCAATAAGCACATACCCATTCATACTGACTTAAAATGTAAATGGACTAAATTCTTCAATCAAAAGACATAGTGGTTCAATGAATTAAAAAAAAACAATACCCTTTTATATGCTGCCAACACTTTAGCTATAAGGACACATACAGGCTGAAAGTGAAGGGATGGGAAAAGGTATTTCAGGCAAATGGAAACCAAAAAAAAAAAAAAAGGAATAGCTATGCTTATATTAGACAAAAAAGACTTTAAAACAAAGACTGTAATAAGAGATAAAGAAGGGTGTGACATACTGATAAAGAAGTCAGTCCAGCAAGAGGATATAACAATTGTAAATATTTATGCACTCAACATAGGAGCACCTAAAGGTGTAAAGCAAACATTAATAGACCTAAAGGGAGAAATTGACAGCAATACAGTAATAGTAGGGGATTTTAATACCCCACTTACATCAATGGATAGATCATCCAGATAGAAAATCAATAATAAATATGGCCTTAAATGGCATGGTAGACCAGATGGACTTGACAGATAGCTACAGAACATTCCACCCAAAAGCAACAGAATATACATTCTTCTCAAATGCACAAGGAACATTCTCTAGGAGAGATGATATGTTAGGCCACAAAACAAGTCTTACTGGATTGAAGAGAACTGACATCATATCAAGCATCTTTTCCAACCACAATGGTATGAAACTAGAATTTAATTACATGAAGAAAACTGGAAAATTCACAAGTATGTGGAGATTAAACAACATGCTCCTCAACAACCAGTGGGCCAAAGAAGAAATCAAAGGAGAAACAAGGGCACCTGGCTGGCTCAGTCAGTAGAGCACACAACTCTTGATCTCAGGGTGCTGAATTCAAGCCCCATGTCGGGCGGGGAGCTGACTTAAAAAAAAAAACTCCTTGAGACAAATGTAAATAGAATATACCAAAATTTATGGGAGGCAGCAAAAGCAACTGTAAGAAACAAGAAAAGCCTCAAATAAACAAGCTAACTTTATGCCTCAAGGAACTAAAGAAAGGACAGATGAAGCCTAAATTTAGTAAAGAAAGGAAATAACAGGGACGCCTGGGTGGCTCAGTTGGTTAAGTGTCTGCCTTCAACCCAGGTCATGATCCCAGAGTCCTGGGATCGAGTTCCGCATCGGGCTCCTTGCTCATCGGGGAGTCTGCTTCTCCCTCTGCCTGCTGCACCCCCTGCTTGTGCTCTCTCTCTCTCTCTCTCTCTCTGACAAATAAATAAATAAATAAATAGAAAGGAAATAACAAAGATTAGAGAAGAAATAAATGAAATAGAGACAAAAAAGACAATAGAAAAGATCAAGAGCTGGTTCTTTGAAAAGATAAACAATAGTGACCAAACGTTAGCTAGACTTACCAAGAAAAAAAGAGAGGGGACTCAAATAAATAGAATCAGAAATGAAAGAGCAGATGTTACAACTGACACCACAGAAATACTAAGGATCATAAGGGACCACTAGGAACAATTATATACAACAGATTGAACAACCTAGAAGAAGTGGATACATTCCTAGAAATGTGCAACCTACCAAGACTGCATCGTGAAGAAACAGAAAATCTGAAGGGACTGATTACTAATAAGGAGATGGAATCAGTCATCAGAAACCTCCAAGCAAACAAAAGTCCAAGACCAGATGGCTTCACCGGTGAATTCTACCAAATACTCAAATAATTAATATCCTTCTCAAACTCCTCCAAAAAAACAGAAGAGGGGAACTCTTCTAAACACATTTTACAAGGCCAGCATTACTCTGATATCAAAACCAGACATGAATGCCATGAAACAAGGAAATTGCAGGCCGATATCCCTGATGAATGTAGAGGTAAAAGCCCTCACAAAGTATCAGCAAACTGAATTCAACAGTACATTAAAAGAATCATATGCTGTGTTTAGTCCAGGAATGCAAGGATGGTTCAACATCCACAGATGAGTCCATGTGATACACCACGTAAACAAAATGAAGGATAAAAACCATATGATTATCTCAATAAATGCAAAAAGAGCATTTGACAAAGTTCAACATCCATGTATGATAAAAACTGTGAACAAAGTGGGTACCCCAACACAATAAAGGCTATATATGAAAAACCCTTAGCTATCATCACATTTGACAGTGAAAAGCTAAAAGCTATTTCCCTAAGATCAGGAACAAGGCAAGGATATCTATTCTTGCCACTTTTATTTAACATAGTGTTGGAAGTCCTGGTCAGAGCAATTAGGCAAGATAAAGAAAAAAAGACATCCAAATTGGAAAGGAAGGAGTAAAACTGTAGTATTTGCAGGAGACATGATATTATATTAGGAGCCCTAAAGACTCCATCCCCAAACTGTTAGAACTAATAAATAGATGCAGTAAAGTTGCGGGATACAAAATCCCATCAATAAAAATCTGTTGTGTTTCTAAACACTAATAATGAACTACCAGAAAGAGAAATTAAGAAAATAATCCCATTTACAATTTCATCGAAAAGAATAAAATACCTAGGAATAAATTTAACCAAGGAGGTGAAAGACCTGTATATTGAAACCCATAAGACATTAATGAAAGAAATTGAAAAAGACAAATAAATGGAAAGACAGTCCATGCTCATGGATTGGAAGAATTATATTGGTAAACCAATGTCTGTACTACCCAAAGCAATCTACAGATTCAATGCAATCATTATCAAAATTCCAGTGGTATTTTTCACAGAAATCGAACAATCCTAAAATTTGTATGGAACCACAAAAGTCCCTGAGTAGCTAAAGCAAGCTTGAGAAAGAACAAAGTTGGAGATATCACACTCCCTGATTTCCAACTATACTACAAAGCAACGGTAATCAAAACAGCATGATATTGGCATAAAAGCAGACACATGGATGACTAGAACAGAATAGAGAGCCCAGGAATAAATCCATGCTTATATGGTTAATTTACTACAACAGAGTCAAGAATATACAATGGAGAAGACAGTCTCTTTGATAAATGGTGTTGGGAAAACTGGACAGCCACATGTAAAAAACTGAAACTGGACCACTATTTTACACAAAAATTCACTCAGAATGGATTAAAGACTTGAATGTAAGACCTGAAACCATAAAACCCCTAGAAGAAAACGTAGGCGGTTAGCTCCCTGACATAGATCTGACACCAAAAACAAAAGTGACAAAAGCAAAAGTAAACATGTGGGACCACATCAAACTGAAAATCTTCTGTACCCCAAAGGAAACCATTAACAAAATAAAAGGCAACGTACTCAATGGGAGAAAATACTTGCAAATCATGTATCTAATAAGGGGCTAATATCCAAAATATGTAAAGAACTCCTACAAGTCAATAGCAAAAAAATAAACAATCCAGTTTAAAAAATGGGCAGAGTGGGGCACCTGCGTGGCTCAGTTGGTTAAGCATTCTACTCTTGGTTTCAGCACAGATCTTGATCTCAGGGTCATGAGTTCAAGCCCGGTGTTGGGCCCCACACTGGGCATGGAGCTGACTTTAAAAGAAAAGAAAAAAGAAAAAAAATGGGCAGAGGATCTGAATAGACATTTTTCCAAAAAAGACACACAGATGGCCAACAGACTCATGAGAAGATGCTCAACATCACTCATCATCAGAGAAATGCAAATCAAAACCGCAATGAGATATCACCTTACACCTGTCCAAATGGCTAGTATCAAAAGAAGAGAAAAGAAAAAAGAAAAGAAAAGAAAAAAGAAAAGAAAAGAAATAACAACTGCTGGCAAGGATGTGGAGAAAAAGGAACCCTCTTGCACTGTTGGTGGGAATACAAACTGGTGCAGCCACTGTGGAAAACAGTATGGAGGTTCCTCAAAAAAATTAAAACTGGAGGGGCCCCTGGATGGCTCAGATGGTTGAGCGTCTGCCTTCGGCTCGGGTCATGATCCCAGGGTCCTGGGATCGAGTCCCGCATCGGGCTCCCTGCTCCTTGGGAGCCTGCTTCTCCCTCTGCTTCTCTCTCTCTCTCTCTCTCTCCCTCTGTCTCTCATGAATAAATAAATAAAATCTTTATTTTTTTTTAAAGATTTTATTTATTTATTTGACAGAGAGAGACACAGCGAGAGAAGGAACACAACCAGGGGGAGTGGGAGAGGGAGAAGCAGGCTCCCCGCCGAGCAGGGAGCCCGATGCGGGGCTTGATCCCAGGACCCTGGGATCATGACCTGAGCCGAAGGCAGACGCTTAACGACTGAGCCACCAGGCTCCCCATAAATAAAATCTTTAAAAAAAAAAAAAAATTAGAACTGGACTACCATATGATCTGGCAATTCCAATTGTGGGTATTTATCCGAAGAAAATGAAAACCCTAATTCAAAAAGCTATCTGCACCCCCAGGTTTACTGAAGCATTATTTATTTATTTATTTATTTATTTTTAAAGATTTTATTTATTTATTTGACAGAGAGAGACACAGCGAGAGAGGGAACACAAGCGGAGGGAGCGGGAGAGGGAGAAGCAGGCTTCCCTCTGAGCAGGAAGCCCAATGCGGGGCTCAATCCCAGGACCCTGGGATCATGACCTGAGCCGAAGGCAGATGCTTAAGGACTGAGCCACCCAGGCGCCCCTGAAGCATTATTTAAAATAGCCAAGATATGGAAACATCCTAAGTGTCCATCAAGGGCTGAATGGATAAAGAAATCGAGGTATATATATGTATTACTTAGCCATAAAAAAGAATGCAATCCTGCCATTTGCAACAACATGGATGGACCTCAAGGGCATTATGCTGAGTGAAATAAGTCAGAGACAGACCAATACAATGGGACCTCTCTTATATATAGAATCTAAAACAGAAACAACTTAAGCTGATAGATACCAATAAGTAATTGGTGGTTGCAAGAGGCATGAGGTGGGGGTGGGAGAAATGAGTGAACTGTTTTTTTGTTTTTTTTTTTTCCTAGTTTAAGTAACTTGAATAAAAACCTTTTTTAAAGTAAAAATTATGCAAATAGTGGCCCTTTGGGCCTCTTTCCCCATGGGCCCCTGCAGAGTCACTCAAAAGCCCCCCCACCCCCTCCCAGATGGCCAGGTCCAGGCAGCACCATCTTCCCCCCCAACACCAGAATGACAGGCCACCCAGGTCCCAACACACATAGCCTGTTCAGCTCTCTCCAAATCTTAGTCTAATTGAGGCCTGGGCCTCATCCCGCTTTCTCTGAGAAACTGGTCTCTGGTTAAGCAAAGGCAAGACGAGTGATTACTAACTATGGCAACAAATCACCTGTGGGACATTGAACAGTAGCTAGGACCCCTACCCCTTCCCTTAAGATTCTGATTCAGGAGTTCTGTGGTAAGCTGAAGCTCCCGCATGTTAAAAAAATACCTCGGGCGCCTGGGTGGCTCAGTTGTTAAGTAACTGCCTTCGGCTCAGGTCATGATCCCGGGGTCCTGGGATCGAGTCCCGCATCGGGCTCCCTGCTCAGCAGGAAGCCTGCTTCTCCCTCTCCCACTCCCCACTGCTTGTGTTCCCTCTCTCGCTGTCTCTCTCTCTGTCAAAAAAATAAATAAAATCTTTAAAAAAAAAAAATACCTCAATTGATCAGTAAGGAATTACTGAATGGATGCTGACTGAATATGATTCTAGAGACTTCTGATCTCCCCCCCACCTAGAACCTGGGCGCTCCAGATACTGACAGCACTCCCGCTCCCCTGAGGTCAGATGACCTGTGCACGTCCCACTGGCCCTTTCTGCTTCATGGTGTGGGGGCGGCTCCCCTCCCCCGCCCCAGCCCAGGCTGGGAGCTCTTGGAGGGCAGGGAGATCCCTTCGGACACATGCGTGTCCCCACGTAGGCTGGAGCGGATGTGGGCACACTACAGAGGTATCAGGACCTGATCATTGTGTGTGTGGCCGGTGCTCAGGGGTGAGGGGAGGGGAGAGGAGGCTGGGACACGAGGGGCGGGCAGGCTAGGGCTTCCCCGCAGGCGGCTGCTTCTTAAGGGCTCCTGTCTAGACCAAGCGTTGGGGGTAGGCAGGGGGAGATCAGACTTGTGGTGGTGCTGGGGGAGGAGGCCCGTGAGCTGCCTCGGGGTTACAGGATTGACCTTCAAGTTCTGGATTTGGTTTAACTGGCGTGCGGGTGGGGGTGCCACTTCAGTGCACCAACTGGAATCAGCAGGGGCCCCCTCCCCATCTTCGCGCACTCTGAAGCTGAGAGGCTGAGAGCTGAATCGCAGAGGCAGGTTCCAGCCTGGGGGTGCAGCCGTCATTAGCTGGGGTGGGGGTGGAGATGGGGACTCTGGGTTGTGTTTGGCTGGAAGCTGGGAGGGAAGCAGGTGGCAGAGCTTGAGTGAGTAACCGCCTCCCCGGAGCAGCAAATCTTGCCGCCCCAGGAAGTCCCACAGACATTCTGCACCCCCTCCCCCCGCCCACGCCGGGACCTTCTCCTGGTAAACGCCCACCCGGGCTCCGCAGCTCCAGCTCGCTCTCGCGCTCGCTCTTCCGGCGCAGACGCGCGGCGCCCCAGCACACTTGACCCCATTGCAGACACCCACACCGTGCCCCGGGACAACCTTTCGGGCGGGTCCCCCCCTTCTTCCCTTGCCCCACCCCACGCGCCGCCCCTCCACCCTCTCGCCCCCCAGACCCTTTAAAATCCCGGGAAGGGCCCGCCGCGCCCCTCAGGGCTCCGGGGGTCCCGGGAGGGGCCGGTCCGGGCAGGGGGGCTTGGCCCGGGCAGGTTTGCGAAGCTTTGGGGCGCTGCCGCCCTCTGCTGGACAGACTTGGGAACTGCTTCACCTCTTGGTCGTCGCTTCCTTTCCTTTGCCTCCTTGGCCGCCTGGTTTCGGATTTTCCTTGACCTGTCTGCCATCTGTCTTCTTTCCTTGACCCGACCCTGGAGGATTCCGAATTTGTAGGTGTCGGTCCTAGTGCCAGTTATGCCACAGGCTAGGTTCGGGTTTCTTCCCGGTGATAGCAGTCATGAAGACCAAAGGCAGGACGGTGAATGACACTTGGCAAACTCCAAGGGAGCACCTGGTAATGAGGTGTGGGTGTAATTAATGCTAAGTCTCTCATACTTTCTGGGGTGTGGCTGGGGGGAATCACCTTTCCCCCTGTCCTTGGCCCTCAGTGGAACTAGAGGCACAATTCATCCCTAAGGATCATCACGTTTTGATATGTTGCCTTTTAGTCTTTTCCCCATATATAGAAGCATATATATGGATATGGATTTTAATACAAATGTGACCATACCCTACGTGCTGTTTTGTATCTGGCCTTTTTTTTCCCCCTCCAAGTGCACAAGTCATGGTTAAAAGCCTGGATTCTAGAGTCAGACAGACCTGGATTCAAGTCCTTCTGTCCTGAGGCAAACCACATAACCTCTACCTTTCTCAG
The DNA here is from genome assembly GCF_003265705.2 of Callorhinus ursinus. Lineage (NCBI taxonomy): Eukaryota > Metazoa > Chordata > Mammalia > Carnivora > Otariidae > Callorhinus > Callorhinus ursinus. The sequence goes on along the minus strand of NW_027397106.1, from coordinate 3,120,270 downwards.
CCTATTTCTTTTATCTACAAAATGGTGCTGATGCCAGGAATACCCCCTTCACAGGCCTCGGGCATATCCATCTCAGAACCTGTTAGCAGGGGCTGTCTTGTGCCTGTATTTTGAGCAAGACTCTTCTCCAGCCCCTTGATGCTTGGAGTGTGCAAGATGTTCTCCCTTCTACATATGTCCTAATAGTAAGAAAGGGAGAGATGTCCATCTCTGAGCTTGCCCCCACCCCAAGGCTGCTCTTGGCTCCATGGGTCTCATTATTCTTCAGGCACATTCAGAGTTTCCCCCTCTTAGTGCATGCAGCTGCCCTCTGCCTCGCTGGCCTTTTCCCCAGGTAAGAGCTCTTTCCCTCACTTCCCTGGGGTCCCTACTACCTGAAGCCCCTCTGACTGTTCCTTTATAGTTAGCAGCCCCGGCCATTCTGTAGCCACTTACCTGCCCTGTCTGTCTTCATAGCACTGCTCGGTAGGACGCATTATGTGACATATGTGTTTATCAGTATCACCCCTCTCCTCACCAATATATCTCCAAGGAAGGCAGAGACTTTGGGAGTTTTTTTAATTGCTCCTCCATCTCTGTGGTTCCTAGAAGACTGCCTGGCACACAGCAGGCCCTGGACAGACTGTTGTGTGAATATGAGTAAATCCACCACTCACCTTTCTCCCTACAGAGGCAACCGTTTGCTAGAGGCCACTTCTGTCCAGCAGAGGGCACCACCGCACAGCATTTTGGGGGTGGTCTGGCCTGGGGCTAGGATGGGAGACCCTGTGGGCGCTCAGTCGGGCTCGGACTGGAAGAAAGAGGGCCTCCTGCACTAATCTGTCCCGGCAGCATGGAGCTGGCCAGCCCTGGCCGCCTCCTGCGGCGTGCTCCCGTGCCCGACGACGTCAGAATACCCTGACTCCTGGCCTGGGGACACATCGTAGCAGCGGATGCTTCTGGGTGGCTCACGGCCTGTCCTGGGCTGTGCAAAACGACGGTAGTGACAAGAGCTGCACTGCTTGCTCCCAGGTGTGCTGCAAAGCCCAGACAGAGGCATATGTGAAATGTCTTGTGAATGTACACCCCCGGCAAATGTCATTTATACACGCCTTTGCTGACGGAGGCAGGAGCGCTGCAGCACAAGAGGAGAGATCCGAGGGCACTCAAAGGGAATTGCCAGGCTAAAGGAAGGTGGACTTATGAAGAAGATCAAGTCAGTGAAGGAGAAAGACGTTGTTAAAAATAACAACTACCTTTCACCAAGAGCTTACCAGGAGCCAAGGCTGAGGAAAACGATCTCCCAACATTGTCTAATTATAGCCAACACTTAGACGGTGTTGCCCTGTGCCAGGCACCGTTCAAGTGCTTTGTGCATACAAACTCGTGGAATCCTCACAGCTCAGGGAGCTGGGCCCCATCACCATCTCCAATCTTCACAGGGGGAAACTGAAATAGACAGCTTGAACAACTTGCCCAAGGCCACGCAGATAGGGCTGGGATACACACGTGAGGGATCTGCCTCCTGGAATGGGTTCCCGAGCCCTTGTGGTCACCACCACTCCGAAAAGAAGATATTATTGTTTTGGTTCCCAGATGGGAAAGGGAGGCTCAGCAAGCTTACAAAGGCTGCCTGAGGCCATGATGCAGGCAAGTGTAGTTGAACCCTGCGGAAACACGGAGTGGTACCTCCCAGTCCCCATGGAGTCAGGAAAGGAGCTGTGGGGATGGGGACCGGGTTCTCTCAGACCGGCCGGCAGCAAACATGCCTGCTTCTTCCTCTGAGGGCCAGGGGAGTGTGAGAGAACAGAGGCCGTGTAGGGTGGAGTGGCTTGACACAGAGGCTGCTTGGTGGCCTCAAATTCGTGGGAGGAAGGAGGCTGGGCCACCTTCCAGGCCAAGATGGGAGGGAGGAAGTGAAGAGTGCTGGTAGACACCAGGCTGTCCACAGTGATTCCACACAGGCCCGTGAACTCCCTCCCCCCACACCCTTCTCCACAGGTAGAAAAGGGGTACTGCGGGGCTGGCTTGACAGTGGGAGGTGAAAGCAGCCCTGTCCCTTGCCACGAGTGCCCCCAGCCCAGCCCCTGGCTTCTAACCTGTTACATAAGCTGCTCCATACCCAGGGACTGGAAATAGCCATGGCAATGCCGGGTTGGGCTGGGGGCATGATGAATGGTCCCCAAGCATCAGCTGACCGCTCCCGAAGTGACCTGAGGGACGGCTGCAGCTCAGGTTACCGAGCCCTCCCTGGGAGGAGGCCCTGCCTGGCTTGCAGATGACAGTTCCAAAGTGACTCTGTGTCTCGACATTTATGGTGTGTCTGAAGGATCGTCCTACTCACCAGCCTGAGCGGCTACATAGCCATGCCAGGCCACTGCAGGCCACTCCCCCCACCCTGGATGCTGGGAGCCAGAGCCTGGCCCAGAGAACGTGCTTTAGGATCCCCGGAGCTGGCCCCAGGGACATCTGGAAGGTCAGCTCCTCTGGGTCCTCCCCCAAGGGCCCCAATGGAGAGCAAGAGGAGACTGAGGAATTGGGTGGCATGGAGGCTGCTGGGGGCTGCAGGTTGCATTGTCCCAGGGCTGCACTCTGCCTCAGCCCCATGCCCGTGTCACAGCCCACTCTGTCACTGCACTTACGGCCCCTCAATCCAGGTGCTTACACACCCTGATGCCCACTGGAAAGGGGAGAGCCACATGACCCCCTCCAGTCACCAGGCACACACTCCTCCTCCTGAAAGCAACTTGGGCACACTTTCACAGACCACCTGAGACGTGGGAGGGTGTGCTCCCAGTGGACAGCGGTCACGTGTTAAGAATGATAATGACTATTGCAGTTCTGTGCCTTTAAGATACCTACTCCTCAAAAACAAAAACAAAAAACAAAAAAACCCACCACCATAACAACTCTCTCCCCCAAAATATAAAATTAATGCTTTATGTTACCTAACAGTTAAATCACCTAATTATTTTCCCCCACATCCTTCAGGGAAATGCGCGCTCCCATCCCAGGGAGTTAGGACCTCTTTACTCCACGACTCCAGAACCCTCTGACAGGTTGGAACCCCCCAACTGGAGACATGAGGGAAATTTTACAAAATCCACAGAAGGCAGGTGGGTTGCCCAACCTTCCTGATGATAGATTCCCTGCTCAGTGATCAGACAGACAGACACACAGACACACACACAGACACAGATACACACACACACACACACACACACACACAGAGCGCTGCTCTTCTTGGTGCTCGGGTGTGGGGGCAGGACTCCCCGCCAAACTGCGATGGCAGCAGTCTGGAAAGCCCTGCCTGTGCCCACATACTGGCCATGCCTCTGCCACCCTCCTTGCGTGCCTGGGGGTTCTGGACTTCTGGGCCCACGCAGGAGGCACAGGAGAGACAGGCCCCAAAGGTGCACCCGAGGGTTAAGGGACACCCACCCCATTGCCAGGTAAACCCATATGGGAGAAGGGCCTGGCCTCTTCTGTTCTCCTGTCTGCCTCCATGTCTCTCCAGGAGCTCCCCTGGGAGTGTCACCGGTAACCAAAGCTGGCTCTGCTGGTGAGAGCGGGAGAAGATGTCGCTTGGCAACAAGGACAGCACGTAAGATCCAGCTAATCTGGGTTTGCCCCTGCAGGCAGCTGCCTTCCCGCTACCAGCAGACCCCCAGAGACAGATGCTTAACAACTTCTACCTATTTCCACTTCGGGAAACCTCACGTTCCAGGCGAGTTCCAGCAAACCCCAAGGTCTGGGCAGGGAGGACGCTTTCTCCCCACCCTTGCTATCCTCCCTCTCCCTGTCCCTTTTCTTGAGCCCTATCTCCCTGTAAAACATCTGCAGACCTCTCTGGGGATCCCAGGCTCTGTTGCAAGCCAGGAAATTCGAGGCAAATCGGTTCACCTCTCTGAACCACACGCTCCAATCTGGGAGCCAGTAACTAGCAGTTCAGTGCACAGACTTTGAGGCCACACTGGCCTGGCTCCTAATCCACGCCCTGCTACTTCTCTGCTGTGTGACATCCGGCACGTTCTTTAACCTCTTGGAGCCTCGGTTTCCTCAGTGCTAAATAGTACCCACCTTAGAGGGCTGTTGAAAGAAGGAAGAGACAAAGCAAGGAAGGTGCTTGGCCCGATGCCTGGCACGCAGCCCTGCAGGACTGGGCCAGGCACTCCTCTCTGGCCTCACGTCCAACCCTCTCCCTCAGTCACTGGGCCTGGGCCATTCACCTTCCTCTGCTGCTCCAGTGAAACAAATTCTCTCGGTGCTCTGGCCTTTCTCACATATTGTTCCCTCTCCCTGGAATACTTGCTCTCCACCCCCCACCCCCCACCCCCCGACAAATACTCCTCAGTTGAAAAATTACTTCCTTGGAGAAGCATTCCCTTACCCATCACCCCTTCTAAATTATAGCTCCTCATTAAATATCTTGTTGACATCCTGCATTTAGTTTTTTCACTCTCTCTCTCTTTCTTTTTCTAGGCCTCAAATGATTTACTGCACAGTATGTCTTACCCATCCGGCTGCCCCTCCAGGGGCAGCCCTCTCGTTTTCTCTTTATGGCACTCACTCCTTATTGGAAAGACGGTGTCACATTAGTCTCCCCCTGCTGGGCTGTAAGAATCTGCGTGGGAGGAGAGGGGCTGCGTCGGTTTCGTTCTTTACCGTACCTCCGGCCAGAGGGTTTGGCCTAGGTGTTCCCCAAAGTGCGTTCTAGCTCCCTGTATCTCTTTATTCTTTTTTGGTTTTTTCGGGGGGGGCGGGGCAGAAAGAGAGGAAGAGAGAGAGAGAATCCAGTAGGCTCCAAGCCCAGGAGGCTCGGTCTCACACCCCTGAGATCCTGACCTGAGCCGAAATCGAGAGTCGGAGGCTTAATCGACTGAACCTCCCAGGGGCCCCTGTATCTCTTTATTTCTTATTTCTTCCTTTTCCTCATCTCCAAGTTGACCTAAATAATTTTTGCATCATTTCTTAGGTTCACTGAATCTTTAAGAAAAGGGGTCTCACCGGGAAGACAGCTCAAGAATTAAGGGAGTTTACCCTTAATTCCACTCCTTTCCCCAGAGGACTGGCTGGACCAGATTTGGGAGGGCTAATCGCAAACCAGCCCCCTGCAGACTTTGGGACCCCTCTTCTGCCTCATCCGTGGGTGCCCCCATCCTCGCGAGGGCGTCTATTTGCATACACCAGTTCTGAGGGAAGCAAACGCCCCATGGCCGATTTGCATGCAATCGTGCTGTTGGTTGGAAGGGCCGCAAGGTAGCCAATGGTTTGCGGCGGAGCCTACCCCGCGGCGGCTCCGGGCCACCGGGTGACGTAATGGAAGCCTGGCTGGAGCGGCGCGGGCTCCCTCCCGTCCGCTTCGTGACGTAGCGGCTTCCCCGGGCCCCACCCGGCCCAGCCCGGCTCAGCCCGGCCCAGCCCGGCCCGGCGCGCGGTAGCGCGGCCGCCCCCGGGAGAATGGCGTGGGGCACGGCCCGGGCTGCAGTGTTGCGGCGGGGCCCAGCCCTGTTCCTTCCGGCCTGGCGTTCCGGTCCCGGCCCCAGGGGGAGGGCCCGCCGGGCTAGTTCTGATCTCTGGCGACGTGCAGAGAAATCTGGAAGCAGACACCAGAGGATTACCAAACTCTCCTCCTTCGGGAGTTGATTACCAGCCTCTCGCTTCGTAAATCACGGAGATCTGTAAAATTATGCATTTGTTTACAACGAGCCTGTTTGATTTTGTAATCTAAAAAATGAAGTTATGGAGGATTTTTGCTTGTTTTTAATGAAGAGCCTGGCTTGGATTTAGGGGCAATCTTGGTATTAATTCCAGCTCTGTCACTTCCAGCCTGGTGACCTTGGTCACTTTTTCTTGCCGGCCCTGACGGCCTCTCATGGCAACCAGCGAAAAGCAAATGTTGAGGCACTTTCAGAAAAGCACCCAGCCAGGCCTCCTCACCCTTATGTAATTCAGAGCACGTAACCCCGTAACCCCATCCGAATGGTGTCCCTGGGAGGCCCCTGATCCCGGAGAGAGCCCCGGGAAAGCCCTGCCCTATCTTTGTGTCCGCATTTTCCCCTTTAATTGCTCCTAAAACCGGGAGGGGGAACCCAGAGAAGTCTTTCTTGATTCTCAGGATGAGGAAGGGACCCATGAAGGGAATCCCCTCTACAGCCCCTCTCCTCTCTCAGGGCCAGGGCAGGGGAGCCCCTTCTGGGCCTGAATGGGCTGGGGAACCCCCTTGACATACTTTTACCCCCAGCCCCAGTGGGCCAGGGTGCAGGTGAGGAGCGATGATGTCTCCCTGACTGGATGGAGTTGGATCTAGGGTTTTTGCTACTGTGAGAGGGAGGGGCGTGTGGGGAAGACCACCAGGGGTCTGGCTGATTATCTGGGTCCTGGGGCTTTCCACCCCCAGGCTCTCAACCCTGCCCCCACCCCATGCATACCTAAGAACTTCCAGGTGACCCTTTTTCCTCCATTCAATGTCCTCCCTTCTGTCTTGCCTGGTCCTCTCCTTTCACACAGTGAATGCCCCCTGTTCTCTTCTTCAAGGGAGACCTCTCAGATTAACCCTCTAGATTCCTATTCCAGTGCCAGCTGGGGGACTCTTGGAGACCATCTTTTGGGCCTCTGGCAATGTTTTCATAACTATTCTGTGTCCTGTCGTCCCCCCCCCCCATCAGACTAGGAAGCAAATTTCTGCAGCAAGATCTTGCCCTACTCCCTTAGGAATTTCCCAGAATGTGTGACAGCACTGGCCAGGGGGCCTGTTTTCCCCTCTAGTCCTAGCTCCTGAGCCATGCAAGTGGTTGGACTTCTCTCTTGTCAGTTTTCCCATCTGCAAGAGGGGCTTGTGTGGTAGTTCCTGGAATTTGTGTAGCAAGAAGAGGGGCTGGGTATGAAGGAACAAGATGGTGGGTAGAAGCTAGAGCACTGGTTTGGGAGTCCGAAAACCGTCACTGTGGTCCTGGCTTGGACACTGACTAGCTGAGTGACCTGGGTCAAGGAGGCAGCAAGGGGGCTGAGATCTGCTGGACATCTGTAATGACACTAAAAGGTGACATTGCCTCCATCACCTCAAGTCCCTAAATAAAACATACCAGCTGGGCAAAGCTAGGTGAGTATTCTGCATCTGCAGATTCGGGACAAGTTCCCCAGGCCTGCCTTCCCCCAAGGCCTCCTATACGGAAATAGCAGGTCAGCTCCTCTGGGCCAGACTCCTTGCTACGTTCTTTCTATCTACTACCAAAGATACACTCTTCATGACAACTCTGTGACATCGGTATGTTTTCATCTTCTTGTTTCAAATGAAGAAACTGAAGCCCAGACAAGGTGAGTAACTTCTCTGAAGTCACACAGTTGGTAATAGTTGGGACCAGCCTCTTGAACCCGTGCTCCTTCTACCACCTCACCCTGCCATCAAAGGCCACACAGGTGTGTGTGTGTGTGTGTGTGTGTTTCGGCATTACATATTTCAGTATATATTTTACTTGATTATAAAACAGGAGAATATATAATAAAGCCAAGTTGTGCTAAAGTATTTATAGAAGGGAGAGACCTCTGTGGGCTGGAAGGCTTCATGGAAAAACTGGTAATCAAGCCTTCTTTTTCTTTTTTTTTTTTATCCTTCCTGTCCAAATAAATGTATTTCTCCTACACAGGCAAATATTTTTAAAATGTATTTCAAAAGTTAGATTTCTGGAAAAAGAAAAAGAGAGGGTGGGGGTAGTGGCTTCTTGAAAACACCCATTTGGAAGGAAGGAGCTGCTGGGGCAGGAAGGAGAAGGTGGAGCTAGCCCCAAGCCCCCTCCCCACCCCAGCCCCTGCCACCTTGCCATTTTGAACCCTGTTTCTTTATTTCTATGTCCGCCTATACTCGAATCTGGGAAAGAAATGTAAAAGTTCTGAGAAGAACCTGGATTTTGAGACAAACCACAGGTTCTTGGGATCATTATGAAGAATGAGAGAAAGGGGCTTCTGAGTTGCAGCAGTTTAGGACATGTCCAGGAAAGGATTTCTGCGGGTGGACAGGGGGGTGGGGAGAGGAATGTGGCCCCTGGAATGAGGGCTGAGTGGGGGTGTGGGGCCTCTTTTGGAGAGTTTTGAATGCAGAAGAGATTCTTTGCTGCGTGGGGCCTGGCCTGGGTGCTGGGGGTTATGATAGCATGCTTGTAATTTAAGGTGGCTCTAAAAAGCAGGGCCTGGTGGCTGGGGCAGCGGAGCCCAGGACTGGGGCCCTGCCTAATGGCTATTCCCCAATAGCCTTGCCCGCCTGGTGGTACAGAAGCAGACACTGCAACCCAACCCCACCCAGTCAGCCCCCCAGTCCCACTGCTCCAGCCTTGGCCTGGCTTCCCTGAACCAGCCACTCCTAATTCGAGGCTGTTGGGGGAGAAGGATTTGCTCTGGACAAGGTAGTTCTCTTCGATTTCCAAAGAGTGCTCCAGTCAGGTGTGAAAGAGAGACCTGAGTACTCCCCCCGCCCCCCGGGAAGGTTCTTACTGAGGAGACCTGTGCTTGGAGACTATGGCCCGAAGAGGGTGGGCCACTCACTGGCTTCCTGGCCACTGTGGGGAGCCTCTGTGTATTTCCTGCCCTAAGCACTCTTGTGGCTTGGGGGAAGTCTGACTCCTAGAGGGGAGCAAGGAGAAGACAGTAACTACTGAGTGCCTACGGTGTAGGAGGGACCTCCACAGCTGTTCAATCTCCTGATAACCAGAGAAGGTGGGTAATATTATATATTATAGTATCACCCAGGCTCAGAGAGGTGAAGTGACTTGCCATCGGTCACACAGTAGGTGGGAACAGCTAGATCAGTGAATCCACCACCAGCCTTGCCCCAGCCTTGTACTCCCCGCCTGCAGGAGAAATTTTACCCTCCCAAGAAGTCCCCTCTCTCTGTCTAAGATGCCATCTTGTGTGGAAGCTGGGCACCCTGCTAGTTGGGTTTCTTGCCCTTGGGGTGGCATGCAGGCCAACCAATCGATGCTGGTGGGGGTGCCCAAGACTCAGAGGGCCAGGGCCCTCTCCTCTTAAGCTAGCCTAACTGCTGTGTGACCTTGGGCCACCGCGGGGCCTCTCTGGGCCTCACTTTTCCCATCTCTTCTTCCGGGGAAGCCCCGGGTAAATTTATAACCCAGCTCCAGGTTTGCTGCCTCGGAAGGTGCTAGCAAGGCCACAGAAGCCTCACCTGAAAAACAGCTTCCGCACCCCAGCCGCAGGGAGGCGGATTATGTAACTGGGTGTGCGGCGTGTGTGTTGGGGGGGGGGCGCGGGGCGGGGCGCTCGCGGCTATTCCGGGCGCCGCTATTTTTAGCCCCATTGATGAGGCTGCGTCGGCCGCCGCCGCCGGGATTCCGGAGACGTCAATGGGCGCGCGTCACGGTCCCCTCCCGCCCACCGGGGGAGGCGCGCCCGGGGCTGGGACGGCGGCGCTGGCGGCCGCGGGCTGCGGGGGCGGGGGGCGCGGCCGCAGCCGGAACTGCGGGGCGGGGGGCTTCCCGGGGTGGGGGGCTCGGAGCCGCGGCGGCGCGGCTGCAGGAGCGCGCGGCGGCGGCGGCGGAACTGGTGGGGGCCCCCGTGCGGCGCCCGCGACCCCCGGCCTCCCGGCTTGGGCGCCCCTGCGGTGCGGAGCAGCTCCCCGCCGGCTGGTGCGCGACCCCGGAAGGCGGGGGTGCAGAGGCGAGCAGAGCTCGGCGGGCCAGGTGAGGGGGGGGCTGGGTGAGGAGGGGAGGGGGCCCCCGGGAGAGGCCCGGGAAGGATGGGGTCTCCGCGTAGGCAGTGGGGTGGGCCCGGAGCCACGCTGGGCGTCCTGCTGGGGATCGGGGCTGTGTTGGGTGCGGGGAGGGAAGGACTGGATTCCCAGAGGAACCCGCTCGCTCCGAGTCAGCCCCCGAGTGCGGCGGCCAAGGCTTTCTCTCCCCGGCCGGCCAAGGGTGGGGTTTGGCCCGCGAGGGGCGCTGGAGGTGGCCAGGCAGGAGAAATTCCTTCCATTTCCCCGCCGGCTGCGGGGAATGGGTTCCAGGAGTTCGGGGGGGGAGGGACCAGACTCGCCCTGTGCAACCCCTTCTTGGGATTGAGTGAAGAAATCGAGCCCGGAGAGGGTCTCGTAGAGTCAGGAACGGACCTGGGATTAGAAATGCTGCAGAAGTGGCATTTACAGTGAAGCATTAATTTGGATTGGGGGCTAGTTAGCGTTCGGGCATGCTGAGAAAAGGAAGGCTGGGCAGAGGTAGGTGTCTCCATAACAGTTGTGCCCAAAGGGTGCTGATGGATTAGGGGGCTGATAACAGCCTGGACAGGGGCTTCAGTGGCGGCTGCAACCGTGGTCCTACCCCCACTCCAAGTCAATGTTTAGATCAGTGACTTGAATGAAAACTTAAAAGGGAAGCGGGCTGACTCTTTGTAAAGGCCTAGAGCCAAGGGGAATGACAGGTGTACAATAGGATAAAATCAAGATTCCAAATGATGGCAGCCAGGTAGAAGGATGGACCAAGATGAACAAGATGAATGTGACTGATTATAAATATTGGGGCCGGTGCTGGAGTGAGGAAAATTAGCTCAGGAGTTCAGGCCTAGGGGCGCCTGGGTGGCTCAGTCGGTTAAGCGTCTGCCTTCTGCTCAGGTCATGATCCCAGAGTCCTGGGATCGAGGCCCGCGTCGGGCTCCCTGCTCAGTGGAGAGTGTGCTTCTCCCTCTCCCTCTGCCTGCCTCGCTGCCTACTTGTGCTCTCTCTCTATCTCTCTGTCAAATAAATAAATAAAATCTTAAAAAAAAAAAAGTTCAGGCCTAGTGTCTGGCTCTAGGGCGCAGGAACCCAGGGCCTGGAGCTTCCCACTTGCTTTTTGGTGTTAGCTGCCAAACTGCTCCATGCAATCTGAGACCTCTATCCACTAGAGGAGTCTAGGAGGGGAAGAAGAATGCCTGGCCCGGGGCTCCCTGGTCGGGGACCCCTGGGTTCTAATCCTGGCTTTGCCACTTCCTAGCTGTGTGACCTTCAGCAAGTTGCTTAGTATTTCTGTGCCTTAGTTTCCCCATAGGGTAAAATGTTCATTATGGTAACTGCTTCCTCATAGTGTTGTGAGCTTGCAATGAGAAAGTGCATGTAAAGTGCTTAGTAATGTATCTAGCACATGGTGTTCAGTAAATATTATCTGCTGTTATTATTGTTAATACTAGTAATATGCCCATTTCTGGGTGGGGACTTGGCCCATGCAGAGCTTACATCCAGGAAGGCACCGGGGCTGCAGAGGGTCCGCCAGCCATGTCCTGTGGTGAGGAGGAGCGGAGTTAAAAGACAAATACTTGATAGGAAGGAGGGGAAGGAAGGAGGTTTCCGGCGGGCCCAGGCAGAGCTGGGATCCAGGCCTGGGGCTTTTGGAGTCAGGGTTGTAGCTCGGCATAGGGATGAACCCTCAGACTTTGGATCTGCCCTCCAACGGAAGGGCCAGTTGCTTAGCTCCAGCATTCTCCCCACCTCCTTCCAAGCAGCGGGCTGGTCCTCTCAGCCCAGTCCTGATGCAGGCGCGCGTGAGTCCGCTTCTCCCACATTCCTCAAATACTCCCTGAGTACTTACTAGTGCTGAGCTCTATTTGGGCGACTGAAGACCACAGAGATTGAGACAGCCCAGTGAACAGCATTAGTCCTGTGGAGCTAATAAAAATAGGTTACTAGGTGGGGGTGGGGGTGGACGCTCTCCAAGGAGGTGGAATGGGACTGGAAACCTGACTGCTGAGAAGAAGCTAAGCATACAGACATACTGGGCAATGACTTTCTTGGTAGAAGGAACAGCCAAAGCAGTGGTCTGACGGGGGGGGGGGGAAAGTAAGCCCATGTGCTTGGAGCACAGCAAGGGAGGGGGAGCGAGAACGGCGTCCTGAGGTCTGGCCTGAGGTTCCCACACCATTTAGGGGACATCACACTTTTCTCCTCCAAGCCCCCATCGGCCCTAGGTTCGCTCTCTGCACAGTGCTGAGTGTAACTGACCTTGATTCATTCCCCCATCGGAACCTCCTGGGGCCCGGAGATGTAGGTTTGCTCCTTCTCGGATCTCCTGTGGTTCATGGCTCACTGCCTGGCTCACAGTAGGCCCTCAGTCAGTGCTCCCAGAGGGAATTTTGGTCTGAGACAGGAGATGGGTTCTAAGATGTTATGAAGCAGTTTTTGGGCATGACCTGGGTCGCTGACTCTGGCCCCTATTCTCAGAAACAGGAAGACCTGGGTGCTCAGGGCCAGCCTGACTGTGGTGGCAGGTGTTGGCCCTTCCTGCCCTTCCTCCTCAGTAGTGGACTGGTAGGGAGAGAAGGGAAGGTTGTGGAGGGGAGCGCGGAGCCTTACTGCAGACCTGTTTCCGGGGTGTGGGAAGATGACAGTGTCGTTCTGGCAAGCAGGTGTAGCCTGTGGGCCAGGGCAGGTCTGAAGCCTGATCTTGCCTTCTCTGAGGGGCTGGAAGCCCTCCAGCTGTTCTCGACTTCTCCCCTCCCTGTCTCTCCTGCCACCTTCACTCCCTGCTCTCCATCACACCCACAGGAGCGTGGGAGTGCTGGTAGCTGTGTAAGAGGAGAATCCAGGTACCATGGTCCAGAGTAGCTTCCATTAACCCGAGGACCCTGGGGCAGAGGTCAGGAGGGCAAGGAAGCCCATCACCCCCCCCCCCCGGGGCCCTCCTCCTCCTCCTTACTCCCTCTACCTCCCACCATGGGAACATCTGCTTTTCTTTTCCCACACCTCATCTTGGCCTGTAGGGCACCTGGTCCTGCTCTCACTCTGGGGCTCAGTTGAGAGAGAGGGCTGAATTAGGGTGGAAAAAGGGAAGGAGAGATGTGGGGTCTGGAGTACCCTGGCTGAAGGAGGCTGTGGCACTGGTGAGAGGTCGGACAAGAGCTTAACAAGGCTGGAAGGGTGGTGCTCACATTTGGCTCCAGAAGTGGAGGCCAGGTGCCCAGAAGTGGCTTGAAATAAAAACCAGGGTCTGGGGCTGGCTCTGATGTGTCCTCATTTAATTTCTCCTGATAATGGTAGTGCTATCATATGTGTATCTGACACTCTTTTATGTCCTTCACGTATGAACTCATTTTAAGCCCCACCATAGCTCTGTGGTTGTTAATTTCAGAGATGTCAATTACAGATTGTCATTTTCACAGTTGAGGAACAGGAGGCACAGAGAGATTTTGTAACTTGCCCAAGATGACAAGTGACAGAGCCAGGATTTGAACACAGGCATCTGGATCCAGCGTCTGTGCCCTTAACCACTTCACTTCAAGCTGGGTCTTCGTGTTTGGGGACTGGAGTGCCTTCACAGAATATTTCCTGGGAGTCCCCATTGCTCTGGTTAGAAGGCTGAGCTGCCTGGAGATGGGGCGATTGAGCCCCTGCCCTGTGGGGTCCTCTGAGGCTTTAGGGGCCAAGTTGGAGCCTTCTAAGGAGAGAGGGGTATTTTGCCCTGTCCTCACAGTAGCTCCCTTTTCTCTGCCTACAAAATGCCCTTTTATGCGCAGCAGGGCCAAGTGCTGGACTGAAGCCCCCTCTCCCCTCCCCACCGCCGACAACCCAGGAGTGGGGCAGGAGACTGAGGGGCTGGATGCTGGCATGTGTCTCTGTGGCCCTGAGATGGCCCAGATACTGTCAGCAGTTCCTGATCACGTCCCACATCCCCAAGAACTGTTTGCCTGGGGTTCTGTGTGCCCCCAGGTTCTGCTGGCCAGCGCAGGGAACTCCCTGGGCTGGCTTGTTGCCTCTCATGGCCTGGGTCCTGCCCCTGTTCCTACTCCTGTGTTTCCTGGCTGTGCTGCCTCCAGGGAATGTCCCTGCTGACTGGTTCCTCCGCACTCACACTGATTCTCCCTCTGTAGGCTTCCACCATGGACAGAAGCCAGCCCTGGTCCCTCTCTGGTGTCCCAGCTCCTTCTGCCAGGCCCTGGGGGCCCAAGGGATGGTTGACTGTTGTCCGAGGTCTGTTGGTTCATCCAGACTGGTAAGTGCTCTACTGTTGTCCTCTGTACACCGCTGGGGCCTTCAAGCAGGTCGGGCTGGGGGGCAGAGGTGGGTGTGGAGCTGCCCTAAGCAGATGTGGTTTCGGGGACGGAGGGGGAAGCCCTACAGAGGTGGCAGGTGAGGTGCTGCTCAACTTGGGGAGATCTGATTTCTTCAGTGATGGAGGTAATGTGGGGGTGGGAAAAGGGGACGCCTGGCTTTCTTAGCAGGATAGGCTGGGGGACTCTGGGCCTGGGCCACACCAGCATGGGCTGGTGTGGGAGGAGAGGGGCAAGGGTGTGGGTGAATGACCACGGTTACCAAGGCAGCACAGTCTGGTGCTGATGGGGTGGGGCTAGATAGCTCAAGCAAGGCTGGGAGTATAGCGGGGCGGCCTAGGGGATGGGAAGTTGGCTTGTTTCTAGGGCGTGCACCAAGGGAGTGCATGAGGGAAGGCTGGGATCATCTGCCCCCTAAAAGGGCGATGACCACCCCTGTCCTACTATGGTGGGTCTGTATGGGGAAGATCTTGTTGACAAAGGGTGTGATAGACCCTCCACGATTCACCGAACATCCTTGAGGGGGAAAATCTCAGACTTGTGGCCGTGGCCAGAGGGATTCTAGGCCATCTGGTTCACCTTCTTTTATGGATGAAGAAACTGAGTTACAGAGGGGAGAAGTAACTTTTCAAGATCCTATAGTGAGGACGTGTAGAGCTAAGCTTAGAATCAAGGTCTCCCAGAGGCCTGGTTGGCTGGTGGAGGACACACCTTCCTTGCCTGAGGACGCTTCTGGAGAAGATCTGGAGGTGAGGGGTGGAGTGTAGGAATGGAATTTCTACCAGGTCTTTCCCATGGGATCTCAGACACTAGGATGGGGCCGAGGGCACCACAATCCCGGTTACCATGTTTACCTGAGAGAGCTGGAGTTCACCCTGGCACCCTGGCCAGGGACCTGTGATTGCCTTTTTCCTTTCCCAGAACGGAGGGCTGTCTCTGAACCACAGCCCCCTTCAGGCCTTGAGAGATCCCTAGATGAAGGAGGAGCTGGTTCTGTATCTCGCCCGGCTGCCCAGACACTGTTGCCTCATGGGGAGTAGGTGTTCAGGGCACAGGGAGTCCCACGGAGGTGGCTGCGATGGGGGAGGCCGGGGTGGCCAGTGTGAGCCCTGGTGGAAGGAGGGGAGGCCCTGGGAAGCAGGGCCTCCTGTTCCAGGGGCTCGGCTGGGTGTGCACCTGGCTGCCTGCTGGCAGCCGGCTCCGTGCCACCAACCTTGGGCTGGGGGCAGGGAGGGGAATTACTGTAAGTGGGAGAGGCAGGTGTCCCTGGTCAGCCGGGGATCTGGACTCGGGAGGCACATGAGTGAAGATGACAGCAGCGGGCCAGATGGCTTCCCCCAACCCGGCCCCCACCTCTGCCGTCAGCTCAGACTGCCTCCTGAGCGCCCAGCCTTCCTCTCTGGGTACAGAGTGGCCCCCGTGGGCAGAATTCCGTGTGTTCAGCTCGTTGTCTGGGTGATGGTGGTGACTGGGTGGAACTCTCATGCCATATCCACTGCCAAGGCCACCCCGAGGGGCTGCCAACCGGGGCCCCGTGAGTGCTAGAGCTATTGGTCTTGTGACGTGGGCACCTGTCTGCCAGGCCTGGGCACGAGCCCAGGGTCATGCTCACGCCGGGGCTCCCGTCAGCTGACTATTTTGGGCTCTTGCTGACCTGGGCCAAAGTCAGGCTTCAGCCAAGAGGGCCCTGAGGCAGCTCCCTCTGTCCCCAGAGGCCGGCTCTGTTTCGGCTACATAAGCAGAGGAGGACATGCTGGCTTGGAGACAGCTCCATGTCCTAAGTCCTCTCAGCTGGTGCATAGCCCTGGCCGGGCAGGCCGGGCTGACCGGGCAGTCCCGTCTCTTTCCGCAGGGCTCCCTGAGGCTGCCAGGAAGAGCCCCTGACCAACCCCAGGATACGCGCCTGGTGCAGTTGTCCAGGATCTCTGAGAGTCTAAGCAGATCGTGAAGAGATAGCTGGTGAGTCTTAGGGATGGGGAAACTGAGGCATGGGAGCTGGGCTATTTGGATCTTTTTCCATTGTGACCATCTGTGTTGTGGTTTCTTTGGCCTTCAGAGGAGGGGGGCGGAGGAGGAAACGGGTGGCTGACCTTCCCGAGGAGTGAGAGTAAAGCTCGACCTGAGTTGGGTAGTGGTGGAAGTCACATTTGGGAGCACGCCGTGATCAAGAGCTGGGAGATATGGGAAGAGACAGGTGCTGCCATCTCTCTCCTTCCTTGGAGATTTCCACCACGCTCTCGGGCCTCCTCTTCTGTGACCCAGCCTGGATGAGGCACTGGTCGGCTCGGGCTGGGGAGGGATGCTGGAGTGAGCTGGGTGGCCATCAGGGGACCACTGCATTGGTCCCCGAGGAGGGTCCCTGAGCCCCCCAGCTGGTTGGGACTCGGGGACTTGGCTTCCCTGAGCCCTCAGCCCCTGTCCTGCTCTCCTTGCCTGGCTTCCCAGCTGGTCTTGGTGTCTGTGAAGCAGGGCTGGAGCGAGGTCTGGCAAGTCTGCCAACCATCTTGCCACAAACACGCTCCCCGGGCCCCGGGCCAGGGGTTGCAGCTCGGCATGGAATAAGTGGCAGCCCCTTACGTGGGAGGCTCTTGTGCTCTCCTTCTCAGTTCTCAAAAAAAATTTTTTTCCCCTTTCTGAACGTGAGTCTCTAAATGAATCCAGAGCCTGTGACTAAAAATACTTTAACAATAGGAAAATGCATCAGTTTTTCCGGCTGGGGCTCGTTATCAGAGGGTTTTTATTTTGGAATTTGAAATTTTGCCCAAGGAGGCTGGGTGGAGACCTTGGGCAGGGGCAGGAGAATTTGGTGGGTGGTGATGTTCTGCAAGGTGGTGGGAGGCCCTCCAAGGGTGGAGGAGAGGAGCTGGCCAGGAGCTGCGCAGACTGGGGGGCATGGAAGGAGGTTCGAGGAGGGTGCAAACAAGGCGTAGGCCGACCTTTCCCAAAGGCACTCCATGATCTTGTATGCCTTTTTCCAGCGCCATCTGGCTCTTTTTCCCGAAGTCTGATCTTACTCTTTTGTGCTGTCTGTGAATACCTCCTAGCCTGAGAGGGAGGTGAGGGTCGAGAAATCCCTGGACCAAAGACAGCCTCTGTGGAGAGAGGCCTGGCCTCCTTAACTCACAAGCTTTCTCCAGAGTATTAATTGAGCACTTGCTGCATACAGGGTCTGGAATTTTCCCAGTGCTGGGTGGAGCCACATCTCTGGGCACACTCTCATTTCCTTCCACTCAGCCATGGAGGGGGGAGAGGTGGGGATGGGGTTACTGTTCTCCAGTTCTTGAAGAAGGGGTGCTGGCTCCCCAGTATAGCTGAAGACCCTGGTATCTCCTTTCCCAGCCTGCCCTCCCTGTCCCAGGATCCTGCTGCAGGTCCCTAGAGTTCAGCTTCCCAGGCAGGGTTCCATTTCACTGGTGAGCCTCCCCCTTCCCTTAACCAGTTGAATTCTCACACCCCTGGGAGTGTGATGTCTGCACTGGGCAGATGAGGAACAGTCTCGGAGAGGGCAAGGGACTGGCCCCAGGGCACACGCCAGGCTTGCTGGCTCCTGGTCAGAGGTGGCTCTGGGAGGGAGCTCCTCCATCTTTTGTCCCTGCTGGGGTTGGGGTGAGAGGCGGGGGGCAGTGGCTTACCTGCCCACATCCTTGGGAGTCTGTTGTCAAGGAGGTATCAGCATGTGTGGTTGTGGCAGGGCCTGGGTGAGGGCCAGGAGATCAGAGCCAGAGGCCTGGGCCTGACCCTGCATCCCCAGTTGCCAGACCTGTCCATGGGAAGCCCCCCGGGTAGTAGGTACTGCTTCCTTGCCCACAGCACAAATCCCCCTACCCACTGCCAAGGCAGGAAGAGGAAGTGGCCAGGTCAGGGCTGGCGATAGATAGGTCCTGGGGCCGAGGAGGGGAAGCTCCTGTGGCGACTTCTCAGCAGGAGGAGGCAAAGCTCACTCCTTCTGCCCACCACGCGGGAAGGGTGTGGAGGCCTGTGGGTGGGGTTGGTCTCGGTGAACGTAGGGCAAGTTCCTGCCCTCTGTTAGGGGGTGTGGAGGGTGGCGCTGCCCAAGGTGGGGAGCAGTGTGGGAAAGGGGCTGTGCATTTCCACTTCCTCCATCACCCATTTACCCAAATGAATGATGGTGGACATTGGCTGCCCATTTGGGGCCTGCCCTGGGCTAGTTACTATTGAAGATGCATGAAGGCTCCCCCCCCACCGAGGTTGGGGAGACAGGACCTTGCCCTCATGTTCACACGTAGCTGGAGGAGGGATGAGTCAGCGCATAAGTCCCTGGGCCCCATAAGATCTGACTCGGAGGGGCAAGGGCTTAGTGCGTGCTTCAGAAAACATCCTGTGTGAAGACCCCTTTCTAATGGGAGATATGGCAACCTCTCCTAACCGTGCGATAGAACAAATACATAATGGGAAACAGGCACTGTTCTCTGATTTCAGCAACACACACTTGAATGAATTTGTACTCGATGAATTCCAGCAGCATCTGTGTCTATGTGGATAAATAAGTCTTGCCCGTTTAGGCGTGGCTATTTTTTTAAATAAACTTTGGTTTTTGAAAATATACATACAGAAAAGTGCACAAATCTAGGTGTGAAATCTTAAGAATAGAGTGTGATGACTTTTCCAGGGTGAACACACCTGGCTGATCGTTGTCCAGGTTGGAAACTGTAATGCTTCCAGTCCCACCAAAGACCCCCTCATAGGCACTGCTGTTTTCAGTTTACAGGCTGTGTGTTTTTTTTTGTGTGTGTGTGTGTGTGTGTGTGTGTGCGCGCGCGCGCGTGCACGCCCGTGTCCACGCATGTGCACTTACGCACACCTGGTTCTGTGGTGCACTTAGAAGCCACAGTCTGCAGCCCACAGTGGGGGCCGTGGGTCCAGCACAGACCTGAGAGTTAGGGGACCTGCATTTGAGTCCTGCCCCTGAGCCTCCGTCCCCTCGTTTATGGGTCACAGTTCTAAACCTGGAGGGTTGAGGGGTGAGTTTAGTGGAAGAATCCATGCGAAGTGCTGTGGACTGAGGTCTGACCCTTTATTGGTGTTCCCCATAACTCTCCTCACCTGTGAGAAGGTGCTTGTTATTAAGAGTTAGGCTGGGGGAGGGGTATGGCTTGAAGTCTTGGAGGATGGGCAGGATTAGGGCAGAAGGGAGGAAGAGAGGTCACTCTGCCCACCAAACGGTGGGAAGTTTCATCCAAGGTCCTTTTATGGGAGCAGCGGGGAGCTGGGGGTAATGAGGGCAGGTTGGTGCACTGAGCCAGGCTGTGGTCTCATCTCCAGCGCGACATCTCACCCTGCGCTGCGCTTTTTGTGTTATCATGGTCCTGCCTTACCTTCTGGTCCTTGCCTCTAGTTTTGGATCTCTCTCCCATTATTATGTCCTTCATCATTACCTGTCCCCTCCCACCCCACACCTCCCTCCACAAGGGGCTGTTTACCCTGACCTTGCTCTTGAGGGCTGGACTTCGAGATCCCTTGGGAGCCTGGGAACAGCTTACGCTCCAGGCCTCCCAGGGTCTGCATTAATTGTGCCTTTCCCCAGAGTTCCACCTTAGCCAGATTCCACTCTCCTCAGAGCCCCAGGACACCCTGGAGGGCCTCTGGCCAGCAGCGATGAGACCCTGTGTCCCAAAGACCCTCATGCCTCTCTCCCCTCTGCCTTAAGGTAGGTGCTCCACGTGGGTGCCTGAATGGGTGGCCCTGGCTGTGCTCCCACAGAGGGACTCTGCCTTTTTCTCCTTATTTACTTATTCTCAGAGCGCAGTGTATACAGACCCTGCAGCATCCCTGCCCCCACAAACATGGCCAGGTGGCCGATGCAGTTGTCTTCCCCTCTCTCTGCCTTTGGGGCAGTGAGAAGGGAGTCTCCAAAGCTGCAGTATCCTGGCGAGGTGGGGCCTGGGCTGTAGGCTCACACCTGGAGGCTCATGCTGAGGTTTGGAGATGTAGGCCAGGGCCTTGGGCAGCTCCTCACCACACTTAGTTCCCTGGGGCTCCTCGGTGGGCTGGCCCTGTGGGAAGGTAGGGAAGGTCTGTGTTGCTTTTTACAAGTGGAGAGTGGTGGGGAGGACCAGGGGGGCACCAGGGCTCAAGGCTGGCTCAGCTCTCAAAGAACTGGTAAGGCTGGGCTTGAGCACAGATTGATCAAGCAGCAGCTAATACACCTATTAGGCTGGTGCGGGATGCAGGGAGCATTGACTTGGCTAATCATATTTTTCTGATTAATTTTTTTTTTTTTTTGAGGAAAGCCCTACTGGGGTGGAGGGAGGCATTCCAGAGTGGGGTGACGGGCTGTAGGTGGGAAGCCAACCCATGATGTGCGGGGGCTAGCTTCACCAGCCCAAACTTGCTGTGTACTTCTGAGCAAGGTGCAGCTCCTCTGGGAACCCTTGGGTCCTAATCTGCAACATGGGAGGATGTGAATGATATTAGCAGTTTTATCTTTTTTATTATTTTGTTTTTCTTTAAATACCTATTTTTTTAAGATTTATTTATTTATTTTAGAGAGAGAGAGGGAGCACGAGTGGGGGAGGGGCAGAGGAGAGGGGGAGAAAGAGAAGCAGACTCCCCACCGAATTTGGAGCCCACCACAGGGCTCCATCTCATGACCCTGAGATCACGACCTGAGCTGAAATCAAGAGTCAGACGCTTAACCGACTGAGCCACCCAAGTGCTCCCTGTTAGCAGTTTTAAAGCCTTTTTGGTTTTTTTCTTTCTTCTTTCTTTCTTTCTTTCTTTCTTTCTTTCTTTCTTTCTTTCTTTCTTTTTCTTTCTTTCTTTCTTTCTTTCTTTTCTTTCTTTTCTTTTCTTTTCTTTTCTTTCCTTTCTTTCCTTTCTTTCCTTTTTCTTTTCTTTCTTTTCTTTTTCTTCTTTTCTTTCTTTCTCCCTTTTTCTTTCTTTCTTTCTCTCTCTTTTTCTTTTCTTTTCTTTCCTTTCTTTCTTCTCTTTCCAAGCAGAATCTATGCAAAAGCCCAACACAAAGCAAAACAAAACTTCAGTGTGAAGTGGAGTGGGGATCTTCACCTTCAGCCAGGTGGCCTTGAAGGGTGTTTGGAAGATGGTTTGGAAAAAAACAGAGCTCTCCAAAGACCGGTCCCCGTTGAGATTGTATGCTGAAGTGGGGGAGCTATGGCAGGTTCTGGCCAGATCACTGAACGAGATTGGGGTTGCATGAAGACTATCCCACTGGTAGCAGCAGAGGGATTTGGAAAGAGGAGACAAGCTGGTTGAGGGGCAATTTCCTTATTGGGTGTGGGCAAGGAGAAGTGGAGGTCACTGGCCTCACTCAGCTGGTCTGCTGTCTTCATGCACCAGTAAGGCGTGGGCTGTGGTTGGCAGTAGGAACGGGGATCCAAGAGATGTTCCAAAATAGAATTTAAAGAAAAAACAAATGAGAAGTTGCTTGTGGGGCATCAGGAACAGAGATGGGGCAGGGAGTACAGCGATGACAAGCTCTGTCTGCAACAGATGAAGTTTGAGATGCTGGCAGGACCTTTGAGTGGGCTGGAGACAAGGGTGTGGGAGACCTGAGATGGGAGGTGACAGTGGAAGTGAGGAACAGGAAGTGCCTCAAGGGTAGGGGGAAGTGCTGTCGGGTGACCAGATGAGGTGAGAGTGGGGCCACCAGCGCAGGCGCAGTGGAAGCAGAAACTTCAAGTTGACTTGGGAGAAGGGGGCTGGGTGGGACCCCAGTGTTGGCGGGAGGGGGGTCTCTTCTCCTTGTAAACATTAGCATCACTTCCCCTCTCTCTTACCTAGCAAGTGCGGGCTCCCCAGGTTTGGGGTAGAATGGGGGTGGAGGGGTGACAGCCAGATCAGGGAAGGCTCTAGGTGGGCTGCAGCATGGTCTGTGCCCTGATACAGTCCTGGTCGCCCCTTCTTGCTCCATGGCACAGGTCAGAGCTGCTCTCTCCACAGGTGCTGGAGGTGAGAAGAGTCATGGACAGGGGAGGGCGTGAGAAAATCCCCTACAGATGCAGTCAGAGGTCCCGGGTTCCACCCCAGTGGGCCATCACCTCGCTGTGTGACCTTGAGCAAGTGCCATTATTTCTCTGAGCTTGTTTATTTATAAAATGGGGAAGAGTCGGCACAAATTTGACAAGATTTCTCAGGCTCCACCCGGTTCTGAAATTCGGTAATTTCCCAACTATAGTGCACCCACCCTGTAAGGGACTGGGAAGAAATCAAGTTCAGCGTGTGGAGCGGAGCCCATTGGCCCATCTTGGGCCTGGCAAACCCCTGCCCTGGGAAGGTACTTTGCATTGGGAGAGTAGGGGGCCGAAACGACGGGGGTGGGGGTGGAGGGCTCTGACGTTCCTGGGCCAGTCTCAGCCAGTGACCCTGCTGGGGAAGACGGGTCAAGTGCAGTGGCTGCGCCTTGGGCTGAGGTGGAGGAGCAGGTTGTCCGGGGTGTGTCCCAGAGTTGCCCGCCCCGGCCCAAGCGGCAGCCCAGCAGCGGCAGAGGGCGACCCCCCAGGCCTCCAGGAAGCGCTAGGAGGGTGCAAAAGCGGAGCCAGGCGCGGAGGGAGCCGGAGGGAGCGGGCGCGGTCGTGGCTCCCCAGAGCAGCCGGAGGCTGCAGAGATCCGAGTCCGGGGAAGCCCCGCGGCCGCGGCTCTAGAGCGCCCCCTTCTCGGACTCTGGCCCTCCAGGCCGGTTGTTTCGGACCTGGGGGGCCCCGGGCCGGGTCCTGGGTCTGGCGGGGGGGGGAGCCTCGGGAGTCCGGGAGCTGCTATTTTTAGCCGGCGCGGCGGGCGCGAGGGGACTATTTATAGATCAAACAATCCGCGCTCCCTGCGTCAATGGAACCCCGCGTGCGTCACGCGCGCAGACATTCCAGGCCCCCTCTCGCCCCGCCCCCTCGGGCTCCCCGTCCCGCGCCTCCCTCTGGCCGCCTCCCGCCGGAACCGCGCCGCCCCCCGCGCCCTTGTATGGCCAAAGCTCGCCGGGCCGCGTGCGTCAGTGGCGCCCCCGCCCCTCCCCGTGCGTCACGGAGCGCTTAAGAGGAGGGTCGGGTTGGGCTGGGGAGCCCCAGTAGCAGAGGCTGCGGAACTTGGGGGAGTGTGCAGGACCCGGGGAGCGCACGCGGGACCAGACTGCGACTCGGGGTGCCGGTCCCGGACAGGGGGAGCAGGAGCCGGCCAGGTAGGTGCCTCCGGGGGGGGGGGGCGTGCATTTCAGCAGCGCTGTCTGGTTTTTTAGGAGTGTTGCATGAAGGAGATAGGCGTACGCGCGGGCAGAAAGGATGTTGTAGGGTCAGCGTGCAGGAGAGCGGGTGTACGGTGCAGCTCTGGCGTCAGAGGGGAGCTGTTGGAGCGGGATGAGGACCCTGATCGGACTTGAATCTACTGGGTGCGGGGGTGGGGTGGGGGGAGTGTCTGTGCAAGGTGGAAGCCGCAGGGGGTTAGAGTTGGCACCAGAAGTGGGGACTTGTTCAGTAGGAGGCTGGCTGTAGTTCAGTTTCCAAGGGTACCCGAGTGGCACAGGGCGCCCCGGACTGAGGTGCTGATGGGGTCTCAGTACGGCGGGGGGAAAAGATACACAGAACTTGAACTGCTAGGATCCGTCGGATTCCTGCCAGGATTGGATTTCCAAAAGGGTCTTCTTCCTCCCGGCATGTGCGCCTCCTCCCCCATTCCCTTAGTTGTTTTCTTAACGCTTTAGAGGCTGTGGCTTAGGTTGCAGGGATCCCCGAAGTTGCTGCCTGAACTGTATCAGGAGACTTCTGGATTGCTGAAGGAAAGGGGGCCAGCATTGGTGGCTGAACTGTGGAGGGGTACTGCTTGTGTTTCACTAAACGAGTCTTCTTGGGGGCGGGGTGTCTGGAAGCACAGGGAAGATTGTTTTAGCTGTAGCTTGGACCCTGTGTGTGTGTATGAGACAGAGAGAGAGATGAGATGAGATGTAGAAATCTTGGTCCTTGGAGATTCTGGGTGGGAGTTGCTAATGTTGGAGTATCTGGTGTACTACCTGAAGGATACTCCCCAACACTGTCCCAGCCCCGCATGCTGATCACATCTGTGCCCCCCTCCCCCCAGTCCCTGTTGGCTCATACAGGTAGGGTGCAGCCCAGAGCTTGTTCAGCATAACAGGTGCAAACCACCTTGTTGCCAGGACCTGCCTGAAGCCGGATTCTCCCTGCTCCCTCCTTCAACCCCGCCTCTTCCTCCTCCCTGTGGGACTGCTTCTCCCCCACCCCCCTTGACTCTAGATGTAGGTCCGTATCTGGTGTAGTTAAGTACCTGCGCAAAGGGGGGGGGGCGGATGGGCTGGTGGGGGTTGATCCGGATGTGGGACGTCCAAGTGGAGAAACAGGATTTGAATAAGACTGGAACACCCAGCCTTATTCCAGGTGGCTGCCACCTCTCCTTCACCCCAAACCCATCCCTGCCTAGGCTGTCTTCGCTCAGGGAGACGTGGCCACTCTTATCTCTTGCAGGTGCACTCTATCCCGGGTGGGTGGTGCCAGCGCTTCGAGGGGCTCCGTGGCCTGGGTTGGTTGTGGGAGTGTCAGGCCAGGGGTGGAGCTGCCCTGTCCAGTGTCCATGGAGGTGGGAGGAAGGCTAGAACCAGAGGACTCCCTGGGCTCTTTGGCCAGGAGGTGGTACCAGCCTTTGCCCCCTCTCTCTGCTCCCTGGATTATGGTGCTCTCTGTTGCAGCTTGATTCCTTACCCAGCCTCCCTCCCTGACTGGGAGGGCCAGAGCTGTGCCATCCAGACCCCAGGCAGGGACGTGGGATGGGGAACTGGCCAGAGCCTCCTCTATGTTAGTTTTTGACCAGTCTGCAGACTTAAGGATTCCCGCCCCCCCCAAATGGTGCTGTCTCTGCTCCTTCAGGCTTGTCATGATTGAGGGTGTAACCAACCCTCCTTGCCTGAGCTCCTGGATTCTTCAGGGCACAGATACTCCTCAGTGGAGTTACCCAGGCAAGGACAGGATGTCTTCCATCTGCCCACCAACAGGCTCCTTAAGCCTGCTGGATTCAGAGAGTTCTCTTATACAAATAATAAGGGGCAGTGTTCTGGGGGTAGCAGAGAAATTCTTCTTAGGGACTGTCCATTCTCCTGGAAGTCCAGGGGGGCCGTTCTCTCCTCCTTCTGGCCCCTATTCATCCTCCCTCCAGCATACGGCCTTTAAAGGTCTGGAGCCCAGTTACTTGATCCCCTGGGGAGCTGGGGACTGCTGAGGAGGCCCTGGCTCCCTTCCTTTTTGCTTTTGGGAGCATCTCAGGCAGCGCCGAGTGGGTGCCCATCCCCAGATGGCAGGACTGGGGTGCGCGTGGGAGCTGCAGCCTTTGTTCAGTGTGTAGGGTGGGGGCAGGGATGGGGGACAGGCTCCTGGCTGCTTAGGCCTCTTGCTTGGGCAGCTGGGCCTTCACTCTCGGCTTCTCTTCCATTTTCAGGATGTCTATCCCAGGCACTGTGGGGGGAGAAGGAGAGGGGGTTTTGCAAGGGCTGGGCCATGCCTGGGAATATTCCCAGAATGGCCAGGTTGGAGAAAAAGCATATCTGCACCCAGAGAGTGGGCTAAGTAAGGCTTTGCCTGGCTGCCTCTCCCACCCACCCTTCTCCCAGCCCCCACCCACGCCTTCCTTGGTGCGGGAGGGCAGGGGGCTGGAGGAACACAGCTTCCCCCTGTTTCAGCAGAGAAATGCTGGCTGGATGCCTTCCCTAGGGTTCCCAGGCTGACTGGGGTGTGGCTGGCCTTCCAACTGAGCCCACTCTTGCTGGGCCACTGCCCAGGGGCTTTGTGACATGGGGATTGAGATGGTACTCCGGCTGGGGACCGGGGTTTCTGCGTTCTGTAGTGGGCCATGGTGCTAACACCTCAGTGTCTGGCTGGGATTCCTGCCACCTGGCTGCTCAGGGACCTAGACTTAGAGGTCAAGGCTGCAGGCTTCTCTCACTGACTCTCACCCCCCAATCTTGGTCTTCTCCCTCTTCAGAGATGCCCTGTATCCAAGCCCAATATGGGACACCAGCACCGAGCCCAGGACCCCGAGACCACCTGGCAAGTGACCCCCTGACCCCTGAGCTCAGCAAGCCCACCATGGACCTGGCCAGCCCTGAGGCAGCCCCCACGGCCCCCACTGCCCTGCCCAGCTTCAGCACCTTCATGGATGGCTACACAGGGGAGTTTGACACCTTCCTCTACCAGCTGCCAGGAACAGCGCAGCCGTGCTCCTCGGCCTCCTCTTCGGCCTCCTCCACATCCTCCTCCTCGGCCACCTCCCCCGCCTCTGCTTCCTTCAAGTTTGAGGACTTCCAGGTGTACGGCTGCTACCCTGGCCCCCTCAGCGGCCCCCTGGATGAGACCTTGTCCTCCAGTGGCTCCGACTACTATGGCAGCCCTTGCTCAGCGCCGTCCCCATCCACGCCCAGCTTCCAGCCGCCCCAGCTCTCTCCCTGGGATGGCTCCTTCGGCCCCTTCTCACCCAGCCAGACGTACGAAGGCCTGCGGGCATGGACAGAGCAACTGCCCAAGGCTTCGGGACACGCCCAGCCTCCGGCCTTCTTTTCTTTCAGCCCCCCTACTGGCCCCAGCCCCAGCCTTGCCCCAAGCCCCCTGAAGCTGTTCCCTTCACAGGCCGCCTGCCAGCTGGGGGAGAGAGAGCGTTATTCCGTATCAGCGGCTTTCCCAGGCCTGGCACCCACTTCTCCACACCTTGATGGCCCAGGGATGCTGGATGCGCCCATGCCGTCGGCCAAGGCCCGCAGTGGGGCTCCGGGTGGAAGCGAGGGCCGCTGTGCTGTGTGTGGCGACAACGCTTCGTGCCAGCATTACGGGGTCCGCACCTGCGAGGGCTGTAAGGGCTTCTTCAAGGTACTGGGCTGCCCTGAGTGCGGCTTTTTATGGGAAGTGGGCAAGGCTGGTCTTTTTTCCCAGCAGTGTCTCCGTGGTGGCCTCCCTGGGGTTCTCTTCCCAACTAGTCCTGCCCTTCAGGGAGGGGGTTGCAACTGCAAGTGGGCCACCCTCCTGGGGACCCACAGAGGGCAGAGGGCTGCCCGCAGAGGGATGGTGCGGGCTGCAGGGGTGCCCCCAGGAGGGCACATGCTAATGGCCAGACTCTGGTTTTCCTCTGCCCGTCCTCCCAAACTCAAGGTCCTGGTGGGAAGGGGGCCCCAGGCACTCATGTTCCTGGCGTGAGATAAAAGGATCTGGGAAGAGGGCTTGGTGCTTGAGGGCTGGGGGCGGACTGGGGAACAGGCTGTATGTTTGTCCCAGCTCTGGGTGCCTGCTCAGCTTCCCGTCCTCACCCCCCCACCCCTCCCCTGCCCTCTCTTGTCTGCCCCAGGGAAGACACATTGAGAAGTGCAGGTATCTCCGCTGCCAGGGAGCCCCGGATCCCTGGCCCCTAATCTTGTGTCCTGGGGGGGGGATCTCCCTCTTTAGGCAGAAACCTCCCCCAAGGTCCCCAAGATTTTCTTCCCCCCCCACCCCCCGCCATCTCTCCCTCCCCTGCCACCCAAATGTTAGAAAAATAGCTGTGAACAGAGAGTGCTTTTGTCTGTGATGGCAGCAGGATCTGGACGGTCCCCTCCCCTGCCCCCCCCCTGCCCGACTCTGACAGCCTGTTCCGTGTGGCCCCCCCATCCAGCGTACAGTGCAGAAAAATGCCAAGTACATCTGCCTGGCTAACAAGGACTGCCCTGTGGACAAGAGGCGGCGAAACCGCTGCCAGTTCTGCCGCTTCCAGAAGTGCCTGGCCGTCGGCATGGTGAAGGAAGGTGGGTGGCTGGGATGGGCTGCCCAGACAGAGGCGGGCCTGAGTGGGGGGGGGCGGCAGACCTCTGTCCTGCTGGGCCGCAGTGGCTGGCATGAGCGGACCTTATGTCCACTCCCCTCCCCGCTGGTCCACCTGCCTGGCTCATGGGGGCGGGGTGCTCTCTGTAGGATCTCAGGGGCTCTAGGTTCTTAGATTCCGAGGTACTTCCCAGCATTGATGCACATAGTGTGGGCTGAGAGTCCCTTCCCTGGACCCCTTCCTCCCTTCCTTAGCCCTCTGCCCATTTCTCTGCAGTTGTCCGGACAGACAGCCTGAAGGGGCGGCGGGGTCGGCTCCCTTCAAAGCCCAAGCAGCCCCCGGATGCCTCTCCTGCCAACCTCCTCACCTCCCTGGTCAGGGCGCACCTGGACTCTGGGCCCAGCACAGCCAAACTGGACTACTCCAAGGTGAGGCCCCACCCACGCCACACTCAGTGCCTTTGTGCACCTTGGACAAGGCCCCTCCCCAGTGCAACACATTGGAAAAAGAGGAGCCCCCTTTGGGGTTGACCAGCTGGAAAAATGTACCCCCTCAGGTGGGCGGCCAGTTGGAAAAATGTGCTCCTCCCAGCAGCCTCGGTCTTGGCTTAATTTTGGAGAATTGGCAAGCAAGCGCATGGGCAGAATCTCAGGCCCTCTCTCAGCCCTGGGATCTGGCGATCCTCCGAGTGCATGACGTGGCCTCCTGTGGCAGCCCTGGTGTGGGGCCCTTCACGGGGTTCTGACCTCCCTGCTTCCCGGCCCACCCTCAGTTCCAGGAGCTGGTGCTGCCTCACTTTGGGAAGGAAGATGCCGGGGACGTGCAGCAGTTCTACGACCTGCTTTCGGGTTCCCTGGAGGTGATCCGCAAGTGGGCCGAGAAGATCCCTGGCTTCGCTGAGCTGTTCCCAGGAGACCAGGACCTGCTGCTGGAGTCGGCCTTCCTGGAGCTCTTCATCCTCCGCCTGGCCTACCGGTGAGTTGCTGCTCTCTGCTCGGCTCCTCCCCTGTGCCCCGTCCTCAGGATGCCCCCCGTGACCTACCTCTGCGTCCTTCCGCTCCAGGTCGAAGCCGGCCGAGGGGAAGCTCATCTTCTGCTCCGGCCTGGTGCTGCATCGGCTGCAATGTGCCCGCGGCTTTGGCGACTGGATCGACAGCATTCTGGCCTTCTCTCGGTCCCTGCACGGCTTGGTCGTCGACGTCCCTGCCTTCGCCTGCCTCTCTGCGCTCGTTCTCATCACAGGTGAGTAGCCTTTGGGGAGCTGGGGAGGGCTTGAGGGCCTGGCCCTGGGCCCCCCACATTGTTTTTTTTTTTTTTTTTTTTAAAGATTTTATTTATTTATTTGAGAGAGAGAGAATGAGAGATAGCATGAGAGGGAAGAGGGTCAGAGGGAGAAGCAGACTCCCTGCTGAGCAGGGAGCCCGATGTGGGACTCGATCCCGGGACTCCAGGATCATGACCTAAGCCGAAGGCAGTCGCTTAACCAACTGAGCCACCCAGGCGCCCGGCCCCCCACATTGTGAAGTGAGGGTGCCCTGAGGCAGAGAGGGGCAAGCATGTGCTCAGAGTGACACAGCTGGTAGGCCGCAGAGCCAGGGTTCAGGCCCCACTGCATCTGATTGCAAAGCCCCAGGCAGTCTGAATTATCCCATACTATCCAAGATGCACACCGTGTGGGTGTTAACGTGTGGCCTGGGGTTTTGGTTTGTTTTGAAAAGTCTTCCTGAATTACGTCGCGTGCAGGAAAGTGCACGAATGATAAATTTTCACAGACTCAGCACTGTCATGTAGCCAGCGCCTAGATCAGGACGCAGAGCCCGGCCTCCTGTGCCCTTACAGCCCTCAGCATCCCCAAGGGTACCTGCTGCCCTGACCTCTGACGGCAGGTTAACTGTACCTGTTGTGTACTTTTTGGAGGTATAATTAATTATTCAGGGTGGACTTTTTGGTATTAAATGCAGAGGTTTTCAGATCTAATTTTTTTTTTTTTAATTTTTTAATGCACCAGAATCTGCCCCCATTCCCCTTTTCACTGGAATTTCACAGGGGACTTAGCCATATAGGACAAAATCCGAGGCACTTTGGGCTGAAGGAGCGGTGGGTTTTGGAATCTCTAAAACACGCTGCTCTGCTCCTGGGTTTTCTCAGAACCGGCTGGGAGAAAACCTGGGGCCTAGGCAGAAAATCTGGTTGGGGAGTGAGTTCTTTTTTGTGACCTCGGGCAACTCATTCAACCTCTCTGGGCCTCAGCTTCTCCCTTGGAAGATGAGGGTAATGAGGATGACTCTGCCATGGCCACTGGACTTCGAGTGGGGGCTCGAAACCGGGCTCCTGGTGTGGACTTCTGCAGAGTGCCGGGGAAGGGGGAGGGATGGCCAGCGCGGGGGCAGTTCTTGGGCAGGGAGCAAGTGGTGTGAGGCGCGGTCTGGGAGGGGCCCCCCCGATCCTCAGACAGGTGGCTGACCCTGCCTCTTTCCCCCCACCCCACCCCCAGACCGGCACGGGCTGCAGGAGCCTCGGCGGGTGGAGGAACTGCAAAATCGCATCGCCAGCTGCCTGAAGGAGCACGTCTCGGCTGTGGCGGGCGAGCCCCAGCCGGCCAGCCGCCTGTCCCGCCTGCTGGGCAAGCTGCCCGAGCTGCGGACCCTGTGCACCCAGGGCCTGCAACGCATCTTCTACCTCAAGCTGGAGGACTTGGTGCCCCCTCCACCCATCGTCGACAAGATCTTTATGGACACGCTGCCCTTCTGACCCCAGCCCAGGAACACGCGTACGCCGTGTGCGCACGCTCATTCGCCACCCCACGTGCCTTTAGCCCACGGCCCACGGACCCTCGGAGCACCCCCTCCCCGGCCTGGGCTTGAGCTGCAGACCCGCCGGCCACCACACTTGGGCTGGGTGGTTGGCGGGGAGCATCACCCGCCCCGGGGGAGGGGATGCATTCCCGGGGGTGACCCCTACTATTTGTCTTACCCCCCCAGCCCAGCCCTGGCCTTCATGTTTTTGTAAGATAAACCGTTTTTAACACACACCGCTGTGCTGTAAATAAGCCAGACGCTGCTGTAAATACAGGAAGGAAGAAGCTGGGATGGGAGTGGGGGTGGGAAGGGAGGGGCGGCCCCCACCAGCCCGGGCAAGCCTTTCCCGCCTCCTTGCACCTGCTCTCTCTTCCCACCCTCTTTCCACATGTACATAACCTTACTCTAGGAAGGAGACAAATGACAGATTCTGACATTTATATTTGTGTATTTTCCTGGATTTATAGTATGTGACTTTTTCTGATTAATATATTTAATATATTGAATAAAAAATAGGCCTGTAGCTGAAACCGGGAGCCTGTCTGTCTCTGACACCCTCCTCCCCACCACACGCACCTCCCCCCCGCCGTGTTTACTGAAGAGACAGAAGCAACTCTGGATGAATTCGTGGTTGTTACCAACCTGAGCTCACAGGCCTCAGTTTACTCTTCTCTAAGAGGTAGATAATCCTGATGCTTGCTTTTTGGGGTTGTTACACAAAGCACTCAGACTAGTTTCCGATGTGTGGAAAGCCTCTGATAAGCCCACGCCTGGCGGATGGGGCCTGTGGTAGAGGCCTGCGGGCTGAAGGATGAAGAGTGCCACTCGGCTGTCACGGTTCCTTCTTGGGGCCGTGGTCTCTGATTGGGCTTCCACGTCCGTAAGACAGGGTGAGGGGCAGAGCCTGCCTCGTGTTGCCACTGGGAGTCCGGGAACGTCGGTGGGGGGCACTGAGCCCGGGGCTGGGTACAGGGCAGCCCAGGATGGTGTCAGCTGTTAGTACAAGTTTTCTTTCCAACTGCATTTTCCACCTTCCTCCCCACCTGCCTAGCACCCCAGCAATAAGATCTGGGTTGCTGGTGGCCCTTGTCCTCTTGGGAAGCAGATCGTTCGGCATTCCTAACTGTACTCAGGTGCCCCTATGTAGGTCCTCCAACTCCCAAGCTCATCAGTTGCTTAACTGCCTTAAAATGCAGATTCCTAGGATCTATGTCAGAAACTTCGATTTGCTGAGGGGGAGGGCCCAGGAATGTACGCTTTCACCAAGCACTCAAGAGTGCTTGTGATGCCTGTGGTCTCAGTGCCACTTTTTTGAGAAACAGGAGTCTAGATCGACCCCAACCTGAGGCCCCAGGTAGCTGCCAGCTATGCAGGGTCCAGCCCCCTTCACTGAGCTCAGTGTCTGTGCATTCAGCCCTTCTCAAGGACCTGGTAGGAGACCCGAAAGCACCGCCCCTTACACCTGTTCCTCACAATCCTTGGGCCAGGACTCTGAGGCTCCACTTCGGTGGCTCCTGACGGGATGGAAGTCATACAAAATAGGGCTTTGCTCCCAAGGATGGAATCAAGGGCCTTTCCTATGCTCTAGCCACAGCCTGCAGATTCCCTGAGGAGCTACCAACCACATGTCCTTGCTCGGGTTCTAGGAAGACAGTCCAGCCCCAGGCCTTCTGCAGGGTCCACATGTGGTTGGTGTGGATAGCCCTGGGCCCTGCACATGAGGACCACCACCTCCAGCATGTGTCCCTGGCACCACCCGCCTGAGCCCCCTGAGTGAGCCTTTGTCGAAGCACACACTTGGCAAGGTGCAGGGCAGGTGGCAGTTAGGAGATCTGCTTCTATTCTCAGCCCTGCCTCCAACTCCGTGCTGCTCTCTGAGAAGCTTCTCTTCCTCCCTGAGCCTCGGTTTCCCCATCCGCTCAGTGGGGAGGTGGGTCCAGGGGCGGTACTCCGGTTAGGAGCAGAGCTTGCTAGGAAAGCTGTGGGACTGGACTGAGTCCTCTCCCTTTGGGTCGCTCTCTTCCGTGCCCCCGACTTTAGCACAGATAGATGTGGAGCACAAGACAGGCCCTTTGGGTAGGCAAAAGGGCCACTTAGGGGCTTGAGTCAGAGGCAGGGGTTGGGTATGGGGTGAGCAATGGAGAGTCTTGGTCTGTGTAGATATCTAAGCCCCATAGTGATGATAATAGCTACCACATACAAGGTTCCATCACCCACTAAGTTCTTTTCATATGACATTTGTTGTTTCTAACCCTGACTACCACTCCATGAGGAAAGTGGTTATCCCCACCTCATGGGCCGGGAGTAGTAAAGAGCAAGGCCCTTGGAACTGGACTGCCTGGCTTTAGATCTCGGCTCCAGCTCTTTCTAGCTGTAGAATTTTGGCTAAGATATTTTTCTGTGCCTTAGCGTCTTCATCTATGAATGGGGAAATAATTGTATCTATTTCATAAAGTTACTGCAATGATTACATGAATGCACGTATACAAAGTGTTTCAAACAGTGCCTGGTGTGAAACAAACACTCAATAAAGCATAGCTATTGCTTTTACAAAAGAGGAGAAAGGAAATGACTTTCCCAAGGTCACTTGGCTTCTAAGTGGCAGAGCGGGGTGTGTCTAAATACCTAACCATTAGGTCTCCCTGCCCAGGGCCCTGCACATGAAAGAAGCTCCATCATGGATGGTGGCTCCTTTCCAGTACTCTGGTGATTGGGGTACAGGGTGGGAGGCTGCTTTCTCCTGCCCCGCCCTGCCCCACCCTGCCCCGCCCAAGGGCTGGAGCCTGGAGTCAGGCCCTTTCTTTTCCACTGAGCAACTGGAAGAACTGGCCTCCAAGTCTTGCTAGGGGCTGGGAGGGCGAACAAGGGGGCATTGAGCCTGGTGGGGCCTCACAATGGCTGCTCTGTCCCGGCTAGCCGGGGGCTGGGCCCGTTTCCGACGGGGACAATAGTCAAAAGGCAGTGACGCCGGCAGGGCCTGGAATCCCAGGCGGGATTTTCCAAGACCTCAAAGCCTGCTGTTTGTCCTCACATGGAGACCCAGGAAGCCTGCCTCCCTGTCTACCCCCAACCCCACCCACGCTGGGCCCTGTGCCCAGAGGCCCCGGCCCCCTCCCCAGCCCTGAGGTGCCATTGTGACTGGGGTTGGGGAGGCTCTGAGGTCTAGGATCTGAGTGGGTGCTCTATACCCCAAAGTTTGTGCCTGATGACCCTCGTCTGGGGCCTGGAATGGAGGAAACTGCCTCATGCCTGGGCTCTGGCCACCGGCACTTGGTTATGGAGGGAGGTGGCAAAGTTGGCCTCAAGGAGGCTGAGGAGCTTCTGAAGGTCACGGGCAACCACCCTGTGCCGGAGCTGTATTGTGCCACATGGTCGGCTCCGAGGGTCCAGTGTGCTAGGCTGTGTGGTAGCCTGCTCTGTGGCCGCGGAGGGAAGCCTGCCGGAGGCTGTCGGAGGCGGGAGGCCGCATGCGGTGGCTAGACGGTCAGCAGGTGGTTAGTGATGTCCTTCCGCAACCCTGAGGCAGCTACGTGGGGCATGTCCCGGCTGAGGGCAGTGCTGGGTCCCCTGTAGGGGACAGCCAGGCCTAGGGAGTCCCAGGGAGTTTTAGCGTCAATCTGAACTAGCCCCAGCCCCCACCGAAGTCCCTGACTGCAGCGGAGACCCCAGAACCACTGGGCCTCCTCAGAAGACGAGGCTGACAGGGTGAGTGTCCGTCCATCCACCCTCCAGCCCTGCTCCAGGCTAGGCTTCTGCCGTGCCCTGCCTTGGCCCCAGGTTGGGGGCTGCTGGGGTAAGGTCTAGGCAGGCTAGTGGGACTTTGAAACCTCCAGCCTCCAGTTGTGAGGGCAGGAAGGAGTTAGGGCAAAGCTGAACAAAAAGCTCCCTCCCCTCCCCCAATATCTCCTTCCCCACACAGCCAGGGACATTCTGAGGGCAGGAGGCCCATTCCAGTGTCCCCAGCTTGACTCAGAGCTGGCCTGAGGACTATGGGGCCCTGGAGACTTTGGCCTTGGCTTCTTCTCCCTTTCCCCCCACCCCTAGGCCCGTGCTTGGTTATCCTCCCTACCACCCTGGCTCCCCTCCGCCTGCTGCCGGGCCCTGACCCTACCAGGTCGGAGGGGTGGGGGGCACTTGAGGTCTCCTCAAGGTCTGACCCAGGCACCGGCACTGTCCAGCCCCTACTCAGGCATGGCCGCGGGGGCTGGGGGTGGCAGCTGGGCCAGGAGGGGAGTGCCGGGGCGGGGGTGTGTGTGTGGGGGGGCTGTCCTGGTACGTGCTGTGTTAGCAGGGAGCAGTGCCCAGCTGCAAGCCAGGCAGGCGGGGTGCCGGCTGTCCCTGCCCTCCTAGTCCGGCACATCAGAGGGACGAGGCCCTCACCCAGCCCAGCCTTGGAGACCTGGACCCCAAGCTGGGTAACTGCGGTACTATGAGGGTAGACAGATGCCTCTGGCCTGACAAGAAACCAGAGTTACATAGAAAGACCCCCTTACTGGGGGGGTAAATAACCTCTCCTTTTGCAAGGACAGTCACACAGACTCCTCTGGCCCAGAGAACAGATACACACATGCCTCCCAAAGGAACAGATGCATAGACCTTGCAGGAAGGAGAGATGACAGAGCCCTTACCCCTGAGGATAGACCCAGAAATTAAGCCATCCCCACCCCAACTTGGCCAGAGAGACAAACATATAGACCTTCCCAGAGAATGGTACCCACGACCCTTCCCCAACACCGAAGCGCAGATTCCCACATCCCCCAGGAGGACAAGCAGCAGATGTGCTACCTCCCAGCCCGAGCCAGGTCTAGAGGCTGCCTGACGAGGTCGGGGCTGGGAGGTGCCTCTTTCTCACGCTCTTTGCTACCCCGTCGGAAGCCCAGCCATTTCCTCTGCCTCAGAGGAGGGGATGTTGAAGTGGGCGATGGAGGAGCCCATGACCGGGATCCCAGGGGGCCAGATGTCAGAAGGGGACAGCTGATTCTCCGTGGCCCCGTGGCCTGGCCGGGGTGAGGGGGTCAGCAGACAGGGTGCTGGCCACCGGGCCAGGCTAGGCACCGTCAGGAGCCCCCAGCCTGACGTCAGTCCCACTCATTGTTGTTGCTGGGGCTTGAGTCACTCCCCGTGACGCCACTGGGGTCAGCTCCGGAGCGACTGGGGGTGGCCTGCAGGCCCAGCTTCAGGGCTTAGCTCTCCCCTGGGCACACACTAGGATGGGGTGGGGCCATCCAAGGCCACAGTCACCATGCAAAGCCAGCTGCCTACTCCCAAGGTCTTGGGTTGGCCTTCAAGTTCCCTCCATGGGCCTCAGCTGCCGGCCCGGCTCAGAGGGCCTCAGCCAGCCACCCGGCTGCCTGGCTGGCTGTGGCACCGGGCTCTGACTGCGAAGTCCCTCTGTCTTTGCCTCTCCTGCCCCGCAAGCCTCAGTTTCCACCCTCGGCTCTCAAGGAGACCTCTCCCCCAAGCCTTTTTCTTTCCCCTTCTCCGGGAACCCCCCTTCCTGAATAATTCCCTGTAGCTCCACTTCTTTCTGGAACCGCTCTCCCTTCCTGCCCATCCCCTCACGTTGCTATCCTGTGCTCTCTGCAGCTACCCCGGTTTTCTCCTGGCGTCCAGTCACCGCCCACCTTGCCGAAAGCAGGGCTTGGGCCTCTTCTTTATTCTCAACGTAGCTCCTTCTCTCCCACAGTCCCGCGAGATTGACAGCAGGAGCCTCCGTCCCAAGCCCCCTCTGGTCCCTGTAGAGCCTGCTGCCATTTCTTTCATACCAGATCTTGTGTCCTCCTGCCCAGGAGGAACATTTGCTCTGCAAGACTTTGAGCTTTCAGAGGGCCACACTGTCCACCGTGGTATGACATGGGTGTGGCACGTGGACAGTTACATGTCTGGCATGAATGCATGAGTAAGTGAATGAATAAATGATTACATCTTGAAGGGTGCCTGGCTCAGTCTGTAGGGTGTGAGACTCTTGAACTCAGGGTCGTGAGTTCAAGCCCCCTGTTGGGTGTAGAGCTTACTTAAAAATAAAATCTCTAAAAACAACAACAAAAAAGGGCGCCTGGGTGGCTCAGTTGGTTAAGCGACTGCCTTCGGCTCAGGTCATGATCCTGGAGTCCCGGGATCGAGTCCCATGTCGGGCTCCCTGCTCAGCGGGGAGTCTGCTTCTCCCTCTGACCCTCCCCCCTCTCATGTGCTCTCTATCTCTCATTCTCGCTCTCTCAAATAAATAAATAAATTAATTAATTAATTTAAAAAATGTATTCTTTGCTTTCTTTAAAAACAACAACAACAACAACAACAAAGATTACATGTTGATCATAGGCTGGGACAATTCATTCCACACGGTCTCACTTTTTGGACCCTCCCTCCCTGACAGGACCACCCACATGGGTGTAGGACCCAAGGTCTGGGGTGCAGTGAGAACTGCCCTGTGAGGATCTGGGGAGGTAAGAGGAGGCAAGGATTGGCCAGCATCTGGCTGGAGACAAGCAAGGTGAGGGGGCTTAGCTTCAGCCTCAGGCAGGAAAGGCTCCAGGGGCAGGGTGAGTTTTGGAGGAGGGACAAGGGTGGATGAAATGAGGACAGAGTGCGTGGCCTTGGCAAGTGTATTAGTCAGGGTTCTACAGGGAAAGGGAACTAAAAGGATGTATATCTATAGAAAGAAATTTGTTATGAGGAATTGGCTCATGTGGTTATGGAGGCTGATAAGTCCCAAGATCTGTAGTCAGCATGTGGGAGGCCCAGAAAAGCTGGGGCATAGTTCCAAATGCTGGCGGGTGGGAGACCCAGGAAGAGCAGATATTTCAGTTCGGGTCTGAAAGCAGGAAAAAAACCCAGCGTACCAACTTGAAAGCAGTCAGGAGTTCTCCTTATTCACGGCAGGGTCAGCCCTTTTAGGCTATTCAGACCTTCAACTGATTGGATGGGGCCCACCCCCATTGGGGTAGGTAGTAGTTGGCTCTGCTCAAGTCTACCAGATTCAAATGTTAATCTCATTCAGAAAACACTCTCCCAGACACACCCAGAATAATGTTTGATAAATTGTCTGGGCACTCTGAGGCACAGGTAAGTTGACACATAAAATTAGGCATCAAATAAGTTACAACATATCACTGAGCCTCGGTTTCATTACCTTGTAAATTGGGGGGAAACTGTATTTACCTTCAAAGGTAGTTGGAGAAATCAACACAACAGTGCATTCGAAGTGCTGGTATTGTGCCTACTAAGGCTCAATAAGTGATGAGTAGTAGTAGTGATGATGATGATGATGTCAGGATTGTGGCCTCCCTGAGATGGCGGGTGTCAGGGGTAGGGAAGAGATCAGCCACTCTCTTCACTGACTGGCAGTCTCTGGGAGTTAGGCTCTGATCCTCCCCACCCACCCACCCAGGGCTGGTTCTAACCTCCTTTGGGTCTCCCCTTTTGGCTCCTCACACACTCAATATTTTATGCTGATTCCTCCTGGTTAAGTCCAGGCTCCGGAAGAGGTTGCTGGTCTGTAAGGCAGTCGGCTTTCGCCTTCCTGAGGCCCTGGGGGTAGTCTGAGGCTGCCAGGGGAGAGGTAGCTGCACCTGGGATAGAGACAAACCAGAGACCAAGTGCACCAGGGCCCAACTATGGGGAGGAGGGTGAGGGGACAGGGAACTGACGAGGAGGAGGTAAAGGTCAGCCAGAAAAGGAGTTGTGTGGGGGTTTAGAAAAACTGGTGGGAGGGCGCCTGGGTGGCTCACTTGGTTAACGTGCCCGGAGTCTTGATTTCGGCTCAGGTAGTGATCTCAGCGTCCTGAGATTGAGCCCCGTGCTCAGTGCTGAGTCGGCTCGAGATTCTCTCTTCCTCTCCCCTGCCCCTACTCCCATTCACACTCTCTCTCTCCACCCCTTTCTCTAAAACAAACAAACAAACAAATGAAAACAAATAAAATCTTAAAAAAAAGAAAGAAAGAAAAACTGGTGGGAGAGGGGGAACCTAAAGGGTGTGCTGGAGCCAGCAGGTACTGGTGCTGGAGAGCCCATTGTACCTCTGATGATCAAAATGTAATCCTTCATTCATTCCGGACTCTGCATTCAGGGATGTCCTGTAACTTCAAATCAGCCATCGTAGAAAACTAGCAAACGCTACTGATCAAGGCATCTTCCCACTAGAGAGCAGGCTTTGAGTGGGGTGTATTGGAGAATGGTAGTGCATGGGGAGGGTCAGGGTGGAGAAACCAGAAAGAGAACTTCTGTAGTGGTATGGAATCCTGCATTTGAACCCCAGGCTTGGCAACTTACCAGGTGACATTGGGCAAGTTACTCAACCTCTATCTGCCGCTAGTATGGATCGTTATCAAGCTTAATTGACATACATAAAGCACTTAGAATCATGCTCTTTACATTCCACTCAATAAATATGATCTATTACTATTTTGGGAAAGAAAGTATGTTAGCATCTTAATCCTCAAGTAAACCACTCAGGCGGAGTCTCTGGGCATTAACAAAACAATGGACAAACCTCTGCCTGCCCTGGGCTTACGATCTACATGGACAACCAAACACGCTCCCAGAAGTTACAGAGCACTAAAAATGCACTCATTCGTATAACACTTTACATTCCACGAAGATCTTTCATATGAATTATCTCTTGTGAGCCTCACAACAGCGCCCCATTTATAGAGGAGAAAATCAGAAAGGATGAGTGACGTCAAGAGGCTCACACAGGGGTCAATGGCAGAATTATGAGCCTTACAAGAACTGTCACCAGATCGGTCATGGTAGAGCATCAAGTAGTGCTCCTGTATGAAGATAACACAGTAAGGTTATGCCCCTTTCTCCAGCATCGTGGGGCCAGGGATTCTGTCTATTATGCACGCTGGACAAGCCAAAGTTTTGCCATCCGTTCAGCATCACGCAGCGCACCGGCCTGGGCTCATCTCCAGGCCACCTCTCCAGATGGCATGCCCTTCATCTTGGGTGATCGGTGCCCAGTCCAGACCCCTGCGCCCAGAGTTGGGGGACCAGACCTGCGTTCCAGAGGTTGGCTCGTCACCGATGACTCCTCTCCGCCTAGGGAGGCGGCACAGAGCGCACTGGCCTCTCCTTCCCCCTCATCTCTATGGCGGAAGTGCGCGGTTCCAGCCGAAACACAACAACATTCTCGGTGGTGGGAGTGAATGGATTCGTCCAAATGAGGGGGGTACGTCTCACCATCGAATCAGAAGCTCCGAGAGCTAATCAAGACAAAAAGTAGCAGGTTCTTACGGAGCAGTATGTGGCCCTCTGTGTCCGCTGGCGTGGCTGTAAGGCGGGGCGGGCGGCTGCGCTGCGTCGGGGCCCGTCCGGGCAGTGTTCGCGCTCCCCGCCGGAGGCCCGCGGAGCCGGTGGAACCCGCCCGGCTGCGGGGGGCGGAGGCCCGGACTTCCGCCGCCGGCACCGCCTCCTGTTGCGGTGGTTGGGCGCCGGCGGGAGTGCGGCTGCGCGGCCGTCGGGTCTGGGACGCGGGCTCGGGGAGGTGGGGGAGCGTTCCCCCCAACCGTCTGCCCCCTCTCCTCGTGCAAGCGCGGGCACTCCCCGGGCCGGCGGGAGGGACGGCGCGCCTCGAACTCCCGAGCGCGGCCAGGCTGGAGGCGGGGAGGCCCCCCACCCGCACCTCCCGGGACCTCAGGAGGCAGCTCCTCCCCTGGACCCTGGACTTCGGCAGGTCGCGGGTGGTGGCGGTGGGAGACACGGGACCCGGGCGGAAGGTCCTTCCTGGGCCCGCCAGAGTGTCTTGACGCTGAACCTTCTGTTTTTGCTTTTAGGCTCTCTTGCGCTCAGTCGCCAGCGTGGACGTCGAGGCGCACCTGCGGAGGGGGCGCCTGCGCGTGAGGAGGAGCAAGGGCATGGTCCGAGCCTGAGGCACCCGCGCTCAAGGCTGTACGCGTAAGTGGGCATGGGGATGCCCTGGGCTCCAACCTGGCTCTGTGCTCTGCACACCTGGGCCTTGGGGGTAAAGGAGGGATGAGACTTCCCAGGCCCTGCTCGAGAAGACTCCCTCCTCACCGGAGGCGGGGGTGAGGGCAAGGGGACAGACAAGCTCATCACGGACCAGAGGTGGCTTGCTGTGGGAAGGAGGCTGGGGTTGGTCAGTACCGACTTCTTGGAGGAGTGTTGCCTAGAACTGTTCAATAATGAGGGAAGAGCCTGGGCGTGGGGCAAAAGAAAGAAGCGGCCTGGGTGAACGTTTGTGGGGGACCCCAGAGGGGGAAGTGGTGGAAGAAGGGGGAGCTGGGCCAGACCTGGGAGCCTCTAGATGGGAGGCTGTTGAAGGGAAAATACGAGAGGGCGGAAACGAGTGGGAGAGCCCGACTCCTCCTGAGTGTAGGAGAAACCACTCCAGCAACCCTTGGAAGGACCTGGAGGCTCCCGGTCAGGGTGATTTGAGCAGTTACTTTGTACTAGGTTCCAGGCACCGAGTTTCCAGTGATGAGTAGGGTCCAGTCCCTGCCCTCAAGGAACTGTCTGTCTAGTGGGAGAGCTAAGACAGGGTAACACCCGTGAAGAGACGGCTGCTAGGACAGGTAGACCCGCGCTGGTAGCCGAGCGAGAGGCAGAGCCAGCCTGATCTCCGAGCTGTCCACAGGCTGCCTCGTGTTCACTGCTGAGCACTGCTCTTTAATGGGGATGAGACAAACTGAAATACACTTAGAGGAGAGCTGCCAGATGAGATGTGATGTCCAGCTGGCACGGGGTATGGGGACTGGGGGCCTTTAACCTGTGGTAGGGGTGAGGGGTGACGGAAGAGTTGTGTCCAGATATCAGAAAGGCGCATTAGTGGAAAAGCGGTGAGACTTAACTCTGTATGGCTCCTGCTATCCAAACTGTGGGCAAGGGTTTGAAGCACTGAGGGGCAGATTCCCTCTGTAGAAGGAATACCTGAGTAGAGCTGTCTAAAGATGGAAAGGTCTGGGGCGCCTGGGTGGCTCAGTTGGTTAAGCGACTGCCTTCGGCTCAGGTCATGATCCCGGAGTCCCGGGATCGAGTCCCACATTGGGCTCCTTGCTGAGCAGGGAGCCTGCTTCTCCCTCTGACTCTCCCCCCTCTCATGTACTCTCTCTCTCATTCTCGCTCTCTCAAATAAATAAATAAATCTTTAAAAAAAAATAAAGATGGAAAGGTCTGTGAGAGGTGGTGAGTTTTCCGTCAGGGCAGGTTTGTAAGCTGAACACTCAGCAAGAAATGTGACTATTCCCTCTCCTTTGGGGCTCATATTCAGATACTTACCAAGGTCTGGATCGCAAGTTTGTTCTTGCCTTCCTACTCGGTCCACCAGTGCTGTATCATAGCCTGTGTTCTCTCTCCGCAACAATGATATCATAGTGAATTATGGCTGATACTTACTATTTACAACTGGCCAGGTACTGCTTTAAGCGCTTTACAGATGCTAACTCATCCACTCCCTGGGACAGTCCTTTCAGGGTAGCTTTTATAGATCCCCTTTATATAGATTCGGGAAACTGAGGCACATAGGAGTTAAGTAGCTTGCCCAAGGTCACACCGTGAGCAAGTGGCAGAGCTGGGTTCCCAACCCATGCTGTCTGGCTTTAGAGTTGCTGTTTTTAACCACTATTCTACTCTGTTTTATGTAGGCGATTTTATTTGATCCTCACAAGAATCCAAATCCAAACAGATAAAACACAGTGATTTGCTTGGTTACAGAGCAAGGTATAGGAGAGCTGGGGTTCGACCCAGGACTGTTGGATGTGGGTCGAACCATCCACACTTTGCACTTCACTCCCTCACATCCCATTGCGCTGCCCCTGTAACTGTCTCTATTGTCGGGGCCTCTAACTGGACTTCTTGCCCAGCCGTTCTGCCTTAAATCTGAGTTTTTACCCTGGAGTCTATGGATGGCCTTGGCACTAGGTGAGATTGGGCGTGTGTGCGTGTGTCAGTCAGGTGTCAAAGCCCCGTATTCATTTTTTTTTTTAAGGTTTATTTATTTATTTGAGAGAGAGAGAGAGACCATGAGCAGTGGAGAGGAACAGAGGGAGAGGGAGAAGAGAGCCTGCCGAGGGGCTCCATCCCAGGACCCTGAGATCATGCCCTGAGCCGAAGGCAGACGCTCAACCGACTGAGCCCCGCAGGCGCCCCTCAGTCTTCAGAGTTTTTATTGATTTCTCAGAGCGGTTTCTGGCCACAAAATAGTGAAGAGCGATCCTTTGCCTTTTATCCGGTTAACTTTCTGCTGCACAGATCTGATCTTGGCACAGTGATGCATTGACTCTTCACTGCCCTCAGCACAGCGTCCAAATGCCTTAACCTGGTCATTCAGGGTCCCAGGCAGCCAGACTCCCATCTTCCTTTTCTTTTTACTCCCGCCTTGTACCCTGGCCAGTCCGGTAGCATTCACCTGCCTTTGTCTTCTCCAGTCCCAAGGCCCTTCAGGAGCAGGGGCCGTGCTCGCCTTGAGCGGCGTGGGCACGCAGCGAGCCTTTGCGGGACACTGCACTGGACGCTGTCCTGAGGTCAAGCCCTGGCTGGTTGGTTGGGCTGGTAACTTTGAAGCTCTCCCTTCCTGATCCCGAGAGTCTTCCTGGTAGTAGTGCTGTTGAAATGCAGAGAAGAGCCACGGAGGCAGAGGCTGGCCGGGCCAGGAGGGAAGTGGACAAGTAACATGCACATCATTCAGAAGGTGTCAGCTCGCTGACCTGGCTGCTCTTGCAGGGTGGCCCCTGGCTGGGGTGAAGCTCCCCCGTGTTTATTCTTGCCCCGCCCCCGGGTGTGGGCTCCTGGCTGCAGGATGAACTGTCGCTCGGAGGTGCTGGAGGTGTCGGTGGAGGGGCGGCAGGTGGAGGAGGCCATGCTGGCTGTGCTGCACACGGTGCTCCTGCATCGTAGCACGGGCAAGTTCCACTACAAGAAGGAGGGCACCTACTCCATTGGCACCGTGGGCACCCAGGACGTGGACTGTGACTTCATCGACTTCACCTACGTGCGGGTCTCCTCTGAGGAGCTGGACCGTGCCCTGCGCAAAGTTGTCGGGGAATTCAAGGTAGGGGTGTGGCGCAGTGGGCGGCAGGTGGGCCTCGAGTGCCCCTCCACCCTGGCTTGCCCTTGGACCAGCTTACCCTTCCTGAGTGTTCCTGTCAGGTTCTTCCATGGTCTAAGGAACAGGCGTGTTCAGCACTCCTTGCAGGGAGGAGGGCTTTGGGCAGGGGCAGGGGCTGGTAAAAATACCCAGGGAAGGAGAGCAGGCAGCCCTTGCGGCATGGACATCAGCATCGGGTTCCCTTGGGTGCTTATTGCCCACCCCCCGGGCTGGACCTTCTGTCTGACTCTTCAGCTCTCCCTCCCTCCTGACTCCTTCTCTCTGCTTCCACTTTCCCCTTCAGGAAGTTCCTTTCCCCTGGGAAATTCCCGGGGAGGGACGCTTGCAGGGCTCAGGTGCTTGCCGTCCAGCGGGGCGTCCCTTTGGGCAGCGTGGCACGTGTTTCTGTACCTGTGGGGGCGGGTAGGAAGGTGGCAGGGACACAGCGGGCTGCTCGTGTTGGTCACCTCAGGCAGTGGGAATTTGTTTTCATTCAGAGTTGCCGTGTTTCACTATTTCAGTGAGTGCCTATTTTGAATTTTCGAGTAAGAGGGAACTCTTTTTAAGGAGGGGAGAGGAGGAGGGTTGTCTGTCTGACTTCCATTCCACAGACGTTTGGAGAGCGCCTACATGGTGCTGGGCGCCATGTGCTCACGGCAGGAGGTGGACCCCCCCCCCCCCCCCGGGCACAGTGTTCCCCCACTCCCACTCCCCAGTCCCTCTTCGAGGGAGGCTATGGTAGTCAGCCGTCTGTCCTCTAGACATCTGTAAGAGGCACGTGGCATATAATGGTTAAGAGCATGGACTCTTGGGGCGCCTGGGTGGCTCAGTCGTTAAGCATCTGCCTTCGGCTCAGGTCATGATCCCAGGGTCCTGGGATCGAGCCCCGCATCGGGCTCCCTGCTCAGCGGGGAGCCTGCTTCTCCCTCTCCCTCTGCCCCTGCTGTGTTCCCTCTCTCGCTGTGTCTCTCCCTGTAAAATAAATAAATAAAATCTTAAAAAAAA
Source organism: Callorhinus ursinus (assembly GCF_003265705.2). Lineage (NCBI taxonomy): Eukaryota > Metazoa > Chordata > Mammalia > Carnivora > Otariidae > Callorhinus > Callorhinus ursinus. The sequence goes on along the minus strand of NW_027397106.1, from coordinate 3,075,684 downwards.
AAAAAAAAAGCATGGATTCTGGAGCCAGACTCTACCACCCAACAAGTGTGTGACCTTGGGCAAGTGACTCCACCTCCCTGGCCCTCAGTTTCCCTGTATGTAAAATTGGAATGATAATCGTACCTGCCTCATAGGTATAGGCACTCTGAGGATTAAATGAGTCAGATATGGCAGGTGCTTGAACCAGCCCTGCACCACAGGAAGCATTAGAGAAGTGTTAGCCATTGTGACCAGCAGTCAGGGTCCTGTGACCTTTCTTTGTCTACAAAGGGGAGAATTATTCCTTGATGGACGGTTTAGGACTTGAGGGAAGCATCCTTACCCTCGGAGTTGGTCTTAATGCGGATGGAAAGGGGCTTCAGGGTCCCAGCCACCCTAGGAGGGAGGAGTAGGGCCACCACACCCCCTGGAGGTAGGGGATAGGCAGAATTATTGGATGAGATGGTCTCATCCTTGCTTCTCAGAGGAGAAGAGGGAGAAGCCAGGTCTGGTCTGTCCTTCCCTCCCCCCTTCTGTTTCTTGGTTTCCTTTTTTTCTTTTTTTAAGATTTTATTTGTTTGTGAGAGAAAGAGAAGTGGGGGAGGGGCAGGGGGAGAAGCTGACTCCCCCCTGAGCAGGTTCCCCCCCCCGCACCCCCCCCTTTGCACATCCCCCCCTTTGGCTCAGTCCCAAAGGCATATGCTTAACCGACTGAGCCCCCCAGGTGCCCCTCTTGGTTTCCTTTTTTCTAATTAAGGATCATTGGGCTTTAATCCCCTCTTCTGCTCTTCTTTAGAGACAGATTTTGTTGGTTTGCTGACTCAAGTTTAGGCTGGCGGTTTGCTGTGTCACTGCACACGAATCCTTCGCCCTCTGTGTGTCTCATTCCCTGCCCTCCCCGAACGACTAGTAAAGCTCAGAGAGCCTAATTTTTACCCGGGGGTGTAGGAAGGAAGCGCTCACAGGGCGAGAGCCCCTCCAAGGTCTTGGCTGCTCATCTGTTAACCCCTCCTTCCCCAGGATGCGCTGCGCAACTCTGGGGGTGATGGGCTGGGGCAGATGTCCCTGGAGTTCTATCAGAAGAAGAAGTCTCGCTGGCCTTTCTCGGACGAGTGCATCCCCTGGGAAGTGTGGACGGTGAAGGTGCACGTGGTTGCCCTGGCCACAGAGCAGGAGCGGCAGATCTGCCGGGAGAAGGTGGGCGAGAAGCTCTGTGAGAAGGTCATCAACATTGTGGAGGTGATGAACCGGCACGAGTACCTGCCCAAGATGCCCACGCAGTCGGAGGTGGACAATGTGTTTGACACAGGCTTGCGGGATGTGCAGCCCTACCTCTACAAGATTTCCTTCCAGATCACTGATGCCCTGGGCACCTCGGTCACCACCACCATGCGCAGGCTTATCAAAGACACCCTTGCCCTCTAGGCCTTAACTGGGGCCACGGGTTCTCCTGGATGGCTTGTAGACCCTGGCTTCCGGGGATCGTACTGTGGGGCCCTTGGGGCTCTGGAACCTGCTCCAGGTCCTTGATGAGACTTGGAATGGCCACCCCTGGCTTCCTTGTTTTGTGGCTGCCAGTCTTTGGTCATCTCTAACTTTTGCTAATGGTCAAGTCTGGCCTTCACTGTCTCTCTGCATCCCTCTGGGGGTCCCCTTTCCTCCACTGTATGGAAGAGCCATCGCTAGGATGGTGAATAAAGTTGAGAATGCATTTGGGTTGAGCCGTCTCCGGTAGCTTGTGTTCTGCCCTGAAACATTAACACTCCCTGGCAGACCTGTGAGGATGCAGGTGTGTGGTAAGGGCATTATTCCAACATGAAGGGAATGGGGGGAGGGGATAGATTAAAACTGACCAATTCGGTACTCTGTTGGACATTCACATAAGCAGGTGTTAACCACCCAGGTGTCACCGTGGTCAGCCTATGAAAGACGACACAGATCAGGAACTGTTGCTTTTGGATATGATGGCTGTTTCTTCTCCCTAAGGAAGCTGTGATATCCCTGCCTTTTATATTATCTGGTCTGGTTTCATGATGGCCTCAAAGAGTATCTTCTGTGTCTTCAGAGAGCACATACAGGTCCCCGCGTGCACCAGAAAGCTCATTTAACTGGGGGTTTCCTTCTCTGGAGAGACTGGCCAACTTGAGACAGGTGTCTGATGACACTTCTTCCAGGTCAGGCTGGCCCTTTCTGGTCAGGACACTGCTTTGTTAACACACTCATTTCTACACCAGCATACTCAGAATCCGTGAACTCCTTGTGTACTTCTGATTTATTCTATACTTTATACTTTTGGGTTGTATGTGGGCAGTTGTACCAGGCTAAATGGAGCGGAGGTGGGGTGGGAGGGGTTTTGCCCTGGTCCTGGAGCAGCAGGTAGGTAGCCCACGTAGGCAGGAAGTGTTCACACATTTTTCCCATTCCAAGCCCCCGTGGCCCTGTGATACTTCACAACAGATCTTGTGAAGTCATGCCCTTGATCTCTGGGGCATTGGGAGAACTCAGGAGGTTCTTAAGGCTGTGGAGCTGGGGAAGGCCGTTTCTAGCAGGTCCTCGATGGTGTGTAATCCCTACCTGGCCTGCTGCAGTCTGGGGATCTTCTTTTCCTCCTAGCTAGCCACCAGCTAATCCCCTTCTGAGTGGTTGGTTGGCTGATAGAGTTAGTTGTTTGTTGGCCGTGACTTAGTTTTTTAAAAAGAGAGCTCCAGGTTGCTGTCTTGCAGGAGACCTGAGCAGGAGGGTCTTCCCTCCATCCCAGCTTTTTGAGACTTTCTACTTTACTGCAGCCAGACTCTGCTCTACCCCGACCCCAGGTTGGCCGTGGGACACCCCACAGGAAGTGAGCTCCCCTTGGTGGACAGGACAGTAACCTTTCCATTCCTTTTGGCATTATGATTTCCCAGAGGTAGGGGACTGATTTACTCAAGGCTGGAACAGGAGCCCTGGTGACTCAAATCTGCTTTCTCATCAGTAGGTAACTTGACCTCTGGGGCCTGAGCAGGGGAATGGGGATAGGACTTGAAGTTCCCCTGCCCTCTGGCTCTCCTTGCTGTGGGCCCAAGGAGGCACTGGCCTGCTTGTCCAACTCCAAGAGGCTCCCAGAAGGGACGATGGAGGAGTAAGGATCTGTGCCCCTCAGGTCCCGGAGGCTGCTCATTTGCCTCCTGTTCCAGTGGCCACCTGGGCCACCCGGCAGTATTGAGCTTTGGCTCAGGGACAGCTGGGGAATGCTTGCTTGTCTTGTGTCCTTTTTAGTGGGGCAGCACCCCCCACCAGCACCTGGGGTGGGGTCCAGAAGATTTTTTTCGGTTCTGAGGGAGGTGCTGTCTCTTGACTTCCTTTGCCAGGGGAGAGGGAAAGCCTTGGGCACCGGACTCTGGCTTTGGCTGGTTGGGTGCAGGGGCTGGGTTCCCACGCGTGGGTGTGGAGGCCTTTGGGACAAGAAGAAATACTCCAGCCCCGGGAGTCTGGGCTATAGTCCCAGCTGGAGGAGCTCTGCGCGCAGGGTGGGAGCCAACAGCGCCTGGGATCCGCCCCGCGAGCCCCTCCCCTATGCAGCCGAGGCCCGCCCGCTGGGGGTCCCGTACATCTGGCCCTCCCGCGCCCATCTGGGCAGCCAGCCGGGCCGTAGCATGAACGGCTCCCGGGCGGGCGCTGGGGCCCCGGCCACCTGGCTGAGCTCCTGCTGCAACCAGTCGGGGGTGCCGCCACCGGAGCCCCCAGAGGGGCCGCGCGTCGTGCAGGCGGCGGTGCTGGGCGTGCTGTCGCTGCTGGTGCTCTTCGGGGTCCTGTTCCTGGGCGGCGGCCTCCTCCTCCGCGCCCAGGGCCTCACGGCGATGCTGGTCAGCGAGCGGCGCGCGTCCCGCGAGGCCGAGCCCGGCGGCGCCAGCGGAGGCGAGGACGACTCCTAGGCGCCCGTGCGCTCGAGAGTCGCGGCCTCCAGGCGGCCTGGGACTCGGCACCCGACGGCTACTGCGGAGCGGGGGTGCCGCGTCCTCCGCCGAGGCTGGCACCCGCTCAGGTGAGAGCGGGGGGCAGCTCTTCAGCGATTCGGGTTCGCCCTGCACGTCCACCGGGTGGGCCCTGCGGCTGCCCCACCCGTGTCCTCTGTGAGGGGGAGGCAGGGCGGATCAGAGGAGGGCTTCTGGAGGGGGCCGCAGTGTGCTTTGGAGCCCCTCCCTGCCCGTACCCAACTCCCGCTTTGCCCCAGCCCCACCCGGAGCTAAGGCCCAGCTCAGCCGTGGCCCAGCACGCCCATGCCTCTGGGAGGCTAAAGGAGACACTGCCACAGAAACTTCGACAACCCGGGCCTTCGGCTTCTGCTTCCTCCGCCTCTCCTTCCTGAAGCCTTGTCCCTAGACAGGGATCTGAGTAAGATTCCTCACTGTGGCCTCCCTTTGGAGGCAGAGATGGGAGTATGGGTCCTGTTTTATGGCAGAGCCAGGGGCCTGGATGACTCTGGGGGATGGGGAGGTGTGGCGGTGTCCCCCCTCCCCCAGACCCTGTTCTGGTGTGTGTGGGGGGGGTGGGCAGGTGTGGCCCAGAGCCCTGAGCTTTGCGATATGTGTGGGGAAGGTGGTGGATGGCAAGGTTCCTGACAGCTGGGGAGCCTCATGAGCACATTGCTGTAGGAAGCCGGGACTGAGGATTCTCAGCTGTGGGGGCTCCATCTGGCTCTCCTGTCTCTGACTCTCCAAGGACAAGAACCATCTGGAGGGAAGGGCCTGGGTGGCCTAAAGACAAGGTAATTCCAGGCCAAGGCTACCTTGGGGGGAGCCACAGGGGTTGGGCAGGGAAGCCTTCACTGTCTCTCTCTGCTCAGTGTTGTACCTGTGGGCTCCTGGGAGGTTTCTGTGGGGCTCTTCTTTGGGGCTGCCTCTGACCTGTTGCTTGCCAAGGGCAGAGGCAGGGTCCCAGCTTCCCTCTGAGAAGGGAGTCAGTGCTGTGAGGGGAGGCTGGGGAGCGGAAGGTGACGGCGTGGGCGGGGTGTGGCTGAGCAGCTGCAAAGCTGACGACGTGTGATCCCTGCACAGAGCAGCCCAGGATTTAGCACTAATCCCGGGCAGTTGTACCACGCTGGCCTTGCTGATCTGCGGACTTCTCACCTCACGGACGCCGCTGCCGCCCCCTCGGAGAGCTGGCTGGCCAGGGCGGTGAGGGGCGTGAGCGTATGACTGCTTCTGGCATCAGGGCAGGGGGCCGGACCTGGGGCCCCGGGCCACTCCCCTTTGCGGCGTGCCCGACGAGGGGTGAGAATGCCCTCTGTTTATCGGATCCAGGTGCCTTTGCCCCCTTGCCTGATAACATTCTGCTGTTTTTCGACCCTTTCTCCGCCCTGTGCTCTTCTCTCCTGCCCACAGCCGGGATAGAGGAATTTCCAGATCCACTATGAACCCTTCATTTTGCAAATGGGGGCACTCAGAGAGAAGAAAGTGACATGCTCCAGTGAGTGACAGAGCTGAACGAAGCCTGAGGCTCCTGCTTCTGAGCTCAGGGGGTGGGGGCGTCCCTGAGCGAGAAGGCTCCTCCTTGGGTCCTTCCTCTTGCTCTGTCCTTGATTTCCCGCCACTCTTGGAGATGCTGATGCAAAATATGACCTCTCTCCGTGAAAGAATGAACCGTCGCATACACACCCCTATTTGGCCTATGGAATCTGGGACTGGAACCCCAAGCCCCCATGTTACTGCCTCCCTCTTGACCCTTCTTCCCCAGCGGCCTTGTTAGAGTGCCTTTTATCGCTAGGTACAGCCTTCCAGCTGCTGGTAGCTGTTCTCCGGCCAGCAGGGCTCAGCTTTCCCTTGGCCTGAACCTGAGGGTGGGGGTGGGCTCACACGGTCAGCTGGAGTATGGTATCCACGGAAGACCCACTCCAGGGGGACGGAGGAGAGGGGTCAGAGGTGAGGGTGATGACTTTGGATTGGCGTTTGGATTCAAGTCTGGGTGGTGGTAGGGGTGTGGAAAGATCTGGTAGAGGGAAGGGTGGTGTCCCTGGTGTCATGTGTCTGCTGGAGTCGGGGGGCGGGGGGACCGAGGGGGTAGGCAAAGGCTTTCTTTATCCAACTTCCTGCCTCTGCTGTCCCTTCAGCTCAGTGCTGGGAGAGCCCGGCCGTGGCCTGTGCCGGGGACCTCGATGTTCCTGGGGGAAGATACTGGGATGTTTGCTGTGGAACTCTGACCCTGGCCAAGGCTGTCTGACTGAGTGAGGAGGAAGAAGATTCAGAGAATTGGGGAACGAGTGCTGCTGCCTTCCCATCTCTCAGGCCGCAGCTTGGAGTGACAGGTGGGGGGTGCGTGAGTGTGATTTGAGGGCCTTGGAGTAAGGCTGGGCATCTGGACCCCCCGCAGGCTCCACTAGCCTGCACTGTCCCTGAGGGAAAGCCTGGGGCCACAGATGGGTGATCTTGCCTTAACCTTCCTGTGGCCCGTGAGTTTCACCATGAGCTGGAAAGGGCTGTTGGGGGGTTGATCCAGGCCATTCCTCAGCGAAGATGGGGGGTGGCGCTCTCTGTTACAGATTCTTGAGCCTCGCGTGGTCTGTCTCCCAGAGAGCTTTGCCACCAGCCTGCAGCACCGGGGAACTCCTGCTACCTTTGATCCCTGAGCGGTGCAGACAAGACTGGGAGAAAGCTGGCTTGTGGTGAGGCCTCCACCTGCGATCCTGATCCTTGCACTCAGCCCCGCCTCTCGTTTGCTCCGTCCGTTCAGCCTCCTGCAGTACCCGTGGACGTGGGGCTGGGAGGTCAGCGCTCCAGGGATGAGCGAGCCCCCTGAGCAGCTGCTGCATGTCTGGGGCGCCGGAGTGTGCACGTACACCCTGGGTGCTCAGTGCGGCAGATGCTGGCTCCGCCCCCTGACCTGCAGGCCTCGGAGGACAGGGGTGCAGCCCCTGGCCCATCGCTGATACTGGGCTGCTGTGGTCTGACAGGCCAGTGACCTGTCCCTGCTGAGGGCCGTGGGTCAGTGTCGTCCATTTGGAGATCTTTGGTGCCCCAGCAATGCCCTGTCACTTCCTGTGGCTTGTTATTAAATACGTTGGTAATCCAAGTGTGGGGTGTACAGTCTATGTTTTCAGCTCTAGACTCTTGGCATTTGTGGTACCCTGCTCCCACCCTCCCTCCTGTTTGAACTGTTTCTAGCTGATTCTGAAAGAGCGACCCCAGCCATGGCCCCTCTGCCCTGGCCTCTCCTCAGTGGTGGCTATTCCCCTCCGACCCCCAGAGCGAAATCTTTCCAAGGGTGGGTAGGAGGTGGGGGCTGGCAGTGACGTTCATGCCGGCAATCGGCTGCCCCCCAGTGGCCAGTGTGGGCCAGAACACCGCTTCCTTCACCTGGTGTTCTGAGGTCTAATCACACAATCAACCCGAGGTGATTTGAAATGAGAGTGGATTTTGTGAGTGTGTGCACTGAATTCCAGGTGGTAAACCATCCTGAGTCTCTGTCTCTTCATCTATAAAATGGGGGCAACAGCGTCCTTGTGAGGATCAAACAGGTAATGTGCTTGTCCGTAGATAAAAGGTTTTCTACACTGTAATTACCATGTGATGTTATTTTTCTCCCCCCCCTGAAACCCCACCATTCCCAGAGAAGAGGTGTAGAACCACCCACCCTGTTCCTGGGAACACTTGATTTATTCATCTCTTCCACGAGTATTTACCGAGTGACTGCTCTGTGCCAGGCAGGCTCTGGGACCTGGGGATGAAGTGAGTGCCACAGAGCCCTTGCCCTGGAGGAGCTCACAGTCCGGTAAAGACCACTGCTCACAAAACTGAAGTTAACATAGACAGTAAGTCGTGCCCAATGTCAACAGAGCCAAGAGCAGAGAGTGACCTGCTCCCAGAGAAGGGAGAGAAGGGGGTGTACTGAGTGGGCGGCACTCACAAGGCAAGGAAGGGGAAGAGCATTCTGGACAGAGTTGCGGAGGGTGTGGGGCTGGGGGTGCCCTGCGAGCAAGGTAGGTAGAGCATAGTGTGAGACCAGAGGGGTGGCAGCTGGAGAGGAGTGGAATTTACCCTGGGGTAGTGAGTCACAAAGTGACATGGTTAAGATCTGGATCTTAGGGAATTGGGAGGGAAGTTGGTGGGTGGGAGCAGGCTGGACAGCAAGGAGGCTGTGATCAAAACACAACAGAGTCAGGGCGCCTGGGGGGCTCAGTCAGTTAAACGTCTGCCTTGGGCTCTGGTCATGATCTCAGGGTCCTGGGGCGGGGGGGAGCCTGCTTCTCCCTCTCCCTCTACTGCTCCCCCTGCTTGTGCTCTCTCTTTCTCTCTGTCAAATAAATAAATGAAATCTAAAAAACAAAAAAAGCCCCAAAGCTGGCAAAGTCCTAGTGGCCTGGACGAGGGTGGAAAGTAAGGGGACAAATCCAAGTGATATTCAGCGTTCAGGCTTTGGTCACAAGTTGGATGTGGGAGCTGAGGGAGGAGGAGGGAAGGACCTAGTTCCTGCTCTGAATTACTGAGTTGGGGGGAGATGCCTGCCATCCACCCAGGTGTCGTATTATCAGTTAGGACTTTTGGGGTCTGAATTTACTGGAAACCCAAAGGATATTTGGCTTGAGCAGAGGGAATTGGCCCATGGAACTGAAAAGCCCCGGGGTAGCTCTGGCCTCAGGCCTAGTGTGACTCAGGTCTCAGACGATGAGAGCGGCTTTGGTTCCTCTTCCTTTCGGGGCTTGGTCTGCTTACTGCTGTCAGCTTCTGGCAGGGGCGTCTGGTGGTCAGAGCAGGGACTTGGAATCACACAGCTGGATTTGTACCCTGGCCCCACATGCACTGGCAGTGTGATCTGGGCAATGCGCTTCATCCCTCAGTGGCTTGAGTCCCTCCTCTTTAGGGCCGTGAAAGGCAGGGCCTATCTTGTGCCTTGTTTTGTTAGGACAGATGAGATTCACACATGTAGGGTGCCTGGCACAGAGCGAATGCACAGTAAGTGTTCATGTTGTTAGTCTCAGCCTCCACGCGAGGCCTGATGTGGCTTTATGGTCAAATCTGTCAGGAAAGAGAGGGGTCATCTCGCAGGTCAGTCAGCCCAAACCTCTGAAGCTGAGACTGGGCCTGTTTGACTCTGTCCTCACCCTGAAGAACTGTACTAGGCCTCAGTCACATGCTCGACTCCCGCGGCTGCCGCCCCCTCCCTCTTCCTCACAGCCCCCCTCCCCCAGCCCCAGCCCCCACCCCAGCTTCAGCACAGGACCCAAAAGAAGGGGATGTCTCCTCACCAAATCTAGGCCTATTTCAGTCCTGGGGTGAACAGAGGCTGGGTGGCCATAAACCCACTCACGGCTGCTGCAGATACGGGCCACAGGCAGAGGGGATGGCTGACGAGCCCGGTTCTGGTGTGCTGAATCTGAGCGGACGCTGTCGGGTGGACAATTGGCGTATGGGGCTGGGGCTCCACAGAGAGAGTTCTGGCCCATGTTGCTAGGGCCAGAACACAGAGCTGTGGGAAGGGGTCAGTTTCGGTGGGGTCGTTGGGAAGAAGTGGGAGGAGACTGAGCTTGCCACCTTGCAGGACACCACCCAAAGGCAAGGCGGAAGAGGGGCTGGCGAGGAGGCAGACGACGACGGGGATCCGGGGGGGGGGTGGGGGGCCGGGGAGCGGGCTATCTTGGCAGTCAGGGAAGAAAAAATCTGGGATCCGAGTGGGTGGCCAGGAGCGTCCGTGCCCCAGCAGTTGTTGTGTGCTGGGGAGAGGCCTCAGCCGGAGCCCTTGCCGGGAGCAAGGGGGGAAGACTTCTCCCTACCACACAGCCAACCCGAGCTACCCTGCTACTACCCTCTGCCTCGGAGCCCTCATTCAGAAGAAAGCGGGAACGTGGTTCCCTCTGGGCCAGGGAACCCACTGTGGGGAGGGATCGGGTTTATTTGTTTTTATAGCACCCTTCCTTGTACTGTGTGAATGCTTACCACACTCGTCTTGCCTAGGCAAAATAAAACAATACAAAACACTCACAATGGAACCTCATCCTAGTCCGTGGCCGCTGGGCTTCCCTTGGAGGGCATAGCAGACAGACTTCTGAGTCCCGCTTCCTGCCAGGAGGGCTGAGGCTTCAGCCACACCCCCACCCCTGTGAGTCCTCTGCCTGGACGTGGCTCAGAACGACTCTCTCTCTGAGACCCCGACTTCAGATGCTGCTGTGCTTTATGGTCACACCTTCCGTGCCTTCAACCTGCACATTCAAACGTCTTCAAGATGCTCCATCGACCCCACCCTCTACTTCTTCCTTATTCCTCGGCCCAACCCAGCCCCCACTTCCTGCACCTTCAGTTTCCAGTCCATGAGCATTACCTCAATCCCGCTCTTGCGCATTTCCTGACTCCGCTCCTCCCATGGAGCCCTCCCGGTAGAACCTCTGCCCCGCAGGGAAGCAGCTCTCTGTTCTCTGAATTTACACTTGACTGCAGACTGCCTCCAGAGACCACCACAGCTCCGGGCAGACTGGTGGCGCCAAGAATGGCCACCCAGTGGACCCTTGCCACACGCCTGGCCCTCGCTCCAGCTGGCTCTGTCTCCCAGCTGAATTAGGGCAAAGCTTGCTCTCTCTCAGACCCTGCCCTCTCTCCTCCCCTGCGCTCTGCTCAGATGTCCTCGCCTCCGGCTTCTCACGGAACAGCGGCGCTAGCAGACAATGCTGCCTCTGCTTCTGGCCCCAGATCTGCAGCGCACCTGCTGGGAGCCAGGGGCTTTCTGGGGCCCCGCCCCCGCCCCGCACTGAGGGGGCGCTCCTGCCTCTGCGCCCCTCCTACCCCACCGCCCGGTGCTGCTGATGGCCCTCCTCTGCTCCACCGCTCTTTCTCTGCTGGCTCTGGTTCCGAAACACACTCGGGTTTCTTCCAGCTTAAAATAGCCCTCCTCTGCACCCAGGGCTCCTTCAGTTACTGCCCTGCCTTGCACTTCGTCTTTGTAGCCAAACTTCTCCAAAGAGGTGGCCCACACTTGCACCCGTGTCCTGCCTGGCCTTCTGCGCACCCCTCCCTCTTCTGGAGATCACCAACCCCTCGGTCCTTTTTTAAGATTTTACTTATTTATTTGACAGAGAGAGGCACAACGAGAGAGGGAGAGAGGGGGAAGCAGGCTTCCCGCTGAGCAGGGAGCCTGATGCGGGGACTCCATCCCAGGACCCCGGGATCAGGGCCTGAGCCGAAGGCAGACGCTTAACGACTGAGCCACCCAGGCGCCCCCAACCAACCCCTGGGTTTTTATCTCAGCTGCCCTCCTGGCCACTCCTGCAGCTGCCGCCCCCTCCCTCCTCCTCACAGCCCCCCTCCCCCAGCCCCGCGCCCCCACTCCAGCTTCAGCAAGAAGCTCCCGGGCCTTGGAGAGGGGAGGCTGTGACTGTCAGCGCCCCCTTGGTCTGCCACTTACTCGGTAATGGAAATCCTCTCTCTCATGAGTAAAATTTGAATAATGCTAATACCCACTTTGGGAAGCTCTGAGATTATGAGATTATGTGGCCCCAGCGTGTGGGAGCACTGGCCTGGGTTGAGTCCAGGCCCCCAGCCCCCAGCTGCGTGGCCCTGGGGGCATCTTGCTTGGCCCCTGTCCTGTCTCCCGCTCTCCAGGAGCCCTGTACCGGCTCCTCCTCTTTCCCCTCCCAGCCTTGCCTGCCAGGTTCCTCAGGACTCTGTCCTTGGCCTTCCTCTTACCCTACCCTCTTCCCTGGGGTGCTCCCCCCTCACCTTCTGGAGCTTAAATTGCCACCTCTCGGTCATGACTCTGAAATGTCAGCTGCCTTCGTTGTCATGGGGCGTGGAGTTCTCCTGTCTGTCCCTGTTTCCAAATGTCTTTCTTCTTATAAAGACACCAGTCATATTGGATCAGGGGCCCACCCTATTCCAGTATGACCTCATTTTAATTTAACTAACTACGTCTGCAATGACCCTGTTTCCTAATAAGTTCACATTCTGGCACTGGGGGTTAGGACTGCAACATTTTTTTAAAATGGATATGTATATATTTTCAAGATTTTATTCATTTATTCGAGAGAGAGAGAGCTAGCAGGGGGAGGAGCAGAGGGAGAGAGAGAGAGGGACTAGCAGACTCTGCGCTGAGCTTGCAGCCCAACGCGGGGCTCGATCCCATGACCCTGAGATATGACCTGAGTTGAAATCAAGAGTCGGACGCTCAACCGACTGAGCCACCCAGTCACCTTAACACATCTTTTTTTTTTTTTTTTAAGATTTTATTTATTTATTTGAGAGAGAGAATGAGATAGAGAGAGAGAGAGAGCACGAGAGGGAAGAGGGTCAGAGGGAGAAGCAGACTCCCCGCCGAGCAGGGAGCCCGATGTGGGACTCGATCCTGGGACTCCAGGATCATGACCTGAGCTGAAGGCAGTCGCTTAACCAACTGAGCCACCCAGGCGCCCAACACATCTTTTTTGATGGGGGAACACAATTCAACCCATACCAGATGGTGCTAAGTGCTATGGAGAAAAACAAAATAGGGAGAGTGCACGCACAGTGTGGGGGAAAGGTTGACATTTTAGGTTGGGGTCGTCAGGGAAGGTGTCACTGAGAAGGCGACATTTGATCAAAGACCTGAGTGAGAGAATCAGTCGAGATACGTGGGGAGAGCGTGCGGCAGAGAGCAAGCGCTGAGCCCCTGAGGAAGGAGCACACCTGTGTGATTAAACACGGCAAGGAGGCCCAGGGAGCGGGGGTGCCACGACCGGACTGTGGAGGCCCCAGCCTCCCTACCCTGCGCAGGGAGGAGGAGTAAGAGGCTGCAGCCAAAACAGGTTTTCCACAGACAGCCAGAAAATGTCCCCCGCTTCTGTGTTTTCTTAGAAAGCCCTGAAGAATGTACTCTACTCAAACTGAGGAGTAACCCAGAAATGATGGCCATGCGGCCTTGTCACACTCTGGGGGACAAGGAAGCCTGGGCGCCATCTCCCGAGCTCTCAGGCCTGGCAGCCTGTGTTCTCCTTAGCCAATGGCCAGCGAGTGGGATAGTTTCCTCTTGAATCCTATTCCTGTCCCTGGCTGCCACCCTCCCCTGGCCCAGAACACACTGAACTTCTCTAAAGGCTCGAGATGTATTTTCGTGAAGGATCAGGTTGGGATTCCAAAGCTGTGCAGGGGACTTGACGTAACTACCTCACTCCCTTGCCTCACTCACAGGCGGTCTCTGGGGGTGTCCTCAGCCTGGGCCTCTGCTCTTTCCACAGCGGGAGGCTGCAACCCCAGCTCCATTTCTCAACCAGGGTCTTTCTCCTTCTGAGCAACTTGGGCTCCTCCACCCTGGTGGGAGTTGCTCTTCACGTGCTGCAGAGAGTCTATGTGAACCTTCCTATTTTCATAACTTTGAACCCCTTCCTTGCAAAACAACAACCTGGCTAAAGGCAAAGATCTGCCTCCTTCTCTGACTGGTTTTCATGGTAAGAGCCACCATATTAGCTGGAAACGTCTCTGCCTGAGCCATCTGCTCAAATGTCAGCTCCATTAGGATAGGGATTTTTGCTGTTTTGTTCACTGAACATAGAGGGCCGTTAGGAAATTTATTTTTGAATAAATGGCATCGTCTCTTAAATTCCTTCTTTAGGAGCACCTGGGTGGCTCAGTTGGTTGGGCGACTGCCTTCGGCTCAGGTCATGATCCTGGAGTCCCGGGATCGAATCCCGCACTGGGCTCCCTGCTCAGCAGGGGGTCTGCTTCTCCCTCTGACCCTCCCCCTTCTCATGCTCTCTCTCTCTCATTCTCTCTCTCAAATGAATAAATAAATAAAATCTTAAAAAAAATAAATTCCTTCTTTAATCACAGGGTGGGGAGGAGGGAGAAACTATAAACGCATCATAGGCTCTTAGTTTACTCAAGCAAAAAAATGTGTTAACTCCCAGAAATGAGCTAGAGCCTAAGCGAGGCACACGGGAGTTGCTTGTATGATATGCTGCTGTCATGAACGGAAGCTTTGGAGAAATGACAGCAAAATTTAAGGGGGACAGTTGGTAGATTTCCAGATATTGTCATGTTCACCTTTGGATTTAGCAATAGTAAATCAATGAACAATGAAGTGTTTTTTTTTTTTTTTTAAAGATCTTATTTATTCATTTGAGATAGAGCACAGCACAAGTCGGGGGAGCGCCAGAGGGAGAGGGAGAAGCAGACTCCGAGGGAGCCTGACCCGGGGGCTCCGTCCCAGGACCGGAGCCGAAGGCAGATGCCTAACTGATTGAGCCCTAACCCAGGCGCCCTGAACAATGAAGTTTTGGGAGGAAATCCAACTCCAGAATGTTTCCAACACCGTGAGTTCTTTAGAATCTACTCTTCATGGGTTTGCAAAAAAGATCAGCACATTTTTCCCAGGTGCAAGCTGGGTGGAGAGGGGCAGAGCTGGGTACCTGGCTGAAGACTGGAGCAGCACGCTTTAGAACTCGGGGTGGGGGTGCATGGGGGGGTGGGCAAGGGAGGTGTTCCAGAAGTTACAGAAACAGTGGAAGCAGAACCAGTCACTTCAAACACATAGGCGGCTGGTGAATGGGGCAGTTTGCTGCCTGTTGGTTCCCAATTTTGAATATATCTTCTTGTTTAAAATTTCTTTATCAGATACCAAATGTTACAGGAATTGTAAGCGAAATGAACTAGTTGATGAATATTTCAAAACCATTTGGCAGAAAGCGGGGGATGATGTGCCACCTCCCCTCCTGCAGTGGCTAAGGTGGTGTTTCTTAAAGTGGGTTCCATGCCTGCTCTAGCCTCAAGGGCCTTGAAAGGGTGGCACTTGAAAAAAAGGGTTCTGTGGTCTAATCAATTTGGGGCTTATTGTGTTAAGCAAAGTTAAATAGGCTTCTTTACTGTGCTTCTTTTTAAGAGGCGTTACTGTGCCAATGTGATGGTGGGTCTGAGAGAGGCACAGAGGATTTCCAAGTAGATGTGACCAAATAATTCTTTTTTCCCCCTTTGTCCTCCTTTTTTTTTTTTTTTTTAAGGAGTATCTCATGGGACACCACCGTTCCAACAATATACTTTGGGAAACATCATTTAAAATCTTCCTTTTAGAAGAGAAGAAAAATTCTGGAAAAAATTAGATCACGCTCCTTCAGATAGTGCATTTCCCTTACTTTGTCAGAACAACAGTATAAAATTAATTTTCCTTCCAAGGACTGTAATGCCACATTACTAAATTTAAATCCACTTTTTCCCCAAAGAGTGTTTTAAAAAACACATTTCAGGACTACTCCTTATGTGAAACAAACCTCTACAGGGAGCAATGGCCAAATATGTTCAAGAATTTTATACAGGAAGTAAATGTAATCCCAGAACTTCAATTTTGCCACAACTGTTTTACCCAAAGTTGACTGTACTTTGTGGTTCCTGCAACACAATAGATCTTGGCTGGTTTTCCTTCAGTGTGGTTGTCTCAAAGAAAGTCCCTTCCTCGAAGAGCTATTTTGTTTGCTTCGTTTGACCAAGCTCTATAGCAGGTCAGCCACCATGTTGCCTAAGGTGGACTGACCCGGACACTGGGCTCAGTGGCCTGGGCTGTTGGCTGAGGTGTGGGGACCCGGGGCGGGCTCTGGGGAAGCCTGAAGGCCTGACATACTCTGTGAAGAAGTTGGCTTCATTGGCTGAGAGATCGGGAATGTTTTACTGGACCAATCTGAGCTTACCTTGCTATGTTTTATCATATCATCCATTCTGAACTTTAATTTCTGAGTCATAACTCTGGCTGCCGTGGTTATGGCTGGAGGTTGTCATGTTGGTTCTGTGGCTGTGCCAAAATAATGGAAATTAACAGGTTCTTTGTGGAACTCTTTTATTATTAAAAAGTAAGTAATTTGGGGGAAGAATACAACTTGAAAATTCCTCACAAAACATTTTCTTTGTTGAGCTCAGTTTTACTCAGAGAGGGCCCTCTGCGCCAGCACATCCTGTTATCTTGTGCCTTGCCCTCCCTGGAGTCCTTACTGATCATAGCCCGCCTGGTCCTCACTCTCTTTTCCCTGCCTCATCTGGCCCAGCCCGGGTCTCTAACTGCTGTTTCAACTTTCTACTGCCGCATGACACACTACCCCCAAACGGTAGTGGCCCCAAACCACTACCACCATTGGTTTGTTATCTGTTCATGATGCTACAATTTTCTACAGGGCTCTGAGGGGGGTGGTAGGCAGCTGCCCTGATTTCACTCCCATGACTGGTGCCCCAGTTGGGGGGAGGGGGCTGGAAGATGAGGGGCACTTTTCTCTCCTCTTTTTTTTTTTTATTTATTTTTATTTTTTTTTAAAGATTTTATTTATTTGAGAGAGAGAGAATGAGAGATAGAGAGCACGAGAGGGAAGAGGGTCAGAGGGAGAAGCAGACTCCCCGCTGAGCAGGGAGCCCGATGTGGGACTCGATCCCGGGACTCCGGGATCATGACCTGAGCCGAAGGCAGTCGCTTAACCAACTGAGCCACCCAGGCGCCCCTTTTCTCTCCTCTTGATCTGTCATCGTGTCACCTAGCCTGAGCTTCTTGGCGCGGTGCTGGGTCCCAAGAAGTTTCTTGGTGTCACCTCTGCTGCATTTGGTCAAAGCAAGTCACAGAGTCAGCCTAGATTCCGGGGAGGACATACATGGCACTTCTTGATGAGAGAAGTGGGCAAGTCATATTATAAAGGGGCTGGAGGCTGGAGGGCGAAGTGTTGCTGTGAGTCTCTTTTGAAACAATCTACCACAGCTGCCAAATGTTCTTTCAGGGGTGATCAAATATAGTGCGCCCACGGGGCTAGGCGGGAAAGGTAGGGTGCCTTTCTAAGGGAGGGGCTGCTAGGCAGCTGATGACTTGCAGGAGGGAATTCAGGCCTGATGGTATCAGACCTTCAGGTTTTTCAAGAATAGATTTTCATATAAACTTTACTGATGTTAAAAATATAGTTTCCAGGGTGCCTGGGTGGCTCAGATGGTTAAGCGTCTGGCTTTGGCTCAGGTCGGGCTCCCTGTTCCTTGGGAGCCGGCTTCTCCCTCTGCCTCTCTCTCTCTCTCTCTCTCATGAATAAATAAAACCTTTAAAAAAAAAAAACGTTGTTTCCATTAGAAAAACACGTGAGCCAATCCAAACTTCCGTGTCTGACCTAACCTGGCCCATGGGCTGCCAGTTTGTGAGCACTAGTGATTGATAAATCGATCTCCAGCTTCGACCCTCTCCTGAGCCCCGGAGCCTCGTACAGAACTCCCCACCCGACACCTCCGCCCGGATGTCCCAAAGCAAGTCAGCTTCCCCACACCTGCCGGGTTCCCATTCTCAGTGATGACCCAGCAAGCATCCAGCCACCCAGGTCACTCCGGGAGCCCCCGAGGCTCTCCCTCCCCGCTCCCCACACCTAGCTCATCCCGTGACCTTCTTCCTGGTTGTAGTTATCAATCTCTAGCTTGCACACCGTCCTCCCCATTTCCTTGCCGTGGTCTTCCCACCCTTATCCTCTCTGACCTGGACCACTTCCACAGGTGGCCCTCCCTCCAAATCATCTCCCTTCCAGTCCTTCCTCTAGAGCAGTGCTGTCCAAAATTGTAGCCACTAGTGATCTGTGGCTATTTATGTATAAAGACAGTGTTGCTCTGTGATCAATTACTGCCTCAAACCTCCCTGGTTGTCCATTTCCCTCTGTCTCCTTCACCTAGTTTACACCTCCCCCTCGCTTGGGTGCATCCACCCAGCTGCACCTTCCATCTTGTTCCCACATGCATCCTCTGTTCCAGCCACCCCAATCCCCTGCAGCTCCCTGCCTATGTTGACTTTCTCCAGCCTTCATGCCTGGGCACCCTTGCTTCTTGCAACCTGGAGCCCCTTGTTTACCTGCATAACCCCAGGCTCACTTCAAACACTACTCTTGCTTGGAGTTTGGTAGCGCCCCCCGCCAGGATCCCCCCCACGTGCAAGACTGCATCACACACAACACCCCTGCTGGGCCGAGCTTTACTATAGCACTCAGTTCTCTGTTGATAATTTGTCTACCTCTCTCTCTCTGTGAGGTCCGGCTGTTTTTCCTTCCTGTCTGCACTCCCCAGGTCTAGCCCAGTAGGTTCTAGGGGAAGGGGGTAGATTAGGGGGTGGGGGTCAGGTGGGGTAGGGGAGTGGGTGGGTAGGAGAGACTGGGGAACACAATATTGAGAAGCCTCCTGGAGTTAGCAGGAGGCTTTCATTTGCAAGGACCCACCTCATTCATACTGAGCTAAGCAGTAGAAAAAGTTTAGGAGCTCAACCAGCTGGCTGGTGCAGAGTAAGATGGACCTCAGGGCTCGTTTGACTCAGGCTCAGCCAGTCAAGACCTGCGTCTTCTGTGGCTGGGATGGGCAAGGCCTTGATAGTCAAGTCTCTCTACAGGAACCCGCGGTGCGGCAGCTGCCTGAGATTGGTGCCCCCGTGTGGCCCAAAGGGGGTACAGCAGCTCCCACGGTTATGGCTCCTCGGTCCAGGTCCAGGTAGAGGGGGAGGGCGGCTCTGGGAGGCTCTCCTGGGAGAGTGAGGAAGCGACTTTCCAGGCAGACCACAACAAAACTCTTCTTGGCCCACATGGCTCATATTCCCTTCCTGACCCTGTAACTGGTGGGGAATGGGCATGGTCTTGTGTGCCCACCCTGGAACCTGTGGGGATGTCAATTCCCCACAAAGCACAATGGCTTGCTTGGGGAAGTGTGTCCAGCTGAAATAAAATTAGGGACATTGCCAAGAAAAGGAGAATGGCTGCTGGGGAGGCATCGGAGGGCCATTGCAGCCCACCAGACTCTCCCCTTGCAGGTTAGCCAGAGGGTGGCTGCAGCTTCCCATGCAGGAGTGGGTGAAAATCGGAGAGGCACCCCATTCTTTCCCTCCCCCAGCCTCAGGGAGGGACAGCCTCACTCCACAGCTACTTAATGGAGAAGTCTGGGGAGGTCGTGTCTTGGGAGCTGGTTTTAGAGGCTCCCTGTCCACCCCCCCCACCCCAGCTCCAGCCACACTGGCCACTAGCTCTTCCTCTGAGCCACCAGCCCTTGCCAGCCTCAAGGCCTTCTCAGAGGCTGTACTCCGGCCAAGAACACTCTCCTTATCAAACCCCGCCCTTCCCCACCCCCTTACTTATGCAGTGGGTGGGTGGGAGTGAGGGAGGGGACGGTTGCTGTCTCAGCTTCAGCTCCCTTGTATAAGCTCCCAAGGCAGCCAGAAAGTGTGTGCGGAGGGTGGAAAGACCCTTCATTTCTTCATAGGGAAGTTCTGGGTTAAAAAAAGTCACCCAGCCCCAGAGCCCTCCCCTGACGCCAGTCAGCCCTGGGGGCACCCGGAAACACTGAAGGATCCTGGACAGAATAATGGGGACCCAATGACCTCTGGAGCAGGGCAGGCACCTTGCAAATGTGGAAATGCTCTTCCTGCAGTCACATTCATCTGAGCTTCTTGTCCCTGGGTCTTGCTCTGATGCTCATCTAGCCTGGAGCCCCTTGAGAAGGAACTGGGGTTGTCTCTAGTTCCTTAAGTGGGAACCCTGAGAAGGAAACTCAGGGGAGGGTTCCCGTCCTTGTCTCCTGAGGACTGCACCCCACCTCCTCCAAGCTGCTCCCCAGCCTTGGGACCTATTTAGGGTGGCAGGAGCTGGACCTGAGGCCTGTCCTGTAGGCAGGCGAGGGGCTGATCCTGAGGAAAGGGGTGGATGGCTGACCTGGAGGGAAGGAGAGGGGGGAGCCCGAGGCAGGGGAGCAGCCCGGAGTGAGGAACTGTGTGGGGAGTCCCTTCCTTGGAAAAGCCCTTGTTTTTAAGTACGTTCCTTGGTGAAACGGAAGGGAAAATCCCAGTCACTTGGGGCCTTAACGGTTTCTCTCAGAAGAGGTAATTCCCTTTTACGCAAGTACTTCAGTAAAGAAATTTGCATATGGAGTAAATGTGCCTTTGGGGGAGATTCAGGGATGTGGTGGCCGAGGAGACTGTACCTGTCGCCTTTCACTTTCCAGCAGAGAGGATGTCAGTCTGTTGGGGCCAAGAGGTCTGTGGGTGATTGGTGGCTCTAGAGGTGGCAAAGCAATGGCAGGACAAATAAACCAGAAGACATGTACAGGGGAGATGAGACCCAACTTTGTGATGGTCCCCCGCCCGGAGAACAGAGTTCTGCCAGCCCCACCCCTGGGAGAACTCCCGCCTTCTCATCTGGGCTCAGCATCTATTCCCTCACCCTTCCGTGTGCCCTTCTGTACTGCGGAGGCCAAGAAGTCAGACCCGGACCCCACACTTCAGTCTCCCTTGCTGCTAGAGGGCACGAGGTGCCACCAAATAGATGCACTTGGGCGGGGTTGGTAAGTTGGAGGTGCGGTCGGGGCCGTCTTCTGCTGAGCAGCAAGGTTGTGCCACGGCACGGCTGCTGTGCGGTCTGGTCTCTGTGTCCCAGTGTCTGGTCACGATCGCCTTGGGCATCCGATGGTAGATGTGGTGGTGGCAGCGTCAGCCGCTGTGATTCTGGATCTGTGGGTGGCAACATGGTGGTATGTCGGTGTGTCCTCGTCCTTGAACTCAGCAACCCCTGGGAAGCCTCCAGACTCCTGCCTGTCCAGCCACCACCTGCTGCTCCCACGCATGATTTTGCAGGTGCCTAATTCCCTTGACTTGAATCCCCCCCCCCTTTTTTTTTTTTTACCTAGAGTGGTTTGTTTCCTGCACTGCTGGGGCAGTGGGCGTGCAGATGAGGCCAGTTTGAATGGATGAAAATAGAATGTTGAAGCTGCTCTTAAAACAGATCTTTGGGGCCCTTGGCTCTAAAAGAGGGAGAGAGCCCTACCAGATTGGGGGATAGGAGGTGGAGGGACCCCTCAGATGTACAGGGCTGGACGGGAGTCCTGTTTCAGAGGCCAGTGGGGATGGGAAGCAGGGAAAGTGTAGGTGGCGGTGAAGCAGAATGGGTGCCGCTCCTGCCACTAAGTTGGAGGCGGTCTGAAACATTGCAGTAGCTAACCGCGGCCCAGCAGCTGCTCACGCAGGGCCCTTCCAGGGGGGCCCTGCCCGGTGCCACACTCAGTGGCCTGTTGTGGGAGTGAGGTCTCCTCAGGGTCGCAAAGCCCAGGAGCGCTTTGTGAGATTTGCCGACTGGCCCACTGGGAAGGTCATGGTGAGAGCAGAACCCAGGCGTCCCCTCCACCCCGTGCCCCCCTCCCATGGCAGTTGGGCCCTCAGCCCTGGCACAGGGCTAGTGTCTTTCCCCATTTCCACGAGCAAGCCAGCTCCTTCCAGTGTTTTGTGACTTTTGGAGGATCCTACTGAAATGTAGTGGGTGGTAGGCAGCACCCCGTTGCGGGTTTCGGTGGTCCCCCAGCCCCCCTGCCCCTGCAGCCTCCTCCTGGTCCCAGGTTTTCTGCCTGTTTGATGCAGAGTAGCTTCCCTCTGCCCGTGGGGGTCTGAGCTTAAGCCTCCACGCAGGCTTACCAAGGCCTCTCCCGCAGACACCGCTCTTTACTACGAGAACAGCCACGCTGCAACCTGAGCAGGTTCTCCCTTCTGCCGGGGAGAGCAGAGACTTGGGAGCAGGCGCACCGGCAGTTGAGGCTGGCTCCACCAATGACTATTGCCTCCGAGCTCTCGGAGTTTTGGTTATGTCTCCGGGCCTCAGTTTCCCCATCCGTAAAACAGGAATAGAAAGGCTCTTGCAGTCTTGCTGTGAAAAGCCCTGGGCGCAGGGACGGCCCCGCGGGGGGACCGGCGAGCCTTCTACCTGGAACGGCTGAGGGTGGACTAGCGTAGCGGGGGGACCACGTGGTTGACCCCCAGAGCGCCCAGAGACAGAAGGCAGTGGCTTTTCATTGTAGTTCCTGGGTTCCCTGGGATACTAGGTGGAGGGCATCAGAGACTCAAAGTAACAGTGGCTTCAACAAAAGGGAAGCTCGGGTTTTCTCTCCCCTCCCAGTCCTGGCCGGAGTCTTTCAGCCCTGGGGCAGCGGCTTCTCTGTCTGGTTGCTTCACAGGCTGACAGGCAGGCTTGACCACAGCGGACTGTGGCCACCACCTCTGGGGTCCAGCCACGGGGAGGGGCCGAGGCGGGGTGACGGCGTGCCCCCCCACGCGGGGTTGGCCTCACGACCTCCCCTCACAGGGCTACGCCCAGCTGCCTGGGGGTGCCCGACTCCAAACTACACACTAGAACGTTCACGACTTCTGCAGATGGGGCAGCAGAGGTGAGGGGCCAGGGAAGGGGCTGCCACACTAGGTGAGGGGGTGCGGAGGTTGGTCTCGACCCGCGAGCTATCCCCCTTGCCAACCAGCTGGGCTGTTGAGGGCACTGAGCCGGAGGCTGTCACGGGAAGGACGGGAGCCTGCCCTCAAGGAACAACCAGTTCCTCACAAGCCACAGCCGTGGGGGTGCGTGGGGCGTGAAGGGCTGTGCTGTCCAGCCGGGCCGGGGCTCCGAGTTCTGGTTCTCCTGGCCCGGGAGCGTCTGTCCTTGGACCAGGGCGGTCTCTCTCCCGGAGGGCTCCCCGTCCCCGACTGTCACTGGGTGCAATGCCCTTCGTGTTAGTCAGCGGGTCCCATGAAATAACACTCTCCTTTTGCAGCGGAAATGGTTTTGCGGGGACACAGGCAGCCCGTTGCACCACGCAGCACTCCCTCTGTTAAGGCCCACGTGAGCAATCCTCATCAGAATTTCTTACAAGGGGAAGACTGTCGCCACGGAGAAAAGAGTCGGCTTCCTGCAGATAGGAAGAGATCAGACTTCCTCTTCTGCCCTGGCTGCCTCGAGGCTTAATCACGGCATCTGCTGCACCCCCAGGCAGCCTTTGTCATCTCTGTTTTCCGTGGGCCCTGCACCCCAGTTCTAGGTATTGGTCTTACTGTTATGTCTTTGGCACGTGTTGCCGCCCACGTCGTCTCTAGAAAGAAATATTAATGATAACATAGCAAACTAGGGCCCCTTCCTTGGGAAGAAAACAAAACCAGGGGCTGCGAGGGGTAGAACCATCGCTGTCCTTGGGCGTCAGTGCTGACTTGAGTTGCCCGGCAGCTGGCGCAGAAAGGGAGGTTACAAGGCTGTTCTCAGAAAGAAGGGAGCAGAGCAATGTTGCAAGAGCAGCAAAGCAGGAAAGCTCTTAGCTGGTGGAAGGGGCCGCTGCAATGGTTCTGGGGGTGGGCAGGAACCTGGGCACCGGCCCCAGCTCCACCGCTCAGAAGCTGTGTGGCCCTGGGCGAGCTGCTTACCCTCTCTGTGCATCTGGATAGGAAAGATAACGGCCAGCCTGTGGCTGCATCACTCCAGGCTCTGCTTCAGTCTTCACATTGCCTTCTCCTTTACGTGTCCGTGTCTCCTCTCCGGTATCTTATAAGGACTCTTGTCATTGGATTCAGGTCCCACCTGGATAATCCTGGATGATCTCACTTTGAGATCGTTAACTTAATTATATCTGCAAAGATACCTTTGCCAAATGAGATCACATTCACAGATCCTGGGATGTGGGCTTCTCTTTTGGGGGTCATCATTCAATCCACTACAAGGACTCAAGTTTTGGATCTAAGCAATGCATCTCCTATGGTGAGACCAGTCCTTAGTGGGCGGAGAGGTGCGGACCATTTTTTTTTTTTGGTGGGAGGAGAGGGCACTATAAAAACTCTACCTTACAGACTCCAGCTGTCCCATAGCACCGCCTCTGGCTTGTCCAGATGTAAGCTCCTAAGGACGGGGCTTGAGCTTCTCTTGTGACCCCCTCAGGTCGCAGTGGGGGCTGTGCCCTCACCAGGTGCTCCGTGCATGCTGAAATGTCAGGGTGCTCGGAGCACCGGAAGTGGCACGCGGCTGAGGGTGCAAGAAGGTGTTGAGAGAGGAGGACTGAGAAGTGGGGGTGAATGGAGAAGGTGAGAAAGGGATGGGTGTGCTTGACTTTGGGCTGGTTAACTTCTACCTCCTCTAGCGGTGGGGAGAGTCTGCCAACTGACTTTTCTCACCCTGACAGATTCACTGACAGAGCCAGACCCAAGGTGGGACTCCTTTCCTCCTCCGCTCTCCCCTCCTAGCACAGGCCCACACTGCTGGCTCTAGTGGTCTCCCTGCCTCAAGTTGCTCCCTGCTCTGAGCGCCAGTACACCACTGTGATGCTGATGGGCACTCTCCTGCTCAGACACCTCCCATGGCTCCCCACTCCAATGCAGTCAAGTCTAAACTCCTTCCAGGCCTGCCACCAGGGGGCCTACGCTCCTTCTCTGGCCTGAGAATCCAGGATTCCTTTTCCAAAGTCTATCTTCTGCTTGCTGTTCCCCAAACCTACCCCTGGATCCTCACCCTCTGGCGTTTCCTGGCTCCTTCCTCCTTGTTCCTTCTGGAACAAGTCTCTTCCCTCCAGCAAATCCTCTGAAAGGCTCAGCTCCATGCCTCTTCCTCCAAGGAGCTAATTCCAGGTGGAAGTGCTCATTTTGTCCCCGGTGTCCCTCTTAGGACACCTCCCACCCTCTATCTTGTCCCATTGTGGTTTCTGGTCAGGACTCACTTCCAATACAGAGCCGCCTCTCTGTTGGAAGGAGCCATGTCCAGCTCACTTTTGGATTCCCAGCCCCTCACATGCTGAGCGCATGGCGAGTGCTTACTATTTTTCAAGTGAGTAAAATGCCCATTGTATTTCATGCCCATTAAACTTCCAGGGCTCAAGGGGCAGCGTCCTGACCTCGGGGCTTGCTTTCCTTCTCTGGGTGGCTGGTGCCGGCTCACATGCGGACATTTCTCTGAGAGGGTGGGCCTCTCCCCCAGGGCTGTTTGTGGTTCATCACCAACAACTGGGTGATACAGAGTTGGCCTCAAACGTTGGGAAGTTTGTCTTAAAGACTTAACACATTTTAAGTAAAACATTTCATATCTACAACAATATATAAAAAGCTTAGCAGATAATAAAACGCACATCCATATACCCACCACCCAGCCTAAGGAAGAGAACGTTGCCTATGTTGTGAGGGATGCCCCTTCTCTTACAGCCCCCAGTAAGGGTACTGTCTCCAGTTGTCCTGACTCCAGAAAGAGGGACAGTTGAACAGTGCTCAGGGACTGTATGAAGCCCTCTGCCAGATAATCAGCTTTCAGAACTCTTCAAGTCACCTGTGTTCATACTGAAAAGAACTTGGAACCCCTGAAGAAACCACGACATTTTAGTGACACAGTTCTAGAGTGAGCAGTCTCCCGACTGGGAGCTGTATGAAGCAGATCAGGTGTGCAGTAATCACAGCTCCGAACGGCACACACGTGGTGGGGGAGGGGGTTGGCGCTTGGCATTCTAATGGGATCTTTGTCTGCGACTGTCCCCATGGGTCCCTGCGCCCAGCCCGCTCTAATGCGCTTACACCTCCGCAACGCACATTTCTGCCCCTAGGTGGCGCCACTGGACCGTGCCCTTCCCCCGCCCGCACAGGCCACTCTGGGGAGTAGAGGCAAATTTTGTTTTTCGGAAATGAAGAGAAGAACCCTTTAAATTGAGAAGTGGAACTCTGCCCAACACTTATAAAACAGGCAGAGTTAGTTGCTAATTCCAGCTGCCTGCTCCTTTGACTCAAATCCTGGCTCAGCATCATGTCTGCAGGACTTGGGGCCAATTGCATATGTGAAGATAATAAGGGGGCTTTTAGGATAATTAAATTACTTCACATAAAGTGCTTGGAACAGTGTCTGGTACTAGGCACGTGCTCAATAAAATTTGCTCTGTTCTTTTCCTTTTCAGTGTATAGTGTGGGGGCACCTGTCACACCCTCTGAGGGCAGGGGTCACAGCTTGCTGCTCGCCTCTGCACCCCAAGTGCCTGGCAAATCGCAGGTGTTTCTCTCCCCAGCTGCCCCCATCACACGGAGGAGCAAGCCTCTGTGTTCCACGTGGCTTCAGAGGAGAAGACCCGGTGGGGACTTCCAGGGAGGTGGGTCCAGTCTTTTCTGTCCACACATGGTATGGGCTTCTCGGTAAGACAGTGAGCTCCTGGGCACTGGAGGTGAGCAACAGGAGGGCACCAGCTCCAGAGGATGCTGCAGAAGGGATCCTGGTTCAAGGCTGGACTGGGCAGCCCTGTCCGGTGGTTGTCTTTCTTTTCTTTCCTTTCCTTTTCTTTTCTCATTTACTGATTTGAGAAAGAGTGAGCGAGCACGTGTGAGTGGGGGTTGGGGCAGAGGAAGAGGGAGAGAGAAAGAATCTCAAGTAGACTCCCCTCTGAGCACGGAGCCCAATGCGGGGCTCGATCTTACCATCCTTAAATCACGACCCTGAGATCACGACCTGAGCCCAAATCAAGAGTCCAATGCTCACCCGCCTGAGCCACCCAGTTGCCCCTGGGGGTGGTATTTCTAAGTGAAATGTTGATTAACTATTGCTGGAAGGGCACCCTCTTGAGGTGGTGAGAGGCGGGAGGGGCTGGGAAGGGCAGAGGGGAATAGGAGGGGCCCGTTCTGTCATCCCGGGTGGAGAGGGGGTAGGAAGAGGCAGCTCCAGGCCTTTACCGTCCCTGTCAATACCTAGGAATGGATGAGCTTGAGTGTAGGGTGGGGTGTTGGTGAACCCTCGACCCTAGCTGGGACTGGAAGTAACTGGGGGGACTTTCAGGGGACAGCGGGAGGCCCCTGCAGCACACACGTGGGGCCCAGGAGCCCCTCTGATTTGGGCACTGATGTGAAAGTGGTCACTTTTCCACACAAGCTGGGGAGGCCACCTTAGCACAGCGCCTTTTATGTGCTCAATAAACTTGGCATGTGTTCAGTAAATGGGAGTCAACATTATCTGTGTCCTCAGTGTGTTCTCAGGAGAGCTCTGCAGGGGACTGAGGTCTGGGGAATGACAAGTACAGGGCAGGAGGGGTCCTTAGAAGCTGCTTCTCCACACCAAGCCCATTTTGAGAACAGACTTGCCCAAGGCTGGGGTCAGAAGCCAGAGTGGGGAACAGTGTTGTAACGGAATCCTCCTTCCCTGCCACGTCCACGGACTCTCCAGAGCTTCGGTCCACCTCCTGCTGGTCTCTGCTGGATGTTGCCCTGGTCCCTCAAGGCCAACGTGTTCAAGACAAGCCCTTTAGCTGCACTCCCAGACCTGTTCTCACCGGTGGCTCCAGTCTTGGTCTCGCTCTCCACCCGGTCCCAGAAACCTGGGAGTCATATTTGACTCTTCCTTCTCCAGCCTGGCCTAATCCATCACCAAGTCCAAGGCTGAAAACCATGCTCCAGACGCCCCATCTGCCTCTGGCCCTGCTGTTCCTCTCCTTACTGTTTGTGCTCGTGTGGTTCCCAGGCCGACTCTTGCCTTTCCTCTGCTCCTGGCTCATCTCCTCTGATTTGGCCCTGGGTGCTCTAGAAGGTCAAGAAATGGTGGTTGGACAGGGGGTCCTGGAGCACACAGGACTCACCTTCTGGCCTGGGGCCTGGATTGGGTCCCAGTCTCCTGCGTGTCCCACACTGGTCAGCTGGGGGCGCTCCTGCCCCACGAAATCCCTGTATCCCAGCGTCAAGTGGGTGCAGGGAGCCTCTGGAGCCTCTCTCCATCTGAGCTGGCCCAGCTGGTCTGGCTGGTCTGCCAGGAGTGGGGGCAGGGGTGAGGGGGTGTGGGACTGTGAGTGCTGGGTTTGTGCATGCAGCTTGGAATGTGTGTGTGTGTGTGTGTGTGTGTGTGTGTGTGTGTGTGTGTGTGTTGGGGGAGCTCAGAACAGGGCATCAGTTGTCTTATGGGTTGCGGTGGAGGTGCCTTGGGGTCCTGGCTGTCCTGGGGGGCCTAGGGACCCCATAGTAGGGTTATAAGAACTTAGGCGAAAGTCTGGCCTTGACCTCTGCCACCCCTCCTGGCCCTTCCCCAGGGGATGCCACCTCCACATCTGTTTGGGGCAGGACCTCAGTTCTTTGGAGGGTGCGTTTTTAAATGTATTTTTTTTTTAAAAAGATTTTATTTATTCATTTGAGACACAGAGATACAGAGAGAGAGAGAGAGAGCATGGGCAGGGAGAGAGGCAGAGAGAGAAAGAGAAGCAGGCTCCCCGCTGAGCCAGGAGCCCGACGTGGGCCTCGACGTGGGGCTCGACTTGGGGCTCGACGTGGGGCTCGACGTGGGGCTTGATCCCAGGACCCTGTGATCATGACCTGAGCCGATAGCAGACACTTAACCATCTGAGCCACCCAGGCGCCCGATGGAGGGTGCGTTTTGAGGTCTAATTCCCACTCTGCCACATGGTCAAGAACTTACCCTGTTGTGGCCTCAGTGTCCTTGGACGTGAACTGGGGACAATAACACACATTGAACTGGCATTATGTACCTCGCCCACTGGGGAGGGGTATTGGTATCAGACAAGACCACCGTGAAATCACAGCCCCACCTCTTGCCTTGATGATGCACCAGGGAGCAAGAGTTGTGTCCAGACAGGAAGCTGGAGTTCAGGGGGTAGCAAAGAGCCACCACAAAGCTGCAGGACAGGGGACGTGGAAATGCCATCGGAGGCAGAGCCCAGCGGTCTAGGCTTTGGAGAAGGGAGCTCCACTTGGAGGTGGGGGCTGCAGCTGAGGTGGGCTCCAAGGACAGAGGGGGTGTCCTTCCTGTCTGGAAGTGGAGGGGTGGGCTCTGGACTGGGCCCCTCTGGAGAGCCTCAGGGGCCCTGTGTGGCTGGGGACAGGGGGTGGCTGGAGAGCAGCAGGGGTCAGGTTGCTGGGGAGGGGACTGGCATGTCGTGGGGGTCCTTGGCTGCTAGTGATGAGTCCTGCCTTGAATTCCATAGGCGGCAGGCCATGAGAAGTATCTGGGGTGGGGGGCCGTGGCACCCTGATAGCACTGAGCTTCGGGAAGACTCTGGGCAGCCTGGACCCCGGGAGCAGGGAGGGCTAGATTCGTCTGCTCAGCACGGAGGCTGGAGTGGAGGGTCAGGGCCAAAGCCAGGGACACCAGCTGGGGTGGGGTGGGGGCCGAGGGGTCACCAGACCAGAGGCGCCTGGATGGATGGAGAGGAGGAAAACTCCTTCTCCCCGAGGACTGCAAGGAATCAAGTTAGGTGCCTGGAAGGACTTCCTGGCCCCCAGTCTGGGCCTGGCCCTGTGTTACGCTTCCCTGAGTCTTCAGCCTCTCCCTAGCTCCCAGATGCCCCATTTGCTTATCCAGGCTTCTGGGGTGGGCCCTGGCCTGGCTGAGGCCGGAGGTGGGGCGAGGGAGTCTAGGCCCCAACTCTGCTGGGTGATATGGGATTGGTTGTGGCGTCTCTGGGTCACCCTTACCCTTACACGGCGGTGGGGTCTTGGAGCTGCAGCTCCCGACTCTCCCACTCCACGGGCCAGGCTTTCCGGTGGGCAGGTGGCAGGCTAAGGAAAGACCCCACTCGGATCATCCTGCTGCCGGGGGTACGGGGCTGAGGGAATGAAAGGAGGCGGGCCTGATGAGTTTGGGTGCTTGGGCCTGGCTGAGAGGGGTCATGGGGAGTCTTGTAGCAGCAAGTAGAGCACGAAGGCCTCAGGCCGGGGCGGAGGGAGAGGTCTCGGCTGGCTGGAGCGGCCACCGGCCACCGTGGAGGCTGGGAGGACCGGCGGAGGAGGCTGCTGAGCTCCCTTGTTTACCCTGAGTGGCGGGTGCTGGCTTGCTGGGAATGTAGCCTGGGCCTGGGGGGAAGGAGGGGTGCTGACACCAGCCAGCCCTGCTTCCCCTTCCCCAGACAGCACCGGGAGGGCCTCAAACGAAGGCTGCTGGGCCTCTAGACCAGGGGTGGGCACTGGGGGGGAGGGGGGCTGGCAGAGCACCTGTTGCTCCACCCTGGGAGGGGGGTGTCCTGACTCCAGCCCCTGCCCTTCCACCTCAGCTCCCCGCCTGGCCGGGTAGGATCTGAGCCCCTGCTCTCGCAGGCAGGCCTGATCTCGCAGAGGTCCCTGGACGTCGGATGGGGGACATGCACCGCGGACAGCTGGGGTAGAAGTGGGTCTGTGGTGGGCTTAGGGGAGGGTTAGGGGGAGGGCAGAAGCAGGTGTGGGGTGCTACTGGGATGTGGACTGGGGGTTAGGATGAGGGAGGGCCTGGGAAAGCAGGGTTTGGAGGAATGTTTTGGATTTAGGGCCCGGGCAGGGCTAATACCCAACTGTGGGCAGAAGTCTGGTCTGAAGGTGGGTGTGGGTCACGCTGGCGGTTTGGGATGGGGGAGGCTTTGGCCATAGGGAGGCACCCAGATTTGGATTTAGGGTAGAGTTGAGGTATGGTTCAGACCTGGGGGTAGTGTTTGGGTTAGTGTAAGGTCAGGCCAGAGATGGGTTCAGGGGTGAGGAGGGGCAGGCACAGGGTCACGTGAGGCACAGTTTGGGGTTAAGGGTCAGCCTGCCATGTTGGGGTTAGGCATGGCTGGAACCGGTTGAGGGTCTTGCGGAGCTGGTTGTCTGCTCTGTGGTGTCCCTGGCAGGTCTGTCTTCTCCCTTCTCGGTGGGCTGCTCTCAGCCATGGCCTTGGTTGGAGGACCAGGTCCTCTGGCCCCCCTGGTGGCAGGATCCTCTCTAGCCTCTGCCAGGCCAGGGCCTGAGGAAGCAGCATTCTGCAACTGAGCCCTGGACTCTCTAGAGCCTGGGTATCCGCTGACACAGGGGCCCCGTTTCACACTGAACCGGGCCTGGATTTGGGGCGACACCCTGCCAGTGAATGCAGTCCCCCTGTCCTTACTGGCTACCTGCCTTCCTGCCTCCTCTCTCACCCAGGATGCTCGTCAGGGAACCTTGGCATCTTTGAGCCATGGCTGGCTGGGGCGCTTAATAGTCCCAGCTCCTGTCCTGACCACCCTCCCTTCCAGGTCCAGGTGGGGAACTGGGCCTGCTCCTCACTCGGCCTTAACCACAGTGGTGCCCGGAGTCCGGGCTGTCTCACGTTGTCATGATTCCCACACATTTCTGGGCCAGACTTGGGAGCCCAGGGTTAGGGCTGTGTCCACAGCATGCCCCCAACCCAGACTGACCAGGTCCCAGAGGCCTCTCCCCTCTCCTCCGTGACCTTCGCTGAGTCTAGCCAGCCTCGTGAGCCTCAGGCCTGTGGCTCCATGGGGGCTGTGCTCTGCCACCTGGACTGAGTGGGAGTCTGGAGGCCTAGTGGTGGGCTGGTGGTCCCGGTCTGGGCCAGAGAGCTCTGGGCTTCCCTGGGCTTGGCTCCTGACTCAGCCGGCTGTACCCGGGGCATGGCCCTGGTGGCCCGTGTCAGGGGCTGCTTCTGCTCCACCACTGCGGGTCCCCTTGGGGCGGGTCTGGCTCGGGAGGCATGGGGGCACCTGGCTGGGTGTGTCTGCGTGTGACTCAGGCTGGATGTCGGGGACTTGAGCTGGTGGCTTTGTTCTCCCCCCCTCCCCCCGCCGACCGGGTAGAGTGCATGCGGCAGCTGTGAGTCACCGGGGTGTGACCCGGCCGGCTTGGCGGCTCCCCAGACACACACAGCCACATGCACAGCCAGCACCAGGGCCTGTCCTCAAGGCCTTTCCCTCAGTGGCGCTGCGGGCACTTCCCAAGGGGCTCCTTGGTGCTCAAGGGCCCTGTGCCCCTGGGGCTCCCTCCAGTTAGAGCCTTGGAGGTGCTGGAAGGGGATTTGGTCCCCCCAGACACAGCCAGAGACCCTGCGGGGCACACTGCCCCTCCCCCAGCTGCCTGGTCAAGAGCATCTGCGGGCCACTCTGTGCTACTAAGCAAACCGTCAACCCAGGGGACCCTTAAAACAACTCTGAGGGGAGGACATGATTATTCCCACCACAGATGAAGGAACTGGGGCCAAGGGGGGCTAAGGAGGCTAGTGAGTGGCCAGGCTGCCTTGAGCCTCCTTACCGGGTGTTCACCGTGGCCTGCCCTGTGCCAGGTGTGGGCGCATCTGTGATGGTGGCCTGGCCCCCCTCAACATCACCTCTCCCTCAGCGTCAGGCAGGGGTCCCACAGGGTTGGGGCGAGCAAGTAGCCCCTGCCGGCCACTTGGCCTGGGTCTTAGGCCCTTCCATACCTGTGAGCGGGGAGACAGACATGCCCCTGCTCTACCCCTGGGCAGTGCCCATCTGCTTTCTCTGGGCAAGGGGCAGGAGGCCCTGGGGCCCCCGAGGGCCAGCTTCCTCCTTGGGGAGCCAGGCTTCCCCGCGGTTTCTACAGGACTGCCGGCCCTTGCGCACAAGCGTGTGTATGTCTGTGCGTGAATGGGAGGGGGGAGGAGAGTCAGACTGGGGGTAAGTCAGGGGTGAGGGGGAAGCAGTGCGGGTTAAGGGACAGCCCCTTCCCACAGGGGCGAAGAAGGGAACCCATGGGTCCTGTCTTGGGGCCAGGCTTGCAGAGACCACCTGTAGATGAGTGGACATTCTCCAATAAGGGCTGCTTTGGTGGCAGCAGCCTCCAGAAGTTTCCCCTGGTGAATAGGGTGCAGTTCTAAGAGCTGGCTCCACCCCTCCCCCCACCCCTCCCCCCCACAGCCCCACCCGGTTCTTTGTCAGGAGCTGTTTGAGGGAGAGGAGAAAGCACCTTATAAGGCAGCAAATGCCGTCTTCCAGGCGGAGAGACAGGTGCCTCCCTGCCTCCAGGCCTCCCTGCCCCACCCAGGCAGAAGAGCAGCTTAGGCTTAGGGAGGGTTCCCAGTTCTGGCCCGTCCCCCTGCCCCCACCCCCTTAGCTCATGGAGCCCCAGCTCCCAGCCCAGACTCTGGGGGAAAGTGAGAGGGAGGCACATGGCATGGGGGAGGCCTGGGAGCCCTGGGAGGCAGAAGAGGCCTGAGAGGCTGCTGTGTGACCTTGGCTAAGTGACTGCTCTTTTCTGAGCCTGTTTCCTCTTCTGTGCAATGAGGGGACGGGGCGCCAGGGGCTGTGAATCAACTCATGAGGATCCTAAGTCCTATGGAGGGTCCCTTCATTTACAGACACTCAATAAGACTGGGCCACACCAGCCACTCTGGGCCACAGTCCCGGCCACCTTCCCCAAGCCCGGGAGCTTCCTTCCCTGTACTGTTTGGCTCCCTAGGCAAGGGCTGACCCTCACTGTTTCAAGGGAGCTGAGGCTTCAGGGCAGTTCTGGTCAGTTCTCCAGGTGGGGTGGCCTCCCTCAGCTTGCCTACTTGCGAGCAATGGGGCCCCAGTGGAGACAGCCTGAGGACGCAGGCGCTCTCTCCATACACCTGTCTCCAGCTCTCCAGCCCCCTGCGAGGGCCTCCGTTGAGAAGCTGACCTTCCCCTGAGGCCCCCACCCCACCCCCGGCCGTGCTGTCCCCAGCCCTTGGGTGCACTGTGTTTTGTATCGTCCCGTGATGGCCGTCCTTTGTGCGCCAGAGGCACCATCCTGGAATTTCACCCTGGAGATAAAAGCACTGACTCGAAATTTCTAAAACACGTTACAAGCGTGATTGGATTTGGCCCTCGCAACAGCCCTCTACCGGGACCCGTGGCGCGGCGGTCCTAGAAATTTCGGAGC
Organism: Callorhinus ursinus; assembly: GCF_003265705.2. Taxonomy (NCBI): domain Eukaryota; kingdom Metazoa; phylum Chordata; class Mammalia; order Carnivora; family Otariidae; genus Callorhinus; species Callorhinus ursinus. The sequence goes on along the minus strand of NW_027397106.1, from coordinate 3,042,420 downwards.
TGGGAGTATCCTTGGCTATTATCTAAGTCAACCTCTCACTGTGGGCCTTGGGCAACTGAGGCCCAGAGCCGGGACTAGAGCCCAGGGCTCCAGACCCCCAGTCCCACCTGTTTCTGGGGGGGAGGCTGTGTGCTCTCTCCTTGCTCCCTCCTTGTCTGGCTGGGCCTGGGCCTGAGGGGCACTGGGTTCTGCTTGGTGAGTGCACCCACATGGCCCCGCTGGGAGAGGACAAAGCATGGCCTGAGGGAGGAGCCCTGCCCCTGGTCTCTCCCTCTCCTCGGTCTGCTCTGGTATAGGAGCCTCCCAGCACAGTGATTGCACTGAGGGTTTCCAGGGAGCTGACGAAGCAGTTTCTGTGTGAAGAAAACCAGGCCAAACACGTGAGGATGGCTGAGGTGTCCTCTGCCATTCCCAGCCTCCACAGCGTGATGCAGCCCTTGGAGTCCTGACCCGGCCCCCAGCAACAGTGCAGAAATGACCCCTCCTGAAGCCCCCAGGGTGGCACCTGTTCTTGAAGGGAACACCACAGTCTCTTGCCAGTTTGGGATTCAGAAGTTCTAGCAGGAAGTTCTGCCTGTTGGCTGGCTCTAGTCTCTCCTGCTGTGTGTTGAACCCCCTCTCTTCTTGCCATGTCCACTGCAGTGGCAGACTGCCCAGTGTTCAGGCCACAGTAATTCGGAGGTCGGGATTGCAAGTACCCTCATTCTCTCTTCCACCTGCAGGGTTAGGGGAAGGCAGAGGCTCCATTCTGATTTCCCATGAGGAATGCCCTTCTCCATGCCCCTTCAGCAGCCGGCTGGCCCTGTCCTGGCCTTTACCCCTTGCACACACTCCCCTCTCCTGGAAGCGCTGCCTATACCCCGGATTTTTCCTTGACTCTGCATTGAGCTGGTTTCCAGCATCTTCTCTCTGTCCCGAACTAGCCTGTGTCCCCAGTGCCTTGGGCAGTTCCTGATGCCTGTTGGTGCTCAATAAGTGTTTGTGATGGGCTTATGAAGGGCAGCTCTCCAAACACATGCTGAAAACCATGGTCAATGGACTCTCTCAGACTTTCCAAATGGGAAGTTCCAGGGTAAACCCTGTAGGTTCTGCCCACAGGGACCTTTGGTTCACAGTGCTCTAATGGGGGCATCTGAACACGAGTGAACTTGGGCTAGCTTTCTCTCCTGGCCTGGAGGCTGGAGCTAGGCCCTTTAGGGGGTTAGATGGAGGAGGAGACTGCTAGGCCTGCTCACAGGTCATCACTGCCTCCCTGACACTGACTTCTGGCCTGGACCTGGATCCATCAGGAGGTTCTAGAAGCCAGGAAGGCCAGGGCATGGGAGGCTGAGGGTGAAGTTCCTTCCTCCCAGTTCCCGGGCTCAGATTGGGTCACAGGCTGCGAACAACTGTTGGTTCATGCATTTAGTGAGCATTTACTGTATACAAAGCACGATGACCCCGGGAGAGAGAGCACATTGTGAAGCCAACAAGCCTAGGGCCACCCTAAATCCCAGATGGGCAGCTCTGACAGGGCTGTAGAAATGGCCTCTTCCAACCGCCTCAGGAACCTGGGGCTTAGAGAGAGTCATGTGTGGCCCTGGGTCACACAGCCCCCACGGTGGCTGGGACGAGAGTCCCTGTTCCTTCCCCAGCGCCTGTTGCCCACAGTGCTGCCCGAGTACTGGGCACTGTGGCGGGGAAGGGGGTGCCGGCTGAGGAAAGGCAGGCGGTGCCCAGCGTTCTGAAGCACAGGGGCCCCTGGTGGGGGACCTGGGACAGGAAATCCAGGCACGAGTAGCCTGTGTGTGTGTGTGTGTGTGTGTGTGTGTGTGTGTGTGTGTGAAAGAGAGAGAGAGAGAGAGAGAGAGAAAGGCAGGGGCCATGCAGGCTTGGTTCTGAGCAGCCTTGCTAAATGTGTATTTGTAAAGCAGGAGGAACAGTGTTTGCTATGTCAGCATTTTGCTGTGGGTGCGCTGAGGGGTCTTAGTGTGGCCAGGCAAGGACCGGTGGGCAAGCCCGGCTGGGTTGTGGGCAGGGGTTGCGGGGGGCAGAAGTATAGGCTGTCAAAGGCAGCATGACAGGTGGGCTTTGGATGGTCTCTGAGCAGCTCAGAGTCCGGGAGAGAAGGAGGCTCCAGCTCTGTTCCCTTCAGAGACAAGGGAAATCTAGAAATTGGAGGCCACTTCTGCCGCCTGGCTGTGTGCAGAGGGTGTGGCGAGTGTGGTCTTGGGGTGTTGGGTGGGGGGGGCTGGTTCAGAGCCTTGGCAAGTCAAAGACGGTAGAGGGCAAGACCTCTGCAAGGCTCTGGCTTTGTCCTTCTATAGTACCCTCCGCCCCAGGCACGAGCAGGAAGTGTTTGATGACTGACTGGTGGGGGTGGTGGGACCATGGGAGGGCCCCCTCGCCACCTGTTCGAGGCCGCCGTCTCCGGGACCTGCAGTAGCCCGCGGCGGCCGGCAGGAGGCAGTGCCCGACAGACTTTGGAAAGCTCCTCCTCTCCACCCCCCCCCCCGCCCCCGGCGGGGCGCCCCGGAATGCGGCGGGGCTCAGATGTGGCGGCGCCGCCCGCGTCCCGTCCCGTCCGGTCCGGGCGGCCCTGAGCGGCCTCCCTGCCCGGGCACGCCGACCCGGGGGCGGGCGGACACCAGGTGTCGGCGCTGCGGGAACAGAGGCTTCCGAGCCCCGCCCCGGGACGTGGCGCCACACCCAGCCCAGCACCCCCCATTCCCCCCCTCCCCGTCCGGGCGCCGTGGGGGTGGGCCCTGGCGCTGGCACGGCTGCCGGGGCCACGGGCCCCCCGTTGCTGAGTTTCAGGGTCCGAGGGACCCTCCTCGGGCAGTGGCCCAATAGACACACCTGCCCTGTTGGTGGGTGGCTCCAGGGCCAGGTCCCCAGCACCCTTTCAAGTGGCCTCCCACCTGTCCTGCTGGAGGCAGCCGGAGCTCTGTGGGAGTCCTGGCTCCGGGCTTCATTTTCCTTATCTGTTAAAAGAGGGCGAAGACCCTATCTTGCAGGACTCTTGCGAACCCATAGATGTTCATGGACAGTGGTCCAGGACAGTAACAAAGGATGGTGGTCCCTACCCACCTCTCCCAACAGACTGGCAGCTTAACCAGGCAGCTCCCCAGAATAGGGCCTCATGGTTCCCCCATCCTATCCCATAGCTGGCTGTGCCTCACGGTGGAATGGATGGTGGGGGTGGGCGACGCAGGGTAGCTGAAGAGAGAAGTGCAAGCTTTGGTCTGTTCTGGTTATAGGCTGGGCCTAGTCTTTTCTGTCTGGTGTCTCGGAGTAGAGGCATGGCACATGGAGCCCCCAGGGCGCTGGACAGTGGCTCAGCCCCTCAATTCCTGCTGACCCTGACCTTGGCCTGCAGGGCTAAGACAGAGGAGTGGGGAGGCTCATTCCTGGCTTGGAGGGAGGGCCTCAGACCAAGGGGGCGTGGGGGTGGGGTGGGGTGGGGTGGGGTGGGGTGGGAGGGGCAGCCTCTGGCAGCACGGCCTGGGGGGGGGGGCAGGGAGAGTACAGACCCCATTTCCATTTGACAGATGGGTATATGGAGACTCTTCTTATTTCCTCCCCTCCACACTTTTTGGGGTTATTTTAAAACTGCAAAGCCATAGTGGTGGAGAGGGCGTGGATCTCAAAATAAGTTCAGGGTCCTCCTTCCCAAACTCAGGTATGTCTGTGGTCACACCAGTGACTTGCTCATTCTGGCCATATTCCAGGCCCCGGACGCTCCAGAAGGGACCCTGTCTGGGCAGTGTTAACCCTGTCAGCTCTAAGGCTAGGCCCTGGGAAGAAGTCTCCTTGCAGTCTGCTCTTCCTCCCAACAGAATATCCACGGATTTTGGTGTGTGTGTGTCCCCTCTTTCCCTTTCTACCCCAGCAGCTGGACGGTCCCAGCACAAAGAGCAAAGCTCAGAGAGATTCGCTGGAGCCCTGGCTGTCTCCAAAGAGGGGATGGGGGAGGGGTCAGGAGGCCCAGCTCCTGGCCTAAAGCTCACCTCCACTGTGTGGTTCTAGCAAGGCCCCTCCTCTCTCTGGGCCTCAGTTTCTCCATCTGTAAAATGAGACAGTAGCTTATATTTACGGTGCTGGGATATCACCCCTGGGATGCCTGTGATACCCTCTACACCCCCACATTTGGGGTGTCCTGGAACTATTTTGGAGGGAGGGACCGGAAAGCGGAAGCGCCTAAGTGGGTCACACAGCCTACCTTTGGGCCAGTGTAGTTTCCAGAGGACAAAAGAAAGTGGCTCTCCTTGTCCGCTAAATGAGGCAGCAGTTCCTGCTAGGTGCTCCCAGCCCACCTGGGGGTGAGAATGGGCAGGGGCAAGTGTCCTAGATTATTCCTTTGGGGCCTGATAGGTTGAGGGCTTGGTGACTGAATGGCATACTTTTAAGGGGTGGCCTGCCATGTGGCTGTTCTCTGCCAAGGGGCTCCTCTCCTTCTGGGCCCAGGCACTGGGGTGGCCATGGGGTGTGGGGTGACCTGACCTGTTAGAGTTTTGTGAGGGGACTTGGGTCCTGGGGAGAGGAGGTCTCGGGGATATTGGCTGGCTTCCCTTTTTCAGGAGGCCATGGGGGCAGCGTGTGTGTGGGGCAGGGCACCGTGGGCCTGGGGGCCTCCCACCTCTCACCTGCCCGAGGTGTGGCCTCAGCAGCCTCGTGCTTGTGGAGCGATGGAGTTGGGGAGGGGGCTGTCAGGCAGGCTGGAGAACACCCAGGAGGACCCTCAGTTTTTCTAGTCTCAGGGAAGGCCCCCTGAAGCATCCCCAACTTGCAGTGGGCAGGGCAAAGCCCCTGGTGGCTTGGAGGGTGATTGGGTCCTCGAGTCCTCCATTTTGTACCCGTGTCTATGGCCAAGAGGAAGAGGGAAGGCAGCAGGAATGCAGGAATCCTGGCCAGGCCCTGTCCCAACAGGCTGGGGTGGGAAGGCTCTTCAGCCCTCCTCGTCCGTCGCTAAGCAGCCTGTGTAAACAGCAGAGACACACAGACAGCCCCTGTGTGTGCACATGTGTGTGTCCGTGCTGGGGGCCTCCGGGCTCAGGGGACCCATCACCTCAACCTTGCTGCTTTATAGTCGCAGCCACACACAGGCCCGAGGTGGGGGTTCGGCCTGCCGACACTTGCCGGGCACTCACCATGTACCAGTCTGATCCATTCATTAGCTCCTTTAATCCTTACACCCCGACAGGCACCCCTCTTACCCGCCTTTATAGATAGGAAAACGGAGGCTCTGAAAAGTCACAGGCTCCCAAAGGCACAGAGCACCCGAGTGGTAAAGCCAAGCCAGGGTTCACACTGAGGTCTGTCTGACTGCAGAGTGTAGTCTTACCCCTAGATGTATGTGCCCAGGAGCATCCGCGGGGGTTGTGCCTGGGATGGGGGCTTTGATGGTGGACATGCAGTGGTCTGCGCCTAAGGATGCCTGCTTAGGGGTAGACACCTGTGCCCATACCTGGAGTGTGCACACAATGCCCACGTATGAGCACGTGACATACATTAGGTGCGCGTGTGCGCTCGCATGCACAAGCACACGTGTGTGCCGAGTGCCCCTGTATCCCTGTGTGCACACTTGTGCACGTCTGCACACAGCCCTGTCCCTGTGCCTGTGCCCACATGTTCCTCTCGAAGGCTGCCCTCACTTGCCAGCTCACCCACCTTCTGTCCCCTTCTTGGGCTCCTGCTTTGGCACAGGCGTCAGCACCCCAGTGGGATGTGACGGCATTGTGGGTGGCATGGGGACTTTGGAGGATTTGAAGGAAGGGGATTTTGGGGAGATAGGATGGGTAGGGACGGGGTTGAATAACAGGAAGGTGCCTAGAATGAGAGGGATTAAGGCTGGGCTGGTCTGGGTTTTCTTCAGCAGGGGACTGGCGCAGGGCACTCCGATCTTGTCCTGCTTCCTCTGCCCACTTTTCTCAAGCCCCCCCCACCCCCCCGCAAGGGAAATGCTCCAGGAGACAGCAGGCCAGTCCCAGGGCCTTAAGGGCCCTGGCCCTTATCTGATTGTGCCAGGTAATCCCCCTCAACCTCCGAGGAAACGGAGAGGTGAGGGGGCCCAAGAAGGGACTCCCCTGTGGTTCCCGGGTGTGGGGGAGAAGGGCTGAAGCCATTGCCCCTCTGCGCCGGCGCTCTCCTGCTCCTGCGGGCAGAGAGGCGCAGCAGAGCAGCGATCAGCAGGGGGCGCTCGGGGCCTGCGGATGGCGGGGAGCCGCGCTGCGGGCCGAGGCCGCAGGTCGGGTGGGGATAGGAGTGGGAGCAGGGACTTGGCACCACTTGGGGCAGACTCCCAGGGGGACAGATGTACATCCCCTCCCCAGAGGAACAGACTCAATCCTTCCACCGATAGATTCACAGGCCCTTAGACGGACAGGCACAGGGACAGTCTTCTCCCCCTCTGGAGCCTTCCCTGCAGGTGTTAGAGGGCGGGCAGGGGAACTGGGCGGCAGTGGGAGTGACCTGACAGGGGTGCTGGGCCTTTGTGACAATGTGACAGCTTTGAGACTGCAGGGGCCCTGGAGTCAGACAGGCCTGGGGCAGACACCAGCTCTGTCCCCCGTGACCTTAGGCAAGTCACTCTACCTCTCCTTGAAATGGGTGCTAGACGACCTGGCCGTGGAGGTTATGACAAGTTGCCTGAGCACGCTCTCACGGGGATGTCCTCACCTTTCTTCGACAAATATTTAATGGGCATCTGCTAAGTGCCAGGTCCTTTGTGAAGCGCTGGGGGTACAGTGATGAGCAAGTCACATAGGCGGGCACCTGCCTCAAGGAGCTAACATTCTGATGGCAGGGAGGTGTCCTAAGCCTTGCTGAAATGAAAACTAGCCCCCGCCTTGGTGTTTTAAAATGGAAATTATGGATTAAAAGAAAGACTGGCAGAGAGGGGCCTTTCTCTCTTTTATTTCTTGCCAAGCGTAGGGCTGGGAGAGTTCCAGGTCTTACTGTTCTGCTCCAGCCCTCCACCTCTTAGCACAGCGTCAGATCCAACCACTAGCCACTCCAGACCCTCTCCTCACTTAGTCCAAGCTGGAGTCCAACAATGGCCCACAGGGCCTGGCATAGTCTGGCCCTGCGTCTGGCCAGTCTTCCTCTCGCTCTCCCCTCTCCCTCCACTGCCCCCCTCCCCCACGCTGGCCTCCTTGCAGGTCCTCAAACACGCTAGGCAGTGTCCTGCCTCAGGGACTTTGCCCTTGTGGTTCCCTCTGCTGGAATGCTCTCCCCGGGCATCCACGCGGCTTGCTTCTTCACCTCCTTCTGGGTTTTGATGGAATGTCCTCTTCCCGGTGAGGCTTTCCCTGCCCTCCTGATTAAGCAACAACACCCCACCCCCCACCCCGGCACTCCCCATGCACCTGCCTCCTTTATGTTTCCCTGGAGAATTTATTATTGCCATCTGGCCAACTGTCTCTTTTATAATACATTTCTTTCTTATCTCTCTTCTCCTGTGAGAATATAAACTCCATGTGAGCAGGGTTTGGGCAGATTTGTTCCTGCTGTGTCTTCAGAGCCTAAAACATGCCTGGCACATTGTAGGCATCAGTAAATATTTGTCAGGTGAATGTTGGAGTGCTGGCTCTGAGGTGGCATGCATTCCTTGGTGATGGGAGCACGCATTCCTTGGATGGAGGTGCCTGACTTCACAGCTGCAGCTGGGCCACAGCTGGTACAACCCTGGTAGGGGCAGGGGATGGGGAGAAGGCAGGAGTATTCTGGTTCTTTCTCGCTCTTTATGGGACAGAATTTGAGTGGCTATGGTGACCTCCACCAAACTCACATGTCTTAGTTGGGATATAGTTGAGAGGCAGTTTTCTCCCTTTGAAAAAAATTAAAAACGTAAAAAATCTAGCAATCAAAGGGGGATGGTTGGTGATCCTTCCCCTTTCCCTCCCTCCCTCCCCCTCTCTCTTTCCCTCCCTCCCCCCTCCCTTTTTTCTTTCCTTCCTTCTTTCCTTTCTTCCTTCCTGCTTCTCTCTCTCTCTTTCTTTTTAACCCATTCCCTCCTCCCACCTCCCGTCTCTGACAATCACTGGTCTGTTCTCTGTTTCTATGAGTTTGTTTGTTTGGATTCCATATATAAGTGAGATCATACAGTATTTGATTTCTGTCTGACATTTCACTTAGCATAATGCTCTCAAGGTCCATCCATATTCACAAATGGCAGGATTTCCTTCTTTTTATGGCTGAATAATATTCCATCGTATATGTACAGTATACCACAATTTCTTTATGCATCCATCCATAGATGGACACTTAGGTTATTTCCATATCTTGGCTATTGTGAATAATGCTTCAGTGAAAATGAAGGTCCAGAGATCTCTTCAAGGTACTAGTTTTGTTTCCTTTGGATATATTCCCAGAAGTGGAATTGCTCTATCACATGGAAGTTCTATTCTTTTTTTTTAGAGATTTCATTTATTTATTTATTTGACAGAGAGAGACACAGCGAGAGAGGGAACACAAGCAGGGGGAGTGGGAGAGGGAGAAGCAGGCTTCCTGCGGAACAGGGGTCCTGATGCGGGCTCGATCCCAGCATACTGGGATCACAATCCTGGGATCATGAGCTGAGCTAAAGGCAGACGCTTAACGACTGAGCCACCCAGACGCCCGGAAGTGGAGGAACCTCCATACTTTCCATAGTGGCTGCACCAATTTATATCCCCACCGACAGTTCACGAGGGTTCTCTTTCCTTCTGTCCTTGCTAACACTTATTTCCTGTAGTTTTGATACTAGCCATTCTGACAGGTATGAGGTGGCATCTCATTGTGGTTTTGATTTGAATTTCCCTGATGATGAGTGATGTTGGGCACCTTTTCATGTACCTGTTGACCACTCTGCCCATTTAAAAAATTGGGTTGTTTACTTTTTTTGTTATGGAGTTGTATGACTTCTTTATATCTTTTGGATTAGCTCCTTATCAGGTACATGCTTTGCAAATATTTTCTCCCGTTCTGTGGGTTGCCTTTTCATTTTGTTGATGGTTTCCTGTGTTGTGCAGAAGCTTTTTAGTTTCATGTGGTCCCACTTGTATATTTTTTGGGGGGATGTTTGTCACTTCTGAACAGAGGGGTTCCACCAGGGGATCTGCAGGTGTTACACATTTTCCACCTAGGGCATATGTGTTGGCCGCTGCCTTCTGGAAGCCCAGGGGACCATTGCCATCTTGTCAGAACGATCACCCAGGCTTTAAGTCCCAACTGTTCCAGTAGAAGGAAAACACTTACTCCATCCAATCCCCCTGACCCTGTGTCCAAGAACTGGCTCCTTGGGGCCCCCGCCTGAGCTCCTGGGTGTGGGTAAGCCGCCTGTTCAGCCCTGGAGGTGGTATTGTCTCCTGTGTTTCCTCAGCACCTCCCTGCCCCCCTGCTACCGCGTTGTTCTTTAAGCTTCCAATACCCACACTATCAGCTACTTGCATGGAATCCCCTCTGCGTGAAATGACTGGATATCAACTGCTGGACCAGAGAAGGCAAACTCAAGCAAAGCAGATTGTGCCGAGTGCTATGAAGCACACAAGATGGGGTAATAGTAAAGAAATAAAAAGCCGCGTGGTGGTAGGGGGCTATTTTTGGTGGGCGGGTCTCTTGGAGGAGGTGACATCTGAGCTGACACGTGAGAGGTCTGACACGTGAGGGAGTGACATTTCTGGGGGGCACAGGCTCTCTGGGGCTGGCGGGCTGTGGTGGCCCTCCTAGTGCAGGGTGCTGCCCCTGCCCCTGCCGGCTGGGCATAGAGATGGGCAGAGAGATGCCCGGGAGCCTCTGGGCGCTTAGGCCTGAGATTTGAGCTAAGTGTGTGGGGATCTGAGTTCCCGGTTGAACGTTGGGAAGCGCAGACCCGCCTCCCCTCTTCGCCGCCTCCTCGGGCTCGGGCTCGGGCTCGGGCTCGGGCTCGGGCTCCGGAGAAGTGCTGGTCTCGCCGCGGCCGGCAGACGGCAGTGGTTGCCCGTTGCCGCGTGCGCGCCGGCTGGCCAGGCGCTGCCCTTTCCCCAGTGGAATGTGGGTTGTCAGCTCCCGCAGGGAACCGGAGGGATGGGTCCCGTCCCTCCCCTCTCTAATCCTCAGCTCTCCCCCCCACCCGGAGCCCTGAGCCCTGGTCTCTCCTGGACGCGGGGGAAGGTGCAGGTGAGGCTGGGCAGATGGTGTGGACCGTCACCTAACTGCTCCCCGCCACCACCTGGGTGAGGTAGGGGGCTGAGGCCCGCTGCTCTCTGGATAAGGGGGAAGAATTTCATAATTAGCATGTTTGCTATTAGTGCCATTTTTAAGCACATAGCATGTGCCAGACACTGTGCTAAATTCTTGTATCGTGCATCATCTCTTGAAAGCAGCACGACAGACCTAGGAGGCAGGTGCTCCATCTCCCAGAGTTGCCCAACACCACACAACTAGAAGCAGGGTTTGCTCTTCAGGCCATGTGTCAGTTACTCCAACTGCTGCCTCTGTAGGAAGGTGAGTTGCCCACGGAATCAAGGTGAGTATGGAGGGGATGGGCAGGTGTCAAGCTGTGGACATCCGAGGGACCCGCAGGGGCACCCAGTGAACTCCTTTATTTTACAGATGGAGGAACAAGTCCAGAGAGGGGACAATGACTTGCTGAAGGTCCCGCAGAGAGCACATGGCCAACCACAACAGAGGAGACTTGGGCACAACAGGGGACCAGGACCCAGATCCTGGCCAGAAGCCAGAAGCCCCTTGAGGGCAAGGACTCCTTTCATACCCTTTCTTCCCTCCTCCCTCCCTGCTGGACCTAGCGCAGGGCGCAGCCCACAGTAGGTGCTCAAAAAGTCCTCCGTGGTGGGTGCATCTTTCATCCTGACATAGCTGCAATCACCTGCCATTCATGCCTTCCTTCCTTCGTCCAGCATTTCGTAAGCACTGATTGTGTGCTTGGCACCCTGCTAGACACGGGGCATGGTTGAATGACACAGTGTACTGTTGGCTTATCCTGTAGGGGTGATTTCAGGGGTTACCCCACATTATGACCCATGCTTCCATAGTTTTCCTCACTGTCAATGCGGGCTTCCTCTGTTCACATCTGGTAACTTGTAGTTTGCTCTCTGCCCTGGCTGGAGGGAGCAAATCTGCTCCACTTCCCTTCCCCGGGCCATTTCCACTCCTTATTCCTTGCTTGCCATAATAACCCCTCCTTTCAAGCTGCTTCCTTCCCCTCCCCACGCCGTCTTTGACTACTGTCCCCCCTGCCTGCTCTGTAGACCTCAGTGCGGAGGTCTTGAGCTCTGCCCAGGTATCTCTGGTTCTGTCTCTTTGTTTCTGTGTGGGTGTCCCCCCCAGGGATCCCCAAACATAGGGACCCCCTCCCTTCTAGTTGTTTTTTCTCAGGCCTAAATAGTCCAGGAGAAGGGGTAGGAAGGGGAGGTCGTGCAGTCCACCCCTAGCACCCAGGGCCTGTCCTGGGCTCTGGCCCTAGGACCGCCTCAGAGGAAGGTTTCTCTGGAGCCCCCAGGGTGCTGACTTACTAGTCCTGGCCCAAGACCCCTGAGCTCTGACCGTCCATGCTCAGTCCAGGGGCTTAGGCTGAGCACCAGCTGTTGGGTAAGTGCTCAACCCCACCACCCTTTGTGTCTGGGAATATGGGGCCTTTGGCCTCCATTTCTTCAACTCTGGGGTTTGCTCATTTGTACCGCCCTATGGCAGACAGTCTGCAGGTGAGAAATGATTCTGTGGAACCCAAATCCTTCCTTTTACCTGCTGCGTGACCAAAGTTACAGTGATTGGCCTCTCTGGGCCTCAGCTAATGATACCTGTCCTGTCTGTCTCACAGGTAGTTAGGAGGACCAGAGATCAAGGAGAAGAACGAGCCAAACCCAGGTAGGGGCTTAGTTTTGTTGTACTCAGAGCAGGGATGGCGTCCTTGGCCAGGTGTTCATGAATCATTTTGGAGGGCAGGAGTGGGAAGCGGGAGGAAGGAGGAAGCTTGCCCAAGGAGGGGGAAGCCAACTCTGAGTCTCCCAGAGAACTGGTCAGGAACAGCTAGTGGGAAAGGGGCAGGAGAATTTCCTTGTTTGGGGAGGGAAATAATTTTCTTTCTTCTTTCTTTTTCTTTCTTTCTTTCTTTCTTTCTTTCTTTCTTTCTTTCTTTCTTT
>NW_027397106.1:2950201-3030312 GCF_003265705.2 Callorhinus ursinus | reverse complement strand
TTTCTTTCTTTCTTTCTTTCTTTCTTTCTTTCTTTCTTTCTTTCTTTCCTTCCTTCCTTCCTTCCTTCCTTCCTTCCTTCCTTCTTTCTTTCTTTCTTTTTCTTTCTTTCTTTCTTTTTCTTTTTCTTTCTTTCTCTCTCTCTCTCTCTTTCTTTCTTTCTTCCTTCCTTCCTTCCTTCCTTCCTTCCTTCCTTTCTTTCTTCTTTCTTTCTTTCTTTCCCTTCCTTCCTTCCTTCCTTCCTTCCTTCCTCCTTCCTCCCTCCCTCCCTCCCTCCCTCCCTCCCCGCACTGACTGTGCTCCTCCAGTGCACCAGGCATTGCATTAGCCCTGGGGATACAAAGGGCAGGGAGATGTGCCCTCACTTGCATGGCTCATCTAGGCTAGGAGGCCTCAGTTGGGAAAGTACATCATTCATTCATACTTTTATTAATTTCACATTTTTTGAAAATCTACTATGTGCCAGGCCCTGGGCAAGGCTCTGGGAAGGTCATAAGACACCATCCCTGCCCCAAGGAGTTTAGAGTCTTCTGGAGATAAAAGGCTCAAGAGTAGGCAAGTGAAACATGGCTAAAGCAGAAGGTTAGGGATAAGTGTTGGATGAATCTAACGTCTCCCTAAGCATCCGTAGGTCTAGGCACAGACTAAATATGTGCTCAATAAATATTTGGAAATCAGTGACCCAGATGTGGGGAAATTTCTAGATAACTTATGAGTTAAAGATTTCAGTCATTCTAGTAGGTATGGGTTAGTACCTAATTCTGGTTTTAATTTGCATATATCTGTTGTATCAATCTGATGATCGAATATCTTGTTATGTGTGCATTGCTATTCTTTGAGTCTACTTAGTTTCATTTGTGTATATGTCTATTCTTATTGTAGTATCACGTTGTCTTGATCATTGTACTTGTAATAATCTTGTACTTATAATAAATCTTCAAGGTAAAAAAATCAACTTACGAGTTAAAGAGTAAAGTTGTTTTAACAAAATGCCAATAAAAATGGTACCTAGGACAACAATAGGAAGCAGTCAAAATGGTTCTTAAAAGGAAATTTATGGTCTTCTGAGAATCGTATATTGAAAAAGAAGAAAGATGGAAAATTAAAGCATTCAACTCAGGAAGTTGGAAAATGATAAAAATAATAAATTCAGGGGGCACCTGGATGGCTCAGTTGGTTAAGTGTCTGCCTTCAGCTCAGGTCATGATCCCAGCGTCCTGGGATTGAGCCCCGCATCAGGCTCCGTGCTCAGCGGGGGGTCTGCTTCTTCTTCTCCCTCTGCCTCTCCCCCCCCCCCGCTCTTGCTCTCTCTCTCTCTCTCTCAAATAAATAAAATCTTAAAAAAAATAATTCAAAGAAAGTGGAAGGAAGGAAATAACAAATACGTTATATTTTTTGGCTATGAGATTCAGATTCGGATTAGTATTCAAGAAATTCATAAGTCAGAAATCCACAGAAAAAAAATAAGTAGAGAGTTGGTCTCAGTTCCAAGCCTCTCCTGGAGGGGAATGTGGATTTTCCATAAGTTTCTCCTGAGTTTTGAGAGCAGGGCCCATCCTGCAGGGGCCTCAGAAGAATGGACAAACTCTGAGCAGAAGTCTCAGAACTTCCAGACCCAGGGCCTGGCTGTACTGTGTCCTAAGAGAGCCAGCCCGAGGCCCAACTTGCCTGTATTTGGTATCCAAACTAGTGGGTTGTCTTTGATCCACAACATGTGCCTATCATAAAGGTAGCGATATTACCAATAATCCTTTACACTTGTTACAGTTCAGAGTGCTGGAAATGGGAGGTGTGGTATTCCTGATAGGAATGAACACAGCTATTTCATCAGATTCTCGAACACCCTATCAGATAGGTAGGGAAGGTCTATGCTCCATTTGGCAGATGAATACACTGAGACTCCGTTTGTCTGAGGTCTCAGTGAGTGGGTGAGTCAGGACACCAATGCTTCAAAGTCCCTTCTTTGCTCCCAAGCTTCCTGTCATTGAGACACTGGCTCTTTCTTCAGGCTAGCTAGCTCCTTGGTGCTCACTTAAAGCCCACTTCCTCCAAGAGGCCTGTGCTGATTCTCTGGTTTCCTGAACAAGCCGTTCTCTTCCCTGAACTTCTCCCTTGGTTAGGAAGATCCGGGCGGCTATCTTAGGTAGATGGCTTATCTCCCAACTTGACTGTGGGCTTCTTGAGGCAGAGGGGTGGGGTACAGTTGTAAGTGTCTTAGTGCAGGGCTGGGTTTGAGAAGATCCTCAGTCCTTGTTTGTTGATCTAGAATTTGGTTTGGCAGGATTAGACCTGTACCCATCAGAATATATTCTGGGCTGTGCCAACCCCCACGGTTCAGCAAAAGTGGTTGAGAAGGAACCTGCCACCAGGTGGGGAATCCCCCATGTCTGTGCTTGCCAAAGCGGCCACGTGGTGCCTGGACATGTCAGGAAGTGCTGGGAACATAGGTCCACACTGGGAAAATCTCCTTATAGGCTGGTGGGGCAGGAGACCTTTTTGTGTCCAAGTTGCATTGGTCTGAAAGTATAATTAAGTCCTTGGGCCCCTTCCCCCATAACTGGAGAATCCCCAAAGTTCTGCGGTCAACCTGTTTGACCAGTGACTGACCAATCCTGAGAGGAGAGACAAAAACACACAGCTTTATCCACGGACAAATCTCAGCACTTTATTCATCCCCTGGCAGGGAGAAGGGGGGCATTGCCCCAAGATAGCCAGCCAGGTGGAATGGCTGGGATATGTGTTGTCTACCCAGAGAGTAAATACAGCACTGATTAGGCAGAAACAGGAAGGGAAGCAATAAGTTAAAAGCCACATAAGTTACGAAAAATAATACATATACTTTATATATCTTGTATCCCCACTGAGGATTTGCTCCCTTGGAAACCAATAAATAGGCAGAGAAAGAGCAGCCATCAGCGCCCTTTTTGAGACTTCCGGGATGAGTATAAGTCCGAGTTCCCTCCAGCCTGAGCGTCATTAGCCCTTCAGCGCCCCCTACAGGCACGGAGGACCTTGAGGTCTTGCTGGGGCCAAGGCCTATGGGAAGGATGTCCTGGAAAGTGAGATGAAGGAATGGAAGACTGGGGCTAGCGGAGGAGTGAGGCAAGGGGCAGGGAGGGAGCAGGGAGGGAGCAGGGAGGGAAGGAAAGAGGGTGGGTGGTGGAGTGGGCGGCTGGAGCTGCCAGGACCCCCCGGCAAGCCCCAAAGGTGAGAGCCAAGACCAGGAAAGAGGAATGCTCCTCCCAGCACCAGATCTTCTCTTTGGAGGCAGAATTCCTTCTTGGTGGTCACTGGGGCTCCCCAGCCCAACCGGAAGGGCTCAGAAACTCCCAGACCTGCCTGGACTGTGCCTTCTTCATGGCCCCCGCTTGGGAGGCAGGGGCGTGGGTGTGGTGGGGAGAGGGGGCAGAAGGGGAAGAAAAGAAACAGCTCTAACCTCACAGGTGCAGGGTGTTCCTGGGCTCCTCAATAAATGCAAGGAAGGATGGAGGGGAGGGCCGGGCTGTTTGGCCTGACGGAGAGAGCAGGGACCCTGAGAGGTGGGATTCATGGGAAACGGCCCAGGGTTTGGTGCTGGGGGCGGGGCTGGGGGTCTCCCGGGCCTGGTCCACCACAGCCAGGTTTCAGGCTTGGGAAACACCTAGGTGTGGGGAGGGGGGTGTGGAGGGTGGGGGGCAGAGAGCTCGGATCCTGGGCAGGGTGGTGAATCCCAGGATGGCAGGGAGGGCCAAATTCCCCTGCCTAGTCTCAGGCTGCTATCTGGCCTCCCTCTCACAGGGGGTTTGTCATGGCAAGAATAGCTTCTGGAGAAGGAGCCAGGAGCTGGCTGTGCAGCCTGTCCAATTCTGACTGGCCCTCTGTGAGGGCCCCACAGGAGGACGGAAGTGGCACAGGTGTCTGGGCTGACCTCAGGGGTCCATGCTCAGGTCCCACACACCCGGGGAGCTTCCTCCCTTTACTCCCTAATACTGTCAGGTCTCTGGAGGTGCCCAGGTTGTGCAGGAAACCCAGGGGTGCTCAGCACTCAGTCTCCCCAGGAGCTCCAGATAGGGGGAGGGTGCCCAGGCAGTCCACCTCAGCCCTGGATCCATGGCTGGCTGGGGCTGGGTGAGCGAAGGCACCAGCCTCGGTCCTGAGGCAGAGGCAGAGGCAAGGTAGGGCTTGGTAAGTGAACTTAGGGCAAGGGTTGGGCGAAAAGGGTCAAAGTCAAAGGTTCCTTGGTGGGAGCCCTCTGTTTGGGGAGGAGCCTCAGAAGAGAAAGGAGGTGGAGAGAAAACTGACCCCCAGTTCCAGTTTACCCAGTCGGACCTCTGGCAAGAAGGTTAGAAGGGTAGGACTGAGGTATTGAGATGGAGCCGCATGATTCTTAGTAGCTGGTGACAGCCCTGTACTACCCCCAGCCACCCACAGAAAAGCTGTCCCGGTTTTGAACCCTCCCCCTTTCAGTTCAGGATCAGGTTTGCCTCCCCGCCCAACCCAGAGGTTCCAAGCTGCTTGCTTGAGTCTAGCCGAAGTCCCTCCAGCTGCAGGGGGACGACCTAGGCTCCTGGGCTCCAGCTGCCTTATTCTGAGACCTCTGACTCCTGCGACAGGAACTTCTCAGACATTTCGGTGATTTTGATCACAGGGCCTTTTCTGTTCTTCTTTTTCCGGGAGGGGGCTCTCGAAAGGCTAGACTTGGAGGCAGCTACAGGGAACATAAGGGGTGGGGCAGGGAAGGGGCTGGAGGTTGGGGGGGCCACTTAAAATGACGCCTTTAGGGTCATGATTGCCCGCACCATGTCCCCTTCCTCGCCATGGGTTTCTAGGGAAGTAGACTCACCGGTTCTGGACGTGGACTGCACCACGCTGACCATGGCGGCTGAAGGCAAGTCCATTCTGGGGGAGGACGGAAATGGGGGCATTTGAAGGGGTCCTGTGGCTCAAGCCCCCGCTGGGCCTGGGGGCCCTGGGGAATGGCAGGTGGAGGGCAGTTCTTGGTTGTTATTCCCAGCCCCGGGCTGCCCGGCTGTGTGACTTTGGCTAGCCAGTTTGTCCTCTCTGGGCCTCTGTTTCTTCTTCCCTGGACAAATGGCTAACATTTACAGAGCACTCAATTGTGACAGATATTTGCGTGCAGAATAGTATCCGTCCTCCCCACCATAGGCTGAGTTGTGATCAGCCCATTTTCCAGATAGCAAAACTGAGGATTTAATGAATGGGCCAAGGTCCCAGTTTGTAAGTGGCTGAGGCCGGACATGATCCCAGGTCTTCCTGGCTCACGGTATCCTGCTGGAGGTGGAGGCTGGCTTTGTGTGGGGCTGGCCCTCCGGTCCTGCCTTCCCGCAGCCCCACCCCGCTGGCCCCAGCCCTCACCGGCTCTCCTCGCCCTCCACCAGCTTGCGGTAGGTGGCGATCTCGATGTCCAGGGCCAGCTTGACGTTCATGAGCTCCTGATACTCGCGTAGCTGCCGGGCCATGTCCTGCTTGGCCTGGTTCAGGGCGGCCTCCAGCTGGGCCAGCTTGGCTTTGGCGTCCTGGAAGGCCAGCTCCCCCTGCTCCTCTGCCGCCTTGATGTTCTCCTCCAGCTTCAGGCACTGCAGAGGGAAGGGGTTCCATGAGCACTGGGGGGGAAGAAGAGAGTGGGCCAGGAGCCGGCCTCTGCCCTCCGTGGGGGTGTGCAGGGCAGGGAGGGCTGAGCAACAGTGTTCTTGGGTGTGGCAGGGGGTCGCCTTGCAGCAGGAGGGAGTTCAGTTAGACCTAAGGAGACCCCTTCCAGAGGCCATGAAAGAGGGAAGATGCACAGCACCCAGAGAAGCCTGTCCCAGCTGTTCTGACAGGGCAGCACCTCCTCCAAAGCGCTGGCTGGAAGATGGGCTTAGGCTTCCAGCCCCTTCTCGGTACTGTTGGCCCGAGGCCTGGGAGGGAGGAGGTGGGCTCTGGTGGTTTGTGGTGGTGGGGCTCTGTATTGTTCCCACAGCCCTGGCCAGTTTACAGACCACCTTCACCTGTGACGCTCATGTGGTCCTCACAGCCATCTTAGGAGGACAGGAGAGGAAACTGAGGCACAGAGCTGCTAAGTGACCTGCGCAGGGTCTTGCATGTAAGTGTGTGTGTGTGTGTGTGTGTGTGTGTGTGAGAGAGAGAGAGAGAGTGTGCCCTTGCGCTCCTCTCTGCCTCACCCCCAGGTGGGTCCTCCAGATACTCACATGACTCTTGATGGAGAGGATCTGGGATCGAAGCTTCTGGATGCGCACGTTGAGGTCAGTGATCTCGCTGCGGCTGCTCTGGAGGCTGTTCCCAAACTCAGCTGAGCAGGCAGCCCGCTCCTCCAGCTGGAGGACGTGCAGGAGGTGACAGTGAGGGACAGTTCACTGGGTCCCTCCCAGCACTCTTGCCCCTCGCCCCTTGCTGCTCCTTTTTTCTCTCACCTCCCAGCCCCTCCTCTTCCTCTGAAGCCCTACACTCGCAGGCCAGCCTCGCCCTCTGATGCCCACCATGCCCAGCTCTGGCTGGGCCCACCCCTGGCCTGGTGTTACTAGGTGGTGGCACCGCTGTGAGCTCCTGGAGGGCGCAGACCTTGGCCTTTCCCCCACCGTATGGCCCCTTGTCCCCCGCAGTGCTGGGCTCTCACATTCTCCGTCGCCCCATGCTCCCCACTGCCCTTTCACAGACTCTCAGTGCTCAGAGCTGAAGGTGACTTCAGCCTTCCCTGGGGCGGCGCCTCCTGGGCTGGCAGCCTCCTGCCCCCTTGGTCAGCCCCGCTCGGTCAGCCCCGAACCTGTCTCCGGGAGTAGGCCTCGGCTTCCTCCAGGCTGCGAGCCGCAATGGCGTCATACTGGACCTTCACCTCCTCCACGATGCCGCTCAGGTCGATGTGGCAGCGGCTGTCCATGCCCACGGTCACCGACACGTCCTTCACTTGGGCTGCCAGGTCCTTCAGCTCCTGGCCAGGCACAGACGTGGGGGCTCAGGGCTGGTGGGGGGGGCACCAGACCCTCAGCCAGCCATGGTCCCTGTGTCCCCAGGGGGAGTGGCCCTCTCTGTGTCCCAGAGAGATGACCCAATGATAAGGCCTCCCTGCCATGCACCCTCAGCTCTGACTCTCAGGAAGCAGTTGGCCACCCCTGCTCATCCACAGCTTGGCCTCCCTCTCTGGGTGGAGGGGACAGGGCAGTGAAGGGCTCCTGCTTCCAGAGGCTCACTACAAGCCTATTTATTTCTCTTCAGTGTTCCCACCTTTCCCAGGGCGGGACGCTTTCCTCCTGGCTGGTGTGGCAAAGGCCCAGGATGTCTGGCCCCTCTGCTCCATTATGGCTCAGTGGTGTGCAGCTCGGTCTCCCCCTCTGGGTGGGAGCTCCCCGAGGGTCTGGGGAGCCACTCTCCTCTCTGGGTTCCCCCGCATCCGGAAGTGAGCAGCTCAGTTTGCATATTGGAGTGGGAGCCCATGAGTGATGAGGGGCAGGAGTGGGGCTGTACTCCCTGCTCCCCTGCCAGGCGCAGAGGCCAAGGCGAGTTCAGGGTCACCCTGGAGGCTCGTTGCCCCTCTCCATCTGGCTGACCAGCTCGCCTGCAACAAGGCAATTTGGCCTCAATATTTTCATCTTCTCCCCATCCTTTAGGATCCCTCTTTCCTCCTCCTCTCTGTCCTTCTCTCTGCTTAGAAAATGCCAGCCCGCATCCTCAGAGAGCCCTGGAAGTGGTAAACATCTCATTTCCCCGGGGGACTCATTACAGGCCAGGCTCCTCGCCAGGCCCGCATGACCTCTAGCCCCAGGTTACAGAGAGGAAAGACGCGGCGGCGCGGAGGGGTTAGGGAGACAGCCGTGGGCGCAGAGCAGGCCCCCAGAGCCCTTGCTGCTCCCGTCAAGCTCCCCTAGAGGGGCAGAGACAGGAGCCGGAACCTGGGTCTGTCTTCCTAGCTCCAGCTTTTGGGCCTGAACGCTCAGGGGTGTGTAGAGAGGCAGGTGGGGACAAGGGTCTTCCTAAGGGGCTGCAGGTGTCACCTTTCAGTCCCTGGGCTGCTGCCCCTGGAGGTGCCAAACCACCCAGGCCTGGGCCGGGCTGGTGCGGGAAGGAGGAGCGAGGGGCTGTGGCCAGCACTGTACTGGCAGAGTGAGTCAGGTGGCAGGGAGGGGGCCAGGCACCCTGGGAGGCAGGGGTGGGGCTCACCTGGGGGAGGGAGGGTGTGGGGCACACAATTACTCCTACTGGTATTCACAGTTCACCCTGACCCTTACTTAAGTACTTCAGTCAGCAAGTTTTGGTCAGGGTTCCCATTTTTCTGATTGCTTCATATATGTGTGTGTATTTATACAGACCATATATGTATGTGGTTTTTCTTTTGTTTGTTTGCTTGAATCAGGATCCAAAGAAGATCCCTATTTTGCAATCGGTCCATATGTCTCTAAGTCTCTCTTATTCTACAGCTATGCCTCCATCTCTGTCTCTCTCTCTCTCCTTCTCTCTCTTCTTTGCTATTTTTTGTACTGAAAACACTGGGTTGCTCGTAGCACTGCCCACAGTCTGGACCTTACTGGCCGCACCGTGTGCTGGTGTGGAACCTGTTCTTCTGCCCCGTGCATGTCCTGAAACCTGGCAGCTGGGGCTGAGGCCTGCTCAGATCCAGGTTCAGTTTTTGTCTCATGACCGCATTCTGACCTTGGGTGCTAACTTTGGGCCCCCTCCTGACCCTCGGTCTGGCTTTATGCACAGAGTGGCTGTGGTTGGTTGAGCCTCTGGAGTCTGTAGCGGCCAAGGCTGGTGGTCTGACCCACAGCTTGTACCCTGTGGGGTGGGCTGGGTCAGCTAGAGCCCCAGGGGCGGCTGCGGAGTCCTGCTGAGGAAGGCCGCCCCTCCCCTGTCTGCTAGCTGCCTGACCCTGCCCGCCTGCATCCCTGGGGACAAGGATCGGCTCCTGCAAAAGGAAGCTTAAGGCAAAGACCTGCTGGGGGCAACCTGTTTCCATCCCGGAGCTGACAGGACTCTGAGCCTAGTGGCCAACTGCCCCTTAAGGACTCCTGATGAAGGATTTTGGTTGATCTTCAAAAGAACTTAGCAAACATCTCTGGGCAAAAGCAGGGGAAGGCCCGACCCCTTGGCAGAATAAGGTCGATGGTACCTACAGACTCATGTCCCACCTCTGCTGCTCGGATCACGCTTAGAGACTGACATTTCCCACATGGAACCAGGATCCCAGGCAGGCCTTGGCTGTGGACGGTTTCAGGAATGCAGCTTTGAGGCTTCCTTGGTCAACATGTTATGGGGGTGGGGGGGGTCAGTGGGCATAGAGAGTTCCAGAGAAAGCCCTTTAGCCCAGGCCTGAGTTGGCATTTGTTATGGGCCAGGAAAAGGCCAGGGCATTGTCAGAATGCACTGGAGTAGGGCTTCCCCTAGCAGGGAGAAGGGATTGGCCAAACAGAGCCGATGGAGCAGCCTCGGATCCTTTCTGGAAGGAGGCAGGGTCAGCATGAGCTTGGTAAACAGGAGTAGGAAACGGAGGGTTTAGAACATCCGTAGGCCTGTTCAGGCACGCCGGCCCCTGCTGGGCCGCAGAGGGTATAACAATGCTGGCTTGTGTGCTGCTACCAAGGGATGGGCCCTCCAGGTTGGCAAGAATTGAGCCAAGGTGAAGTTTAAATCTTCTCTTCAGAGCCTGAGCCTGAGGAGACAGCCGCGGGTGGGACCACCCTCTTTGTGGGGTCTCCAGGTCAGGGGAGGCGGTGACCCTGAGGGGTAATTTAGAGCTGCTCCATAAAATGTAGTGCTTAATGGCACCAGGAGCTGAATACTACCCCTTCTTAGTAGCTGTGTAACCCTGGCCAGGTCTTAAACCTCTTGGAGCCTCTGTTTTCTCATCTGTAAAACGGGTATGATTATCAAATTGAAACCGGCTAACATTTATTAATACTTACCATGTACCAGACACTGTTCTCCCTGCTTTAGGATATATTAACAAAATAGATCCTCACGACAGGCCAGTGAGCTAGGCTCTATCATTTTCCCCATTTTACAGATGGGGAAATTGAGATATAGAGAGATAGAAGAACGTGTTAGAGTTCACACAATGACTGAGCCAGGATCCAAATCCAAGCTGCTCTAAAGTTTGTGCTCCCCTAATCATGATACCTACCTTTATAGGGTTGCTGTGAGGAGTAGATGAGATTACACCTGGAAAGCGTTTCACACAGTGCCTGGGGTATAGTAGGTGCTCAATAGATAGTAGCTAAGGATACTGCTGTTGAAGCTGGGCTGAAGGGTCCAGGGGCCGAGCAGCCTCCCTGGCAGTACGAAGGCAGGCGCCAAAGCAGCTTAGACACACTAGGCTCTCTCTGCAGGGAAGGGCATTCTGTGAGGTGTGCCCGGCTGCCGGGGGTTGTTGGGAGATTGCACAGCTGATCTCCCTGGAACGAGAGCTGATGGGTGGGGCGGGTGGCATTCTGGCTGGATGCAGCCAGGCCCCAAAAGCACCTGGGAGCTGGCGTGTACCTTGGAAGCTGAGGGGAAGTGTGAGCCCCTGGGTCCTCTCACTGGCTTGTGTCCCTGGAGGTGAGGGGCAGAGGGGTTACCCGGGAGGCTGCGGTGTATACGTGAGGCCCTGAGCAGCCCATGGCCATTGGCTTCTGAGAATTTATCCTGGCCGTGTGTGTGTGCGTGTGTGTGTGTGCAAGAGAAAAGGGCTGTTTTCTGAAATGCCGAGGTGGGCCTCCACAGCCATGCTTTTCTGACCTGGTATCTGCTCCAGAGTCGAAACTAGATTGTCCAGCCCTCCTGGGGCTACTCACGTCCTGCCATGTTTTTCTTTCACCTGAGGTAGCCATGGCTGGCACCTTCCTTTGCTGAGAACTGCTTGGTCCCATGTGGTAGCCACGAGCCATATGAGGCCATGGGCACTTGACCGGTGGGAAGTCTGAATTGAGATGAGCTGTAGGTGTAAAATGCACACTGATTTTGAAGACTTGGCATGAGAAAAAGATTGTAAGACAGCCTATTAATTTTTTGTACTGGGCGCCTGGGTGGCTTAGTTTGTTAAGCATCTGCCTTCGGCTCAGGTCATGATCTCAGGGTCCTGGGATCGAGCCCCGCCTCGGGCTCCCTGCTCCGCGGGAAGCCTGCTTCTCCCTCTCCCCTCCGCTTATCCTCTCTCTCAAATAAATAAATAAAATCTTAAAAATTTTTTTTTAAATTGATTACCTGCTGACTAATCACATTTGGATATATTGGGCTGAGTAAATTGCGTTATTAAAATGAATTTTTTCTGTTTCTTTTTTTAAAATGTGGCAACTAGAAAAAACAATTACATGTGTGGCTCACTTTGTATTTCTCTTACTGCCAGCTTAGAGACCCACTGGTGTGGGGAATCTTTTTAGCATAGGATCAGGGCTGCCTTCTCAGCCTGCAGCAGTGCCTGAAGAGAGACGCAAACCTTACGACCCGACACCAACTTGGCACCTCGCTGCCCCCAGAGTAATCATCCCTGCGCCATGCACCGAACAACCCCACGTCCACAGCGGTCCCGTTTCTCTGCAGCGCTGCCATGACAGCACAAGCCATACCTTTACCCTCTCTGTACCACCCCCCGCCCCGTGCCCCCAGGAGCTGCCCATCACACTTAGATTAAGATCCAAACCCCGACTCGGGGCCCAGGGCCCTCTGTAAGCTGACCCCGGCCAGAGCTCTTCCTTCCCCCCTTTGTCACCAGACTCACTCCTGCCCTTGATGCTTGACCCTCCTTCTGCCTGAAGCCCTCTCAGCTCTTCACTGGGCTGGCGCTCCCCAGGCTGGGCCTTCCCTCTCTTGTACCTCCTCTGAGACGCCCCCTGACCTTGACTTTCCCCTCCCCTCCAGCACTACCACATCATCGGGTTCTGTGCAGCCCGGCCCTTTTCACCCTCCCAAATGATCTTGCTGAGATGTTTGTTGACTTGCTTATTACCTGTCTCCCCTTTTAGCTCAGTGGCAGCCCTTGAGAACATGGACTTTGCCCGTCACACTCACTGCTGTATCAGTGCCAGGCACCCAGCAGGGGAGCAATAAACATTTGTTACCCGGATGAACGGATTTAGTCATCAGCAGAACCTGATGAGCCTGGTATTACGACTCTCCCCATTTTACTGATGAGGAAACTAGGCAAAGAGAGGAGAAATAACTAGCTCAAAGTCGCAGAAACGGAAAAGAAGTTAGAGCAAGGATTGGGGTCCAAGGGCTGCTGAATCCAGATGGAGCAGGGGCCACAGAGTTTTGTGGGGGGCACTCCAGCAATGCCCAGGCCTATCGCTGGCTATGCCTGGCCTACCTCCAGTTAAGTCTCCATGTCGGCTGCGCCTCTGTCCTGGCTGGGAGCTTGGGCTCTGGGCTTGCCGAGATGCACAGAGCCCAGTGCAGATTCTGAAACACTGGCCCTGGGGCTGTCTGCCTGGCTCCACAGGGAGTGTGGGCAGGGGAACTCCTAGCCCACTTCTCAGGCCGGTCAGCGGGCCCGGTGCCCTGCTCAGTCCCAGAGGGCTTGGCCGGGTGTGGGAAGCTTCTTAGGGCGGTGGAGGTCCTGGGCCCCCCGGAAGGGCTACCTTCCTGCTGCTCTCCAGGGTTGTGCTGTTCTCTCCGCCAGGCCACCTCCCATGGCCACAAACAGGTCTCGGGCCCACGGAAGCCCCCGCTGGGGGCCGAGCCTGCTGGAAAGCGGTGTGGCCCATATGCAGCTATGAGGCCCAATCCCCCTCTCCACGGGACGAGGCCGCCAAGCTGTGGTCAGCAACCCCTAGGGCCACTTTAGCAGAACTCTTCATTTCATTTTTATTTTTTTAAAAGATTTATTTATTTGAGAGAGAAAGAGAGAGCAGGGGGAGGGGCAGAGTAAAAGGGAGGGAGAGAATCTCAAGAGGCTCCCTGCTGAGCGCGGAGCCAAGAAGGGGCTTGATCCTACGACCTTGAGATCATGACCTGAGCCGAAACCAAGAGTCAGATGCTTAACCTTAACCGACCAAGCCACCCAGGCGCCCCCATTTTAGCAGAACTTTTTGACGGCTGTGATGACTTTGATCCCTGCTCTGATCCTGGCCGCACTGCCATAGTTTGGCAGCAGTGGTTTGTGGCACACAGACTGCCAAGCCCTGCCGTCCCCACAGTGGCTCGGCCTGCTTCTAGCTCAACTGCAGCATGGCCCCTCTAGCTCCTGACTCCCGAAACGGGGGATGTGGTGCCCGGGGGCAGAGTGGAGGGGAGGGGAGCGTCCGCAGTCAGCATCAGGGCCCATCTGGGGACCTGGCCGTGGGCTAAGGCCTTGTGGGGTCATGGTCCCCCTAGGCTCAGGCAAGGACTTAGGGACACACAATCAGAAAGGGATCCAGAGGCTCCTCTGTCTGCATTTACCGGGTCCTTTTTTGTTCCGGCAGAAGCTAGCATTGTCTGGGAACTCAAGAATCTGACCACAGGTCTTCTCAGTCTGACCACAGTCCTCCCCTGCCAAACAGGGGAGGGCCATGGGCGTGCGTGTCCGAGCTAGGCCTGTGGGGGCCTGCCATTTAGGCTGCAGGTATGGGGAGAGATGAGTTCAATAAGAATAGCTGTTCAAGGCCCCCTGGTTCCCTGTCTCTCAGGCCACTTCCCAACCCTTGCCTGGATGCACCGGCCCCCGACACGCCCTCCACACTCCAGCACACTCAAAGAAACAGGTCCTCCTTGAGCGCGAGGCCTCTTGGGGACTTGCCGGTGCTCCATGAATGGAGGGATGAGGGGGCGTATTGTTATTGACCGCAGCGCGGGAAGGGGTTGGGAGATTGTTATGTCTGTGTTATGTCTGTAATGAGTGCCGAAGTTTCCATGCCTCACTGGACACCCTTCCTTCCCCTGCATCCCTTACCTGGGCACAAGTCAGCTCTTCGCTCAGTGGGACACTGGCCTCATTTTCTCACCTGCTCATAGATGTTTTTCATCAGCTCCACGAAGCTCTGCAAGCCTTTTAACTTGGTTTCCAGTTCGGTCCGACGAAGACACTCTGCATCCAGGTCCTGGGGGTGGGAGCGGTGGTGAGTGCCAGGGGAGGGGGGGGGGGGTCCCAGGGCGGGAGTGGGGTGCTCATCTTCCTGAGGGAGATGGGGGTGACTCCCAAGGGAGCCCTGGCTCAGTGCCCGGGAGAAGCAGCAGGGCGAGGACAGGTACCCATGTCTGTCTGTGGTCCCGGGACTCAAGCCTCTGAGGGCTTTGCTTGGGGAGCCTGAGGGAACGAGGGCAGAGGGTCCATGAGGAAGAAGCCCCTGGGGCAGGCTGGGCGGGCTACCTTCTTCAGCTGGACGAAGGTGAACTCCATGTCTGTGCGCTTGGAGATCTCCTCCTCATACCTGGGAGCGGGGGGAGGGAGCGAGGCAGCGGCAGAGAAAGAAAGAGAGAGAGAGGCTGCTCAGCTGCAGGTGGCAGGAGCTTGGGGTATGATTATCCCTCCTGGAGTCGGGCTCAGGGCCTCTGCTGTCCCATTTGGTGCCTTGTGCCAATTAGAAAAAAAGTGGCCTTTGCCTCGGGTGGATGCAGCCCCTCATCTATGACACATCCCTTCTAAGCCCATGACACCATTCTCTCACTCTTTCTGGATGATCAGCCCGTTCTCTCCCAGGGCTCATCTGTCCCCTTCCTGGCTCTTCCTCATATCCACCTCCTCCTGGAAGCCTCTCCTGATTGCGCAGCCCTGCCACCCTAACTTTGTTCTTTCATCTTCTCCTTATCTCCTCCCCCAAGAATCTCCATTTCCTACAAGCTGTGTCTTTGGTCGAGTCTGCTCCGAGCTGTCTGCTCATGGCCCATCCTCTCCCACCTCCCCGCCTCCCCTCTGCATTGCTAGCTGGTAGGACACCATTCCATCATGTTCCCTCCCGAGGCGAGAGTGTGGACCTTGCAGTCAGATAGACCCACAGTGTGTTCTTGGGCAGGTAACTGCACTCCCCTTTCCTCGGCTCGTCCGTCTATTAGGGGTGTGTGTGTGCACGTGCGGGGCTGGGACCAAGCCCACCCCCGGTACGGTGACAGAGGTGCATAGTCGATACTCCACAAAGGTGGGTTCCCTCTCTTAGCTTTGCCTCCTCCTTTCTCTACTCCACCTTGTGTTTGGAACAAGGACACTGTTGGACGAGAGATGGCATCTCTGGGTCTCTGACCTTAACCCCTTGCTCTAATCAAACCTCTGTCTTGGCCCTCCCCAGGGTGGGTGTCTACCAGCGCAGACTTCTTGCCCTCAGCCCTGCCTGCCTCCCTGCATGTGGGGATTCTGTGGCTTCCAGGGAATGCCTGAATCACTGGCGGCTCTAATTACAGTCGCCTGCCCGCCCCGCTCCCTGACCTCATGGCAGGGGCAGCGTCACCCTTCGCCCACGTCAGCTGGCTGGACCTGCCACCACTCAGGCCTTGCTTTCCACCAGCCTTTACCTGAGAAGCTGAGGGGAGCAGGCCCCAGCTAAGAGCCCGCCGGGCACTGGGTCTCTGAGACTCAGTGTGCTTAGCGCACGGACTCCCGGCTGCTGCCTTGGCTTCCCAGAGTCTGCAAGGGCCTTTCAGGATGAGGGTCACGGGCGTGGGGTGGAGGGTGGGCCAGGGGGACTGGTCTGCAGTCTGGGGCCTACCAGAGCCAAAAATATGCCCAGGAAGCTTTCCTTGCGCCCTTTTCTGTGCAAGTGGGCTCCAGAGCCCCACTACTTGGGTTTGGGTCCCGGCTCCTTGCTAACTAGCTGTGGGACCTTGGCTAAGCTGCTTGTGCGTGCCTCAGTCATGACAATAGTGATGTCACGAGGGTTATATAAGTTAATACACGGAGTGTTTACAACAGTGCATGGCACCGGCTAATGCTATTATTATTACCTGAGCTCTGGTCTATCTAACCTCAGGCTCTGGCCCTCATTCCCTCTGCCTTGGCCTCTAGCCTTTCTGGAGACAAACCGTGGGAAGCCTCATGGCAGAGAGAGCGGATGGTTCTCTGCACTTCCATCCCAGACTTCCCACTGGGAATTTGGTGGCCTCTGAGGACTTCCCTGCCCTGGGGGTGGGGGTCTAGAGAGCCCCAAGCTGAGAAGCCCCTCATTGGCTGGCCCTCCCTGTGTAAGCCCAGTGGTCAAGGCTCTCCCCTTCTCCTCTCCCATCTGGATAGCAGAGTTCTGCCTGCTTGGGGGCAGGACCTTGGAGATAGCTGTCCAGTGGGGGTTCTCTGAGGTGTCAAACCTCCTCCTTACCCCTCACTGTCCTTCCAATCCTTTTGTATAGCCTTCCCTCCTCCCATTTCACCAACTCCACTGGATTTCAGCCCTAGTTCACCCCCTCAACCAGAAGCTCTTGTGCAGTAAACCTCCTGCACAACAGTACATGGCACCCCCGAGTCACTTGCTACGTGGCCTTGGGCAAATGATTTCCCCTTGTGGGGCCTCTGCTTCATCCTTAGTAAATATAAGGGTTAGCTAGCTGATCCCTGGGGTCCTGGCTACATCAAAGCTTTTGGAAGTCTCTGTCATTATAGAGACTTAGGTAAATGCTATCTCCCCCACTCCACTCCCAATCCCCTGCCAGTCTGCCAGTCACCAGTTCCCAAACCCATTCTCAGCCCTTTTCAGCTTGTCACACCCACCCCGCCCGCCCCCTCCCCCCCACTTGTTTATTTCTAGGAGTGAAGCTGATCTCATCGGCCTTGTAGAGGCAGGGCACACCCCTCCCTGTCAGGGCTTGGCCTGGCGTCTCCAGGCTCCTGGGGCCCCCCAGGCTCTACACAGCCAAGCTGCAGCTTCCCTGGCTGTGGCCTGTGGATCTAGAAGCCCTCTAACCTCACCTCCCCCAAGCCTGGTGGGTTTCCTACCCAGAGAGGGGAAGAGAGGCTCTGAGCCAAAACAGTAAGCTCAGGGCGCAGATGGAAACCAGGCAGCAGGCCAACTGAGGAGGCTGAAGCAGATTAAAACAACAAGTAGCGTTTGTACAGAACTTCCAGTTACAAAGTGCCTCCATGGACGTGATCTGGCTGGGCTCATGGGAGCAGCCTCCTCCCGCAGCTGGCTGGGGTTACGGATGGGCTTAGCTCACGTGGCTGTGTGACTGAGGACAACTCCCTGCCCTCTCTGGGCCTGTGTTTCCTTCCCCATGAAAGGATGATCCCAGTCCCCCATCCAGCCATTCTGTGGTTTTTTGAGAGTCAAAGAGCTGCCAGACATCAGTGAAACAACTCTTCGATTCTGGTGTGCCAACACGATTCCCCTCATCATGGTCAGATGTTGAAGCTAGGCAGCTTGGAACGGGCAGTGAGGTTCCCCGTGGGTTTCTGTAGGAACTGGTAAGGCGGGCTGGGGGAGAGGGCCCCTCGGCCATGGAGTGGCCCAGCCACGAGGAGGAGCCCAGGCCAGGGCTGCAGATCATGCTTGTTGGCCAGAAAGTTCCAGATAGATCCACAGATGAGGATACTGAAGCCCCCAGAGTGGGGAGAACTTGCCACATGGCCATCTCTGAATATGGCCTGAGTAGGGGAGGTCATAAGGAGAGGTGGTGGGCAAGCTGGGCCACAGCCCAGAACTGGACTCCTGACAGGCTGCCCCAGTCCCTTGGCTGCTCCCAAGACCACAGGCCTCACCTTGGGTTGGCAGGGCTTGGGGCTGGGCCAAGCGCTGGAGGAAGGGAGGGGAGGGGTTCCGGCATATCCCACCCTCCCTCACCCAGGCCGGGGGCCTCCTCAAAAGGACACCAGACCAGAGGAAGGAGCGCAGGGACACAGTCTCTCTGCTCTGTCTCGGCTTCCTTGTCCTTGAAGCCCTGCCCGCTGTCTGGTCAGAGACGTCACCTGTCCTCTGAGGGACCCCAGCACCTGGTCTGCCTCTCCTCACTGCCCAGTTCAGTTCAGCACACCCGCGTCAAGGACTAGTGTTAGCCTTCTATGGGGTAGAAGAGGTGCCGTTTATGGCGGCCAGGCACCATGCTGAGCTCTCCACTTCCTCCTCACGGCAGCCTCAGGATGGTTCAGCATCATCACTCCCACTCCACACAGCGGGGTACTGAGGTTTGGATGTTGAGCCACTTGCCCGAGGTCACAGAGCTAGTGAGGAGTGGAGGCCAGGAGTGAACCCCTGCCAGTCTATGAGCACCTCACAGGCTGGGGCTGTGGTTTCTCTTCTCTCTAGATCTTAAGGCGACCACTGAGGTCAGGCATGCATTACCTACAGGGGATTGCTTCTTTATTCCAACAGACCGCCCCCCCTTCTGCCCCCTGCCTTCCCTTTCCAGCCCACTCAAGATCAAATTTCCAAACATCTGTTGTTCTAGCTGGTGACAATTTCCCATTGCCAGTGGGATGCGTGGGCGAGAGCAAGTGTGTTTATGGGCACGGGAGGAGGGGACAGGGCATCGGGACTGCAATGGTGCCCAGGGCCGGCAAGCATAGGGCTTAGCTGTCCGTCAGCACAAGACTGACTTGGTTGCCAGGGGCACTATTTGGGAGGGTTGCTGTGGGTTCACGGCCATCTCCTCCCCATATTTAGAATACTGGCTGGCACCTACATAGTAGGTCCCCAGTAAGCACGTCTGTAGTCAAGAGATGTTCCTTAAGGATGTTTTCTCGTTTTCTGGCTTGGGTGCCCGGGGCCTTGCATCCGGGTGCAGGTCGTTTCCCACCCTCGGCCCCGGCCCACAACCTCACTGGGGCTCACCCTACCTGATTCGAAACTCCTCGACCTTCTGGAGCACCTGCAGCAGGTTGGCCTCCAGCTGTCCTCGCTCCTGGCTCACTTTGAGCAGCTCCGCCTGCAGCCGGCCCTGGTACTCCTCATAGAGGTGCCCGAGGTCGAAGGTGCCGGAGTCCTGGCCTTGCAGGAAGCGCCAGCGGGTCTCCAGCAGCTGGTTGCGCTGCTCCAGGGCCTGCACCTGGGAGAGCAGGGGAGTGGCAGTGAGAGGGCCCGGCGCGGACAGGTCGGGCGCGGAGGCTCCTGGACAGTCAGCGGGCCCGCATGGGGGCCTCCCCGGGCAGTGGCGGCTCATCTGCTCTGCGCTCACCCCCCGGGGCCTCACTGGGCGCAGCCGGATCACATCTCCAATTGCGGATGGTTCACACAGAAGATGGCAAGATAAGGAGGGAATCAGAAAGGGGTGGAGCCAATTAGCCAAGGTTTCCTCGGGGAGGAGCGGGCCCGAGAGAGGAGGGAAGGGACTGAGTGGGCCCATGAGGTGACAGGCCCTCCATGACCGCCTGGGGCTTGGGTGGGAGATCCCAGGGAACACAGGGTGTCAGAGGCCTGGCTGCCGTCCCCTCCCTGCCCCCCCCAACCTGACAAGCCTAGTCTCATCTTGCCGTGGAAGCTCAGCAGTGCAGGGCCTGGCGAGGACCTCATTGTTAATGCTCCCAACCACCCTGGACTTGTAGCTTCTCCAAGCCTCAGTTTACCCAGCTAGAAGTTGGGGCTGACACGGCCTGCCCTGGCCGCCTCTCAGGGCTGTCTGGGAGAGGAAGCTGGGGATATGCTCTGGAACAGTTATACTAGCAAGTGTTTATGTGTTCCCTACTGTGAGCCAGGCCTTGTTCTAGATGCTGGACATCTTTGCCTCATTAGATCCCCACGTCCTGATGGGCTAGGTGTAGTCGTCCGCCGCACTTTACAGAGAGGCCAAATAACTGGCCCACGGTCACAAAATTAGCAAGTGGCCGAGCCAGGTGTGGAATCCAGGGCAGTGGGGGTTTAGACTCTTTTAACCCCCACAACATGGGGCTCCCGTCTGCGGCTGGAGTCACCGCGGGCCCCGGGACCCACCTGCCCTTCCTGGATTGGCGTCTGCCTCTAGTTGGGGCTGGTGTTGCCTTGAGGGTGACGACTGGAAGGGCTCTGGGCACAGCTGCTTCTCTCAAACTGCCTCCTTCCCTCTCTCCTCCTCACGCTGCTGCAGGGCCTCCCACGGCTCCGAGCCCAACCACTGCACGCTGTCAGGATCCCTCTTGAATCCTCTCCTGCCCTCCACCCAGTCCAGCCCAGGGCAGCCTGGGGGGCCCCCTGCCTCTGCCCAGGCTGCCTGTTCTCTCCAGGCTCCAGCCTTCCTCTGACTGTCCTTTCTACCAGCCCCGTCCCTCCCCGTTTGCGCTCCCAGCTCCCCTCCTGCAGGAAGCCTCCAAGAATCAGAGCTCAGGGGCACCCTGCTGGCTCACTGGGGGAGGGTGGGGCAGAAACGTGCGACTCTTGACCTTGGGGTTGTGGGTGGGTTTGAGTCCTACATTGAGTGTAGAGATTATGGAAATAAATAAACTTAAAAAAAAAAGAAAAGGAAAAGAAAAAGAATCGCAGCTCAGAAGAAGGCCCCCCCTCCCTTCCTTAGGAGGTCCTCAGTTTATCTGCTCCTCACTTGTCCGGACCTCCCACCCTCCCCGCCAGTTGGGGAGCCACCTGCTCTCTTCTTGGGATCCCTACCACTTGGTGTCCACGTCAGGGGCAGCTGGGAGAGACGGCTGGGGCCTGGCTCCTGGGCAGGCTGTGGTCACAAGGGTGCTGTGACAACCCGCCCCGGGATGTTCCCCAGGCCACTGGCTGCCCCCTGCCCGCTGATGGCACTAGCTCCCGCAATCACGGCTGAAAGAGCCAGAATCATAGCCAGGAGCCTTTCGGGTTTGTACCTGGTTTGTACTCTTCATTTACAGAGGGTGCGGTGAGGGCCCAGGGTGGTCAATGGACTTGGTGGCCAAGCTTCTCGGGCAGGCCCATCTGATGGCTGCTGCCCACTCTGGACCTTAATGGACTCCCTGTTTCTTTTGAATCTGGGGTCCCTCCTCTTTCTTCCTGTACTGCCCACATTCTTGGGTTTTCCTGTGACGCCCTACCATCCTTGAGAAGTCCCCTTTGACGTTTGCAGTAGACAATGCCACCAGGAACCCTGGTCCATGGCCTTGTGGGCTTGTCATCGCCCTGCTTAGCTCCCATTTGTGCTGGGACGTTCAGCTCACAGCCAACCTAAGCCTGCAGTCCTGCTGTTGTCACAGCCAAACAGGTTCCGTAGGGATGGCAGTCAAGAGGGTTTCTGTCCTACCGGTGTGTGTGAGAGGGATCTCTGGTGGGGGAGATCCTTGCTCACTCCACCTTCCTTCCATTTGACAAGCCAGGGCCCTGTGTTTACATTGAGGGTGAGGTGAGAGGGGAGATGTGAGGCTCCCTCCTCCACCCATAAGCAACAAAACACCCTTTACACCAGGAAGTCCTTCCCTTAGTCTCACCTCAGTTTCCTATGCTTCAGTACCAGCCGCTGGGAGATGGTGTGCTTTTGGCTAGCAGGTCCAGCCAGAGAGCACTTTTGGTTGTGAGACATGGGGCAGCCCTTTCCCCTGCTGCCATGTGTGTGTGTGTAGGGGGGGGGTAGTTTATTGTTGTCTCAGTGGGTGGGGATGGAAACTCAACCCCATCCAGGACCTTCCCAGCACAAGGCTCCTCCCTCTCCGGAACAAAGGACCAGGGAGGGCCCAGTAAGCAGTTAACTGCTCTAACCGGTCAAGGCTGCTGATCACTCACCTCCTAGCCCCCTTCCTCCCGCTTCTGGCTGACCCCCTGCCCTGAGATCATCGGCAGCCCTCTAGGAGGGGCCTCAGAGAGCAAACCCCTGGTCTACCTGCCGCCCATTTTACAGGGGAGGAAACTGAAGCCCCAGAAACACAGAACTCACTGTGACCCAGCCCCACCGCCCGGCTGAAAAGCAGGCCCAGCCCAGGGTGGGGAGAGATGTGCTTCCTGTATTGGGAAGGAGCAGCCCCAGGTGGCTGGAGCTCCTGGCTGGGGGCTCCCTGGGGAGGGAGGCCTCAGACCCCTGGCCCACAGTCCCCGGCAGTGACCCCCGGGGCATGGGGGGTGGTTGTGGGTTATCAAACCCTCCTGCCAGCAGGCGCCCACTGCATGGTGGTTCCGGTGACTTCCAGAGGCCGCACAGGCCCACGGGAAGACATTGTGCCCATCCCCTGTCCCCGGGCCTTTCACCGCCCCCCTTAGGTCCCCTTTTCACAGCCTCCTCAGGTGGGCTGCTGGCAGTCCTGTCTCTTGTCCCATCTCCATCCCATCTGTGGTCTGCATGTGCCTCTGCGGGATGGCACCGCAGCCTTCTCCCGGCCTGCCTCAACCTCCCCTCCTACTGCTGCTACTCTCTCCCCATCCTCTCAGGGCTGTGCCCCTACCCGCCTTGCCTCTGGCATGAGCTCGGGGCCGTTTACAGAGCAGGAGCAGAGCAGGGAGGCGGAATCTGAAGCTCAGAGAGGGTAAGTGGCTTGCTCAGGGAAACACAGCCTGCAGAGGGAAGAACCAACACAGCTCCAGGGACCCGACTCCTGGGGGTCAACCCCCCACCCTCCTCCTCCTCCTCCACTTCCTCCTTCTCCTCCTCAGTGTGCTCTGATTTCTCTTGGTGCCTCAGAGGGCTTAGAGGGGACAAGGAGTTGAAGGGCCCCAGTCTGTTTCTTCTCTTTGCCTAGAGCCCCCCAGGCCTGCACTGGTTATGGCTTCTCACCCCTGGGCCCATACAGTTCTTTCTGGCCCCGTGTGCCACTGCTACCCATGAAGTTCCCCCACCCTCTTCTCAGGCTCTTCTCAGGCTCCTGCCTGCAAGGGGCCAACTAGGTTCAAGAGCTCCCCGGGCTGGGCCCGTTTACGATATTTTTTATTTAACAAACAGAACCCACCTGGCACATGGTAAGTGCTTTTTAAAAGCTTTTCAAAAATTATCCCATTTGATCCTGACCAACCCATTACATGGATGCATACTGAGAAGCAGAGAGGTCAAATAATTTGCCTGAGATTAAACAGCTGGTCAGAGGTGGAACCCGGATTCAAATCCAGGAATGGGGTTTTTCCCTCGGGCCCTTGAGGCCTTTACAAGGAGACAGGGAGGACATAAGTTAACAGACTGAGCTAACGACCTTCTCTGTAGGGTTGGTGGATCAGCTGGGGCTTTTTGGCCCCAGCGATCAGGGTCCGCAAGAGGTGGGCACCCATGGCTCCGTCGTCCTACCCTGAAGAGCATCTGTCTCAAGGCCAAGGCTCTAGGGTTGGGAGGCTCCAGTTCCGCTAAAGACCTCAGAGCGTGTCGCCCTGGCCCCCAGGCACCAGACCCCAGCCCCTTGAGCCCCCTCCCTGTGCCTACATATCTTTCCTGTCCCCAAGGCCAAGGCACAGGGTGATATCAGCCCTGGTGTTCAGAGAGAAAAGCCACCCATCCCGAGTCAAATTACGTAGCTCATGAAGTATTCCTTTTAAGGGATTAAAGCGGTTTCGAGAGGAGGTGGCTCTGCGGGGACCTGCCTCCCAGGGCAGCAGGCTGTTTTCCTAGGGCACACAGCCCAGAGGTGCAGGGCGCTGCACAGCCGGCCGGGGCCAGGGCTGGGGCCGGGGGAGGGAATGCGCCACCTCAGTGGATGGTTGTCCTTCTCCAGCTGTCATTTCCCCTCCTCATGCCCCGATCCTGGTCACACCCTGGGTGCGGGTGCAGGAACGCTGGTCTGGGCACATGAGTTGGGGGGAGGGGAAAACAAACCCATAGACCTGAGTTCAAGTCCAGACTGTATGCCTGGTGGTAGTGTGACCTTGGGCAAGGCACTTAACCTCTGGGATGCTGTCTCCTCATCTCTACAGTAGGAGAAATAGCCACTGGGGAGTGTGGCCGTGTAAGCCAATGACACACATTGGCAAAGTTCCTGCAGAGAGCTGGGCACAAGCAGATGCTCCATACGTGTTACCTTCTTCCCTCTGCCCTTCTCCACGGACACCCCACTTACGGGGGACCCTAGCAACATTCAGGGGAACACCAAGGCAGGGGGACAAGTGCGGACAAGGACTGGGGTGAGGGCAGAAGGATGGGGCTCTGGTGTACTGAGTAGGAGGGAGAAGTTGAGTTTTCCTCATCTGTTAAATGGGCATACTAGGACTTCTTTCATAAGGTTGTTGAGGGAAACTGAGGTAAATATGTAAAGCATCCAGTATGGTGCCCGGCATATAGTTAGCAGTTAATACAGCCGTTACTATTATGATCCTTGTTTCTGGGCAGGGCAGGGGGGCAGACCTGGGAGGGCCGATCTGCAGAGGTCTCTTGGAGGAGGTGAATGAGGAGTGGGCTCGGGAGGTGGGCAGGACTTTCTCAGGGCTCTTGAAGCCAATGCCCTGGGGCGGAGGTGGACGGGAGTGCCTCACACCAGCATGCCGGCCACGGCAGTGGGGTCTAGGAAGTCTGGGTGCTGGGGACTCACTCCCTCTCTCATGAGGGTGCTGGGGAGGCCTGGCTGCCTGTCTGCTTCTGACTCGCAACACCGATTCTCTACATTCCTATCTCCTGACATGCTACTGCGGCATCCCTAATCCAAAGCCTCCTTCTGGAGGACCCAGGTGCCCCTTTGGCCCTGCTGGCACTTCTGACCTCTGGAAGCTGAGCAGGGCCAAGGCCTGGAAAGGAGGGCGGACCCTTGGGAGCTCATCTCCTCCATCCACCTGCCTTGGAGTCGGACGGCAAACCATATCTCCATCAGCCATTCCTATGAGAGCGTATCCTCCTGGCCACACTTGGAGCTCCTCCCTAGTGTCCACCTAGGGGGACAGTGACCCCAAGCCATGAAGCCCATTATTACCCAGACATCCCTCAGAGCCATCCCGGCGCCTCTTTCTCCCCCAGTGCCAGGATGGCTCAGGGACTTCCCTCGCCAGCTCTCCGGTCAGAGCTAGCCTGCCGGCTCCTCATTGGCTGGCGGCAGGGGTGGGGCATGATGCTCCAGAAGTACAGAGCTCAGCCGCCTGCCCAGCTCTGAAGGTCCCTAGCTTTCAGTTATCAAACCCTTCTGGCAGCAGGCGTCCTACTTCAGGCGCCACCCCCCCCCTACTTCAGCTCACCTTGCCAATCAGGGAGGCAAATTTATCATTGAGGACCTTCATCTCCTCCTTCTCCTGGGTCTTCTGCTGCTGGATGGCTGGGTCCACTTTGAGGTCCAGGGGCACCAGCAGGCTGGGGTTCACGGTTACCTGGGGGATGGTACCAGCTGCCTCGCAGCCTGTGAAGCTGCGGGAGCTGAAGCCTGGCCCGGGGGTCCCGCAGCTGCCCCATCCCGAGGTCCCAGGCCGGGGGCCGCCCGCAGGGGTCACCTCACAGCTGCTAAGGCTGCTGAAGCCAACGACGCAGGAGCGGCAGGCCATCGCGGCCCCCGGGCCCGGGACGCGGGAAGGCACGGGGGTGTGAGTGAGCCTTGGTGGGGTGGCAGGCAGCTGGCTCTGGTCGCAGGCAGGGCAGGCTGGGGACTGAGGAGCAAACACCTGTCCTACAGTGCTCATTAGCTCCAGGAGGGCGGGACGCCTCTCAGCCCGACCAACCTGTTAGATGATGCGATGCTCCTGCCCCTCCCCCGGCACCACGCACACATCTCCTCCCTGGGCCTGAGACTTGCCTGCTTGAGGGGGCTGTTCACAGGCCCCCATATCGAGCTGGGTCTGGCTCCGGGGAAGGGGGGGGCGAGGCTGGGCTGGCTGGCGGGCTGCGTGGGGGTGCGGTGGTGGCAGAGCAAGAGCAGACCCCAGGAGGAGGGAGAGAGAGGCGCGCGCGAGAGCACCTCTCACCGCAGACCTCACTGCATACCTGAAGGCTGACGTATCTGGGCTCACATACTTCTGGAAAAGATGAGGCAAGCGCAGGCCGTGTGCTCCCAGAGTGCAGGGCAGCCGTCCTGGGCGGCATGCCATCTGGCACTAGGAAACAACACCTTTTTATTTATCTTCTAGCTGCCTAAGAGTCTCCCTGGCTTATCTCTTCCTGTCTTTCCCCCTTTCTCTCCCTCCTTCCTTCCTTTGACCTCGGGTTTATTGAACACCTACTAGCACATCCCACTGTCTCAGAGGCTGGAGAGGAAATAGATGGCCAAGACCAAGAGCCCTTGGCTTTGGACAGGGGAGACTTGGGCTCCAGACTCAGCCCGGCTGCTCGCTGCTGGTGTGACCTCAGGCAGGTTAGCTGACTTCTGTGTCAAGGATGGAAATGCTCCCCACCAGCCCCCCGGCCATGGGAGTCAGTGTATGCACAGAACTTAGTGGAGGGCAGGGCACGAAGCCCTCGGTAAATGGTGGCTAAGACCCGGGGCCTGCCTGTGGGGGAAGGACAGGGCTTGCGTGCAGCTCTTCCTCAAGGGCTATGGGAAAGGGCCCTTGACCCCCATCCACCCCCTTCCCTCCTTTCCTCTGTCCTCCCTTCTCTTTCCCCTGTTTCATCTTAAGAAATGAAGGATCTATAGAAAAGATGCCAGGTGGTTCCCACAGAGCCTCAGGTGGGGCGGCAGAAGGTTCAGTGAGCCCACAGTGCCCCCTCCATCCCACCTTCCCTTGGTTCCGGAGGCCCCTCTCTCTCACTTCCGCAGTCACTCGCTCTCTGGGGCCTGCTCTTCCTTCCTCCCTGGCCTGATGTCCCTGGATACTCTTGCCCTGGCCAGCTGGCCCTGTGTGCCCTCCCTGGGCCTGGCATGCCACTCTGGGGTGGTGGGGCCACAGCAAGGAGAGACTCAGGTGGTCAGGGGTGGAAGAGCTCTCGGCCCCTCTGGGACCGGAGGAAGAGACAGGCTGGAGATGGGGAGCCACTGCCCCAATCACATGGCCCAGTCCAGGCCTCCCGCCTCCCAGGCCAGCCCTCTTTCCAGCCTAGTGGGTACTTCTGGCTCCCCAGGGCACAGCAAGCTGTCCCGAGGCCGTGACTGTATCTTGAGCCTGAGTCCCCAGCCTCAGGTACTTCTGAGTGACTGGGTCACTGTGATGGTGTCTGTGTCCACCCCTTCTGACACATGCTTCCCCATTCTCCACCCACCACCCATTGCCTGGCCCACCCCAGCCTCTCAGACCTGGTATCTGGATGGCATGTGGTTCACCTCAGCGGCCTACCCTCCCCCACCCCGGCCGCCCCTGCGTGCTCTGTGGGGACAGGGGAGGCAGGCAATGGCTGACATGTCACGTATGTCCCCGATGCTTTATCTGGATTAGTTCCCTTAGTCCTTATGACACTCGAGGTGGACAAGTTAGTTCTCATCAGCCTCAATTTGCAGAGGAGGAAACTGAGGCTCAGAGGGAGTTAAATGCCTTTCTAAGGTCAGATCGTTTATCAGGGATAGATTTGAACGCAGACCGTTGGAGTTATGAGCCCTCCCTCTTATCTTAGCCTCTAAGCCTGGAGACCCCGGAAAGGGCAGTGGGGACACAAGAGGAACTGTCTTCTCACTGTCTGGGGCTTGGCTCCACCTCCTCATTTTCTTTGAGCTGGATGCCCCAATTCTCAAAAGCGCCTCTGAGTAACTGAAGTCTGCCGTTTCTTGCTGACTTGTGCTGACGTCTGTCAGCATCTGAGTTGTAACAAGTCACAGTTAATGGCCGAGTCCCCGGCTTCATGGCCGGCATGCCAGGGCCGTCTCTGGGGCCCCCGAGCACTGCACGGCCTTCCTTGGGGTGGCCGGGCCTCTTGGAGGCATGGAGGGCATGCTGGCCTGGGGCTCTGGCTGGAGGTGGGACGTGGGTCCTGCTGTCTTCGCTCTGGCCCCGCAGTCTCTCTTGGGTGCAGTCCTGGAGGTGTCTTTGGCTGTCACAGCCCCGGCTGCCAAACAGGAAGGGCAGCGAAAAAGCTCTGAACACAGCTCCTGGCCCTCTGCATCCCCCGCCTCTCCCCCTTCCCTCTCTGAGCTCCACCCACACCAGCCTCTAGCCCCACACTGACATCCTTGGGGGCAGGGGGGCAACTGTACAGGCCCCTGCCTCTCCAGCCTCACTGAGGACCCGATGTGACTGTCACCTGGCCTTGGTTAGGAGCCCAGCTACCTAGGGTTTTTAAGCCTCCCAGGGATCAGGAAGCCTGGCATGGCGGGGGCGGGGGGGGGGGGTTGGGAGAGGTGAAATGGAAGGTGGGCAGAATTTTCAGTCTCTGTGGGGATGTTCAGGTACCTGGACAGTCTCCACACCCCTCCTAGATGTACTCACAAACCTGCTTTGGGTTTTAGGTGGGGCGTGAGCTTGGGTGACCCCAGCTGGAGACAGCATCTGGATGTCCTAGGCCCCTCTGGGATTCCGGAGGCCTGTCCCGGTTGGTGCTTACATGGTCCAGGGACAGAAATCTCAGTCCCCCTCCCTCTACCTTGAGCCTCCCTCCTTTGCCCCTGGTCTCCTGGAACTGGTGACAGATGTCATTCTGCTCCTCCAGGAGTCAAGGGCTGGCTGGAGATAGGGCATGGGGATGGCTCAGGCCGGGCTGTCCCACAGGCCCCTGAAATGGGTCCTCAAAGAAGCAAAGGGGGGTTTTCTCATTTTCTCTGCTTCTTCCTTCCTTCCATCTCTCCGTGGCACTCCCTCCCAACCTCAGGTCTGTCTCCCTCTTTGTCATCCACCTCTTCTCTCTTGCTTCCCTGCCCACCCATTGTGCTCAGAGTGTCCTGCCCACTCAGAGTCCAGGCGCAGGGCTCCTTTGCCTCCTCTCAGTCCTGGGGAGGACGGGTGTCTGAGTTGGCCCACACAGGCTGGCTAGGTGGCCTTATGGGGATGGCATCATGTGTCACAGTTTCAGTTTCTGCTCTATGCTCTGCTCCCCGTTTGGCCCGAGGCCTGGCCCTTGGAGCCAGCAGGCCTGGAATAACTCAGAATAGCAATGCATAGTTGCTGGATGAATGTTCCAGTGAACACATCTTAGCCCAGCTGGGGCTCTGGGGCGGGATGTGGCTCTCGGGGAGACAGGCAGGGACTCTCTGTGCAGGGAAGAATCTTCGTTTCACTCCATGGCCTGGTGGGAAGGTGAGGTCACTCCTCCAGGAAGACTTCCCAGATGAGCCTGCTCAGGTTCCTGTTGGTGTCTCTTCCTTTCTCCCAAAGGCACATCCACATCTATGTGCACTGAGTCAGGGCCCTCTTGCCTGATGAGGCTAGAATCTCTGACCTCCTTTCTCTGGACTGTCCCTTTGAGCGGGCCTGTCCTGAGGCTGCAAGAGGGAGGCCCTGCCCTGTGGCAGGTCTCGGGAATGGGATGACCTAGGCTCTGCGCAAAGGATTTCTGAGAGCTCCAGAGCTGGGGGTTGGGGAGCTGCGAGTAGATTTGGGAGGGGCAAGGGCCAAGAAAGGGGACCTAAACAGCAAGGATGGAGAAATTAAAACAATGCCTGTTTACGCCTCCTTCACATGCCAGGCAGGCTACAGAGACCTGAGAGAGGCCCTGACCTGTGTGAGGGTGTCTGGGATACCCTCCCAGAGGGGGCAGGGAGCAAAGACTTGGAGGGAGGGGAAGAGCTGTCCAGGAAGGGGGGGGAGGCTGTTTCAGGCTGAGACAGCAGCAAGAGCTGTGGCATGAGGGATGGCGTGGGGGATGGTGGTAATGACAACAGCCACTATTACTGGAGTTCCAGAGGTGCCGCGAAGCTCAGAGGAGCAGTGACTGCCTTGGGGGCCCAGGGAGGCTGCATTCAGGGCATCTCATTACTTTGCGTGAAGTCTTTCAGTGGCTCCCTGTGGATGACGGGATAAAGTCTAGAAGATTCCTTGGGACATCAAACAAGATCCTTTGCTCCCACTGCCCTTCTTCTTCGTGTCTCTTCTCCTTCCTACCCTCCTTCTTCCCACGGCCTCTGCCAAGTTCCACCCCCACCACACTGGCCCCATTTCCCCCAAACCTGCTGAGCGGTGCCATGAGTCCGTGTTGGAGAGCGCAGGTGTGGAACATTTCCATCCTCAAGTATGATTCTACTGGACGGTGCTGCCCTGCCAGTAGGCATCTGAATGGGCCAGGAGGCTGCAGATTCCTTCAGGCTGGGAAGGGGTTCAGGGGACGCTAGCAGGGCCGCATGGTGGTGGCGGAGCACTGAACCTGGGCACGGGAGACCTGGTTTCTGGTATGGGTTCTGTCACTCGCCAGCTGTGTGGTTTGGGGCCACCTGTTTGGCCTCTCTGGGCCTCAGTGGCTCTCAAATTCAGTTGTATAAGCTACGTGGACAATTGCTGTTTTTTTAATTAAAAGTTTTTTTTCCCCTTCCATTTTGTTCAACGAATGTTCCTCAAACTGTTGTCAACTCCCTCGCTCTGCTGGGTGAAGCGAGGTTCTCGGCCCATCAGTGTGCTGGAGAGGTCAGGCAGAGTTGTGGGTATTCTATAATGAGGGCAGGCCTCGGGGGCCAGGAAGAGGTGAGCATAGGCTAATTACACTTTCCTGTCTTCATAGCACTTAACCCAATTTGTAATTATTTGTTGTTGGTTGTTTATTTGTGCCTGCCTCCCCTGCCAAGCTCTGTGAGCACAGGAAGTGTGTGGTGGCTTTGTCCCCTCGGTGTCCCAGTGCCTGGCACATAGTGGGGGCTCGATGACCATTTCTGGAAGCTGGCTCCAGAGCCCCTGTCCTCCAGGACCTGGCTGCCTCCTTGCCAGGCTGAGCTGGGCTGACTGGGATGGGCCCATGGGTTCACGTTTGGTTCTCTGCCTGGGGTGTCTCACATCCCACCATGGCTTGACTCCCAGACGCTTGGCTTCTTGTCCCTTCGGTTCCCACTCAGCATTGGGCAGAAACTCTGATGCCCTCCCGCCAGGCCGAATGCCTTAGGTGGGCGAGAAGATCGATGGTCCTCCCTGCAAAAGAAAGAGGCAGAAAGAAGCCTTCCTAAGCTGGCAGAAGCTCCATTAGGCCTCGGGTTTGGTCAGACATGCATTTGGGGCAGAGCAGGGATGAAGCCATAAACTCCCCAGTCCTGCCCTTGCTGTAGGGTCTGAGGGTGGGATACATGGCCGTAGGTTCCCCTGGTCCCGAGGGAGGGGAGGCCTGGCCTGCCTGGGGAACCCCAGCCCGTGTCTGGCTGTGTGGGTGCTGGGCTCATGCTAGTGGCATTTCCGCATGGTTGCCGGGCCTGCTTCTGGGTGGAGAGGAGCAGGAAGAAGAATTGCACAAAGGGAAGCTGGTGGGAGGGCCCTGCTTCTTCCGTGGCTCACTGCCTCCCAGGGAGGGCCAAGGGGCCCCTTGGTTCCCTGGGAAAAACCCGGCCCTGTCACCTGCCGTCTGCTGCCCCCAGCAACAGGGGTCTTGGTGGCCTCCCCTCACTCCTGTGCCACCCACCGTGCCTGGCCCTTCCACCCCTGAGGACACTTTCTTCCGACAGCCCTCTGTCTGCTTGGAGCCTCACCCTGCCACCCAGCCAGCTCCCCCTCCCCATGGGAAGTCTTCCCCAATAGCCCCCTCACTTGCCCTCTGGGCCAGAGACCTCTCAAAAGCAGCCTTCTGGATGGCAGGACTTTGACCACTGCTCTATCATCAGTGGCGCATAGTAGGTGTGCAAGAAATAGCTGTTGAACGAATGCACAGCGTGCCCTCTCTTATTTAGCACTTGTTTCTCTGGCTCACTTGGGCAAAGGTTTCTTCCCTCTCCCACTAGACAAGCTCTGGAGCCCTATTTCCTCTCTTTCGAGTGCCCCCACCCCCCTCAGCGCAATCCTGGTCACCGGAAGAAAGCCCCCCCACCCTGTCTGCCCCTGCCTGTCTGTGCCTTCACTCAGGAACTGCGTTCTGCATCTCTCCTGCGTGCCCTTGCCCATCGCCTGTCGCTGTGCTGAGCTGTGGGGCCAATACAGAGACAAAGGAGGCAGGGTGGTGACTTGGCTGTTCTCCCCCCACTCTGGGGCCCCCACTGCCTCCCCGGGGCCAGTGCCTTGTGGACTCTGGAATCTTCCCCTTTAGCCCCTGCCTCCAGGCCTGCTGCCCGGCTGGTTCCAGTCTCCTCAGCCTGCCCTTCCTGGCACCGCACACAGCTATTTAGGAGGTGTCCCCCTCCCTGGGGCTGCTTTCAGAGAGGAACAAAGAGGGACTGGAAGGCTGGGGTGGCTGACAAAGGCAGGATGGGGGAGTGGTAGGGCATCTGGAGACACTCATTTGTAAGCCCAGGCTGCTCCCCGAGCTTCAGTGGCTCCCTTTATCTGCTCTGATAATACACCGAGACCATATTCTGCTCTCTGTCGAGCGATCGGTGCCCGGCCTCTGGGAGCCTGCCAGGACGGCAGCAGCCCGCGGTGATGCGGGGCACTGCACCAGCTGCCGGAGGCCTGCCAGCCCTGGGCAGCTGCGGCCAGATGGCTAGCCACCCGCCTGCATGCCGCCCCGCAGCAGGGATGCCCCCTCATCCAGGGGTCCTCGGAGCCGTGGGGCTCTCAGAGAACTGAAGCTTGAACTATGATGGTTCTGGTTCATTCATCTTTGTCTGCCCCGCGCTGAGCACGGTGCCTGGCATCCAGTGGGAGCTTAGGGGTTGCACTTGACGCACTCAGCACCTATTTATCAGGACCTACCATGTGCCCGCCACTGGGTCCTAGCCCTCCGCATCTTTCTGTGTCCTTCTCTAGCACCTATTGGGGATCTTCTGAGGCAGGTAGATGTGGGGCGTCTCTAAAGCAACAGTCCATGAAAAGCTGACCTGAAGCCAGCCCAGGCTGCTGTGTCTCAGGGAGCAAAGGAGGGCAAAGTCCTTCCAGATGCCCCCATAACTCCAATT
This sequence comes from Callorhinus ursinus, assembly GCF_003265705.2. NCBI lineage: Eukaryota > Metazoa > Chordata > Mammalia > Carnivora > Otariidae > Callorhinus > Callorhinus ursinus. Next base: position 2,997,871 of record NW_027397106.1, on the reverse strand, counting down.
GTACTCGGGCTTACAGAAAGCACTCACACAGGTGACCCGATTTTGTCTCCCTGATGCTACTCAGCGGGCCGGACATCCGTGCACCGCCGGCTTGCAGGGATGTGGGATTTGCACTCAGATCTTCTGCCTCCAAACGCACAGCTCCCAGCCCAGGCTTCCTCCTGCTGATGGGAGTCTCTGGGTTAAACCCTGAGGTTGTGGCGGGGAGCTGGGAGGAGCTGGGGTTGGGGGCGGTGCTGGGAGGCTGGGAGAAGAGCTGGGGTAGCATGGCTAGAGAGGGGAAGGGAGGGTGGGTGGAGGAGCAAAGGGAGTAGGGTGCAGGGTTGAGCCAGTGAGGTGCCGGTTGGGTTGGGGGTGTGGGCGGGGCGGTGGAGGTGGGGGAATTCTGGACACGGCCCCCAGCCTGGGCCACTGGTTGGAGCAGGGCGGCCAGTGGGAATCCGATGACCTCAGCTCCTCTCTGAGAGGCCATTGCTGCCTCCCTCCCGAGCGGCCAAACAGCACTGGGCAAATTTGGGGACTAATGAGTGTTTTCCAGCAGGCGATTCCTCTATGTGGGGTTTATCTTCCTGGGTCATCATTCTGCCGTCTGCACTTAACAGGGTAATAGCAGCCTGGGTTGGGGCTCCTGCCCATCCGCTGGCCCCAGGGGCCCTGCAAACAGATGGCAGCAGATGAGGGACAGGAAGGCAGGAACAAGCAGGTGCAGCAGGCCCAGCCCCACCCTGCTTCCTTAGCTCAGGTCACAGCTGGTGCTGTTCTCCCCAGCCTCATGTGGTGGCCCCCCTCATGGCCTTCCCTCTCATTTGGCCTCCCAGAACCGGGGACCCTCACAGACACTCGCAGTGCCTCCCGGTCCTTGCTCAAATGTCAGCCCCTGCCCAAGCCCACAGAGACCCCCTCACTAGCCTCTGCGGCCCCTCAGCCACCTTTCTCCTGCAGCATGCTGAGTCCTTTGTCCTCAGGAAGCCCAAAAGGGAGAAGGTGGTGTTGTTGACCTGGCCCTCTCCGCCCCCACCTCCCCCAGTGAGGCACAGTGCTTCCTGGTCATGTGGCCTTCTAAATCCCCATGACCACCCATGTGGTAGGAGTGATTTCCAGATCACGGTTGAAGATGCTGGGGCTCTGGGAGGTGAAATGACTTGTCCAAGATCCCCCAGTGTGGTAGGCAGCATAGTGCACGCCCTCAAAGATCATTGTCCTAATCCTCAAGCCTGTAAGGACTTTGCTGACGTGATGAAGTTAAGGATCTTGAGGTGGGGAGATTATCCGGAATTATCTAGGGGGGCCCCAGGTCCTCACAAGTGTCCTTTAAACGTGAAGAGGGGGGCAGAAGCGCGATGCTATGGGACAGCCTCATCTGGCCACTGCTTTCGTGATGGAGGCTGGGAAAAATGAGGAAATGACTCTTTGTTTAATACCTTCCAAAGGGGTGCAACTCTACTGGCACCTTGATTTTAAGCCCATTGAGACCCGTTTTGGAATTCTGACCTTCAAACTGTAAGATAATGAAATTCCGTTGGTTGGAACGATTAAGTTCATGGCCATGCCATTAGTTACAGCAGTGACAGGAAACCAACATGTCCAACTAAGGGCAGAGCTAGGATCTGAACCCAGGACTCAGCCTCCACTCGGCTCCCTTCCACCATCCACGTCTGATGAGTAAGCTCTGCCCACCGTTCGAGGCTGCCTCTCTGCCCTCCCATGCCCCTATGGGTGTGCATGTCTCCTCACACCTTGTGTGTATGAATGATTGTGCGGCTGTGTAAGTGTGTGAACATGTGTCTCTTGTGCCCCTGTGTGAGTGTATGAATGTGTGAGCGTATCACCTCTATGTGAGTGTGTGAACATGTGCGAGTGCCTACTCACACCTCTGTGTGAGCATGTGCATGTGCAAGTGTGTCCACTCATGTTCCCATATGTGAATGTGAACATATGAGAGTGTGTGTCTGTTTGCACCCCCACATAAATGAGTGAGCATGGAAGTGTGCAGTCGCACCCAGTTGTCCCCGTGTGAGCACGCAGGTGTGGCAGCATGTGTCTATTCACATCCCTTGTAAATGTGCCAGTGTGGAATCACGCCAGTATACCTACTTATGCCCCTCTGTGAGTTTGTGAACGTTTAAGTGTGTAACTACGCAGGTGTGCGGATGTGTGTCTACTCACCCCCATGTGACTGCGTGAGTGTATCTCCTCACTCCTCTGCCTGTGGGTGTGAGCGTGTGTGCGTGCAAGTGTGTGCTCTCCCAGCCCAGCTCCCTGCACCCCGCCAACATTGCCCCAGCCCCGTGACACAGCCACTAATGACTATTTGTCACCGTCTGTGTGGCGGTGGCATCACCTGCACTAATGACAGTCTCTGCTGTCTAATGACCTGGCTTCTGCCCCATCATTTAGGAGCCACGGGAGCTCTCAGCCTGTGGCCAGAGAGATGTTGACGAGCTCAACACATTTCCCACTGGGTGTCAGAGGGGGCGGGGAGGAGCACAGACCCCACCCTCCCCTGCAGCCCTCGGGGTGCCCAGTGTGGGCTGGGAATCCCGGCTGCTGGTGGATGGCATTCCTGGGCGGGCAGCTCCAGGTCTGCGCCCTGCCCTCCGTCTCCGTCTCCGGCAGGGCTGGGCGGCGCCTGCTGCCCCTCCCCCACAAGGTGCCCTGGAACCCCCCAGCCTGGCCTGCATCAGCTCCCATAGACCAGAGCCGGCTTTTCCCTCTTCAAACCCCCAGCCCCTCTTCACTTCTGTAAAGGCAGATGGCCGCTGAGCGGGCCCCGCTGCACCCAAGAGGCTCTGCTCTGGGGCCTCCCCTGGACAGTGAGGGTGTCTGGATGGCCCCGGAGTTCACAGGGTCCAGGGCAAACCACCCCGTGTGGCGTCCCAGCACCGAAGCCTCGTTTTACTGACCCCACTGATCCGTCTCTTAGGATTGAAATGAAACTCAATAGCCTTTGGGACTGGATGGGGGAGCTGGGGAGGGGCTGCTGGTGGCTTTCTGTGAGCCTGCAGCCTGTTCCTTCATACTCTCTGTGAGCTTTGAGCCTGCTCCATCCTCTATGGTTCCCACCAGGTCTATCTCCTCCCGCTATAAGTTTATCTAGATAAGCAGATGAGCTTAGTACTCTGCCGGGCTCAGTGGGGACTCACTGAAGGTTTTCCAGGTTAATGAAGGCACCCCCTCAACTGGCTATGTGACCTTGAGGTGACTTGCATCGCGGTCCTCTGCAAAATGGGGATGTGACAGTGCCTGCTTCAGGCGGCTTTACGAATACCAACTCCAGTCTTTACTATCCTCTTCAAGTGTTCTTATTGTGCCCATTTAATAGATGGGGGAACTAAGGTCCAGAGCACGTAAATAATGCCTGGCTCCAGAAGCCAGGAAGAGGGAACTCTGAAGAGTTTGCAGCGCTCCAGAGGGAGAAGCTTCCCTTGAGGAAAAGCTGACGTCCGCCACGTACTCCACAGAGATTCCTGCCCCGATACCACCTTGTCTGGGGCCTCTCTGGCAACCAAGGCAAGAACTCGGACGTGCGGAGAAGCTGCTTATTTTTGAGAATTTCGTTGGCGAGATTGCTTGATTATCAAGAGGAAAAAATTGTAGGAAGATAGATGTGCCTTAGATTCCAGAGTCTTCCTTGGCACTTTTAAGGGCAGGGACTAATATCCCAGCAAAATGGGCTTAATTAACAGAGAGAAGGACTCACCGCTAGTGATGACAGTGGAATATGAAGCTTTATGAGGACATTTGCAAAGCAACACATAAACCAAGGGCAACTGAATACAGGGAAAACTCTGGATCTCAGTGGCAAGGGGACGCGGAATAAGCGGTGGTCAGAGCTGGGTGGGGTTGGCTGGAGAAAGCTTCCTAGAGAGGGGTGGGGTGTGTGTGCGGACCAGGCTGGGGAGGGACAGGCTTTCCTTGGGGTGCGGGCAGGCAGGGGGAGCAGCACACACCTCACACCCCAGCAGCAGCTGCAGCATTCTGGAACCAGCCAGTTCCTAGGAGCTGTGCCCAAGAACCTTGGCTCATGACCTGCTCCCCTGGGAAATCTGCCCTGACTCCTGGGTGGGGATCGTCCAGCTACACGCCTGCCCGGTCCACTTGGTGCCACTTGGAAATGATATGGGAAGATGGGGTGGCCTCGAGCCAGGTCCTCTCTCCAGGAGTTTGGCCCAGTTTGGCCTGCAGTCCACCCAGATATCTTCTTTTGGGATGTCTGGGGAGAGAGATGCGGGAGGAGTGTGGAGCCTCTAGGGAGGCTGACAGGGATTCTGAGAAGCGCAGCAGCTGCTAATCAGGCCTGCTGCCTCCTTCTCAAGGGGTCAGGGGGCTAGTGGGAAGCCAGCAGACCCACAGTCAACCTGTCTCCACGCTCAGCTGCTTCAGGGCTGGGCCTGGGCCTGGGGCAGTGGAGAGAAACCCCAGGTTCACAGAGCTCTGGAGCGGGAGGCGTCCGTCTGCTTCCTTTACAGAGAGGGACCTGGAGGGCAGGGGGTGGGGAGGGGAGGATGGACTGCGTGTGGGGGTGGGGAATAAGGACCGAGCCAGGTTTGAGGAAGAGCACCGCTCTGTGGTTTTCGGGGCTTCCCTGGGGTTGGATAGGAGCTCCCTGGTGGGGAGAGGGAGGATTTGTAGGGAGCCTGGCTGAGACGGAAGTGAGGTGGGGAGCGGAAAGAGCACCTCGAGCGAGAGAGTTCTGGGCCCAGGCTGAGGGCTTCACCTTTGAATGGAGAGGCAGATGGAGCCCTGGAGGGTCCAGGGCCCTGATGACTCTTCACCCCTGGGAGCAGGAGGGCCGAGGCTGAGCTCAGCACCGGGTCTCCCCAGGCTGCATTTGGCAAAGCTGCAGCCTATCCAACCAGGGCGGGATGGAGGCATCTCTTGACCCCAGCCGTGGATTTTGTGGATCTCGTGGTGGCTGGAGGGGAGCTCTGGGGAGGCACATTCGGGGTGGGCTGGGAAAAGAGTGGCCGAGGATCAAGACACGGGAGAACGTGGGGACTGAGGTTGACTCTTGCTCTGTGTTCACCTCCAGGGATGCCCCGAAACTGGGACAGAGGCATCTATTTGGGGCTGCATGGTCCCTTTATAAACCGGCATTTAGATACGTGCCTGCAGCAGCCTCAGGAATGACAGGATTTGGCCATCCGTCTCCCACCCAACAAACTCCGAGATTTAAAACAGTGGCATCCTGCCTGAGGCCAGCAGTTTGGAGCAGAGAGGAGCTGAATGAGATGCCAAAGGAGAGACTGACCGTTGGGGAAGAAGAGGGAGCCTCTCCTCCCCTTATCCATTGTCCCTGGGGATTGGGCAGCGGGTGGGCCCTTGGGAGGAGGAGCCCGGAGGGTCACTGGCCAAAGGCGGCACACGGAGGCCAGAGGGACCTTGCATCTGCGCCCTCTGGGGACAGCTCTGTTGTTGTCCCTCGCAGACTTCCCGCCTTCTTGTCCTTGGGCTCTGTGCCCGGGCCCTGCCATCAGCACCTGCTCCCTGAGCCAGGCCCTGGCAAGCACAGCCATGAGATCATGGGGTGGGGTAAGTTGGCAGGTTTCTCATCTTCACTGGAGCCGTGGCAGGTGCATGGCGGAGCCCTGGGCCCGGCGCCTCTGTAATCTCCCTCCTGGCCCCATCCCCTTCCAGGGAGGAGGCTTCTCCAAGCAGCCAGCGTCGTCTGGTCCGCCTCAGTCCACAGATTCTAACACAAGTGGAACACTGGCTTGTGCCATGTCATGAAGGCTTGAGATTAGACTTCAAGAAGGACTTCCCATTCAAGAGATGGGCAAGTGGGACAAAGGAAGGAAGAGTTCCAATTAAGGATACATGCCAATAATAAGGGTAACACTCTTCATCGAAGGCTTATTCTGTGCTTACCTGGGGCTCTGTGCTAAGCACTTTGCAGGCAGTTACATAGTCTTCACCATGACATTGTAGAACATGGAAACTCAGACTAAAGTTTCACAGCCAGTACATGGGGGAGCTGGTACTTGTACCCGAGTCTCCAGCTTTTTTTTAAGATTTTATTTATTTATTTGACAGAGAGAGAGAGAGACAGCGAGAGAGGGAACACAAGCAGGGGGAGTGGGAGAGGGAGAAGCAGGCCTCCCGCAGAGCAGGGAGCCCGATGCGGGGCTCGATCCCAGCACCTGGGATCAGGGCTTAAGCGGGAGGCAGACGCTAACGACTGAGCCACCCAGGCGCCCCCGGGCCCATCTTTTAAGCTAAATTTGCTTCTTTTTATCAGGGAGATTTTTAACTAAAATGAGTCTCCAGCTTTTTGATCCATCATGAGGATCCAGTGAGTTGGGCTCCCAAGTGCTCACTCATTCCTTCACTGAGCGTTCAGTGGTGAATAAGACAGGGTTCTTGAGGGCAAGAGTTGGAGGTCAAACAGGCAGGAAAGATAAGAGATGAGTTCACATTCCAGACAGTGGGAGTCAGCCACGCAGAGGCGGGTGGGCCTGTTTCTGTTTGGCACTTCTTGAGGCAGAAAGGAAGCATCACATCAGAACTGCAGCAAGGGGGAGCAAGGTGGGGCAGCAAGACCTTCTGACTTCAGGGCCATGTCACTGGCCCACGACAGGCATGTCCTCTGGAGGGCGAGAGAGATTTGATGGGCTCCGTTTGGAGGTGGGGAGATGGGTGACCTGATTCGGGGGTCTTATTGCAGATGCGTGTGTGTATGCATGTGTGCACATGTCCACAGTCTCTAGTGAAGCACTTTCTGCCCCGGCTGACTCTGAGCCCCGCAGTGGCATCTGTGTTGTGTCGCAGACACCAAGGGAGGGCGGTTTGGAATGTAGTCTCTATTTGGGAGCAGTGCTGTCTTAATGGGGGACCATTTTTGTTCCCCAAACATCCTCCAACTTGGCAGACCACTATTCTAGTCCTGACACCCCCACCTTTACTCCCAGAAAGTTTTCTCTGCCCCTTCTCCAAAGACGCCCACTTCCTTCCCCTTTCCCCTATACCTACACCATAGACTTGTGGGAAGGATTAAGGAGGAACTGGGCTGAGGCTTGTAGCTACTGGTGGGCGTAGCCCATTCCTTCCCCATGAGCCCACAATTCCACCTTGACTCATTCACCACTCTGTTTCAGGACTGGACCCACTGTGGTGAGCCCAAACATACTTCTAGCATGGATGCGTGGCAAAAAGGGACCCCTGGACCCCTCCTGGTGTGTATGGGGCCAACCCCCAGCTGTGTCCCGTCAGGTGCCATGTTGGCTGCTTGTGCCTGCCTGCTCTTGGAACCCAAGTCTGTGCCCCACATCAATGAGTCTGGAGTTAGACCTTGGGTTTTAAGTTCCAGTAGCAATATACACAGTCAAAATCCTAGGATGTCGGGGCCTGGTGGGACTCCAGAGACCACCAGGGCTCATTAGTCCTTCATTTACAGAGAGGGCATCCCCCAGAGAGGGAAGGGCCTCTTCCAACGTCACATAGTAATCCTCGGGACACATTAAGTCTCTTGGCCCCCATGCCACAGCGCCTTCCCCCATGTCACACTGCCTCCCTAATTTTTTAAAAGATTTTATTTATTTGTCAGAGAAAGAGAGAGAGAGAGCACAAGCAGGGGGAGCGGCAGGCAGAGGGAGAAGCAGGCTCCCCGCCGAGCAGGGAGCCCGATGCGGGGCTCGATCCCAGGACCCTGGGATCAGGACCTGAACCGAAGGCAGATGCTTAACTGACTGAGCCACCCAAGTGACTGCCTCCCTAATTTTGACACACCTTCCTCACCCTCTCTTTTTTCTCTTGTCTCTGTACTTTTCTTACCCTTTTCTCTCTCAAGTTAGCCCATCTGAATCCTGCCATCCTTCAAAGTTTAGCCAGGCGCCCTGCGCTCTGGAATTCACTGAATCTCTCTCTTCTACTTTCTTTGGCAACACGAGCAGCACATCCTGCTACTTCCCATCCTTTAATTGTCTGTGACACAAATTAATGCTTTATTACTTGATGCTCTAATGACCTGGGTTTTAACCAACTGTGTGACCTTGGGCTAGGTACTTCAAATTCTTAATCCTCTGTTTTCTCGTCTGTAAAATGGGACAGGCATTTGAGCCTGAGTGAACAGCAGAAGCAAGCTCAGGGGGCCCGACTTGGAGAACGTCAAGAGTGAAATCTGAGGTGTGGTGGGTATGGGCAGGGGTGAAGGCGGGAAGGCAAACAGGGGCTGGGTTGTGGGGCACCTCAGCCGGGACACGTTCTGCTATTGGCAGTGAGGAGTCCTTGAGGCTTTTTTGGAAACCCCCCACCTCGGGTTTGGGGTGGCCATAAAACGGGGTCAGAAGGGCACCTAGGCTTTGGAGTTGGCAGATCTGGATTTGAATTTCAGTTCTCCCACTCTGTGATGCCTCACAGATTCCTAGCTCTCCCTGAGCTTCCTTTTCCAGTCTACAAAAATAAGGCTTATACCTACAGCATAGACTTGTGGGAAGGATTAAGTGTGAAAACATCTATAAATTGCTTAGCTTGGAGTCTTATACTTAGTAAGTGCTTAATGAGGAGTAGCCATTAGAACTGTGGGCTGTCATCATCCAAATGTCATGTCCGCCTGCATCTTGGCCTGGTGTTGTCCCTGGGTCTGTCTGGGCCCAGGGTGACAGGCTCATTCCTCACTTTGGAAGCTTCCCAAGGGCAGGGCCCGCTCGCTTCATTTCCCTGCTCCAGCAGGAAGTGAAGGAAGGCAGAGCTCTTGAGAAGAAGATGATGTTACCCTTCGGGGCCCCTAGGGGGCTCTGCAGAGGCCCAGAGACCTGCAGCCAGGTGGTGGAAGGGGAGGCTCAGGCCCCTTTGGCCACCCACTGTAGGGTCCCAGGGGATTAAGGTACACAGGGAGCTTGGTGTTGACAAGGTGTGCCCCCAACTTTCTCGCTGGACTGTCGAGGCAGCTCTCCCGGGTATAGGGCTCGGGGCCTCAGGCACTGCAGTGGGCCTGCACCACTTGTGAAGCCTGTGAGGAGGGGAGGGCTCGGTGCCCAGAGAGGGAGCATGGGGTGGGGGGCTGAGGCGAGACTGACTGCCAGCTACCCTACCCCCTGAGCATCTTCTTGGTCTGCACTGGCGGAGAGGGGAGCCAGACACACCATCACTGGAATAGAGTCTAACCATTATTAGACAGTATTTATAAAACACCTACTAGGTGCTGAGTGGTGTGCCAGGTGCTGAGGATAGTCACTGGGCAAAGATTGAGGAGTCCCACCTGCCTAGAGGGGGATTCGGACAAGGCATTCGGAGGGCTCTAGGAGCTCTGAGGGCTGCCCTTGAACCGCCCAGGATGGTGGTCAGGAGTGAGGTGTAGCCGAGCTCTGAAGACTGAGCCAGGGGCCTGAGAGCAGTTGTGTGGCTGGAGGGCACTGGGGGTGTTGGGCGAGGAGTGGGTGCAGATAAGGCCAGAAAATTACGCGGGATATTACATAAAATACATACGCCGAGGAGTGTGCACTAGGTCTCAAGGGGAGGTGGGAGCCATTGAAAGCTTTTTAGGTAGGGCAGAGATGTGGTCAGACACAAGGGCTGCCGCGCTTTGGGACTGGGGAAAGATGGGGTGGTCATGGAGGAGGGAGTGCTGAGGGGGGTGGGGTGCTCCGGGGGAGGGGGGAGTGGGGTGATTATGGAGTGGGTTTGAATCTGAAATGGGGAGCTGAGGTGGGCCTGCCCAGGTGGGAGGCATGGGTGGGGTAGGACTCCCCTGGAAGGGGGTCTGGAGCCCAGGCAGGTGTGTAGGTGGGATGGGGCAGGGGCTGAGTCAGGCTCTGATGGAGGGGAGGGCTGAGGCAGGGGGCAGAACAGGAGGAAGGGTCAGCCAGCGTCCTGACCGTGGCCTTGGCTACACCACCTCTTCGCTGTAGGCCTCAAAGGCTGGTCTGCTCCACAGGGCTTTAGATCAGACGTGCTGCTTCTCAGGGCCTCGGTGTTCTCATCTGAGAGATGGGGAGTGCAACACCTTTCTCCCTGCCGCCTGGAGTATCCAATTAAGAACACTGTTTCTCCACCTGGGCCTGGTTCCAGGGTACAGAAAGGGGGAGGGGCAGAGCCTGTGGCCATACGGTTCCCCATTAGCCACAGAATGGCTCAAGGCGGGCTCTGGGCACGATGACTGAGCTCTTGGAGTGCTCTGGGAGGGGCTGGAGGACAGGGGTTCTGGGGAAGCGTGTAGGGTGAAGAGCAGTGAACACGGTCCCGGCCAAGGCCTTCTTCTCTCCTCTGGGACCTGAGCTGCTCTCTCGTTACCCAGGCCCCCAGGGCTGGGAGGGCAGGGAAGATGGGGTGATGGTTTAGGCATGAAAAAGTGAGGAGCCTGGCCTCGCCTAGCTCCGAAAGTCTCCAAATCTTTGCATTTTTCTGCTTGTCTTCTGACTCTACAGAACTGGGAATAGGAGGGAAAAGGGCCCACCTGCGGCGGGGCAGGGGTGGGTTCGGGCAATAAGAACTTCCGCTTCACCTCAGGGGTCCCAGCTTTCTCTGTGCGCCGGGGGAGCAGCTGAGGGAGTGGGGTCGAGAGATGCTCTGGCCCAGCGCTCCGGCCCCCCTCCTGGGGCCTTCGGCCGTTGTCCTCCTGTGGGCAGGCCAAGGTGCTGAGGCAGCGTGCAGCCCCCGGGGCACAGTGGCCAGTGGGGCAAGGTGGAGGGTGGTCTAGTCTGTCTAGCCCAGGAGAGGGGAGAGGGAGGACCCCCACGAGGTCTCCTGGTTCTGGAAAAGGCACTCTCTCAGGCTCCTTGCGCCGCCTCTGTGAATCCTCCTCCCACTTTCTTCTTCTTCCTCCTCTTCTCTCCCACTCCCCTCCCTTACTTCTCTCTCTATGGTTTCCTTTCCAGCGCTCTCCTTTCTCTCTTCTCCTTCTTCCCCTCGTCCCTCCCCTGGCTTCTCTGTCCCCCCAGTACCTCCTCATCTTCCCTTTCTCGGCCGTCTCCTCCCTGTTCCTGCAGGTTCTCTTCTACTCATTTGCCCGACTCTGACTCTCCCCTTCCCGAGTTCAAGCTGCCTTTTCTCCCCTCTTGGAGCCCATTTTGGCAGGAGGTCAGCCAACATAAGACAGGGAGTCTGGCTGTCTTCTCTCCAGAATGTCTGTCCCCTCCTGAAGCCCAGCCAGTGGCCTGCTGCCTTAGGCCCGCAGGAGGGAGGGCTCGGCTGAGACCAGCTCTCACTCTCCAGAGCCCCTGGAGGCCAGGCTGGGGATGGTGGCTTCCTGCCAGCTTCACGTCCCTCCCTGCTCCCGTTCTCGCCCCAGGTACCCCCAAGGCCACACCTGTATGTCTAAGATGCACGTGAGTGTGCGAACAGCGCGCAGTCACTCATGCATGCATGTGCGTGTCCGGCAGGGTAGTGGGATTCGGGTGTGTACGTCCCGCCTGCTATCTGTGTGCGAGTCTGGAGTGCACACTGCAGTGTGGGAGTGGAATGTGGGCTCAGCAGAGCTTTGCCTGTAGCCCCTTGTCTACTTATGAGTGTGTACACTCGAGAGCACGTTCAGTAGTGGAAAGGCACACGTTTCTGTGGGTGCCTGGAGGAGCTTGAGGGCACTGCCCAGTGGGATCTCATCTCTGCCTGGGGACACCGGTGAGCAAGGAACAGCATGAAGACACATGAGTGTATGTGTGAAGGAGGGAGAGGGCTGCTCACTGCCAACACCTGCGTGTCACACGGGCCTGCCTGTAGGACTTAGGCTGATGTGTACATGTGTTTTCACTGTGGTGTGGGGGCCAGGAGGGTGGCCATTTGGTTCCTTGAGCACATGTGTGAGCAGCCTGGGGGGCCTGGGGGAAGCTGTCTTTGTGTATGTGGAGATGAGTCCTCCCAGGCCAGGGGTAGGGCTGGGCTGAAAGGGGAAGTAGTGATTTATAAGCTTTTAAAGAAATGCCTCAGCCTCCAACCGGTCCCCAGACTCAGTGAGTCCCACGCCTGACATCACTCAGGCACCTGAAGCCACAGGAATGAGAGGAGGTTGCCTCCCCCACCTGCCCACCCTCTGCAGGCTGAGGCCAAGGCCAGGGGAGAGCAAGCACATCTCCGGCCTTGAAGCACCCGCAGGGTGTAGGGCCACACTGCCCAGCTGACACTCCAGTCCCAACCGGAGACCCCCTCCCTGACCACCGGAGCAGCGGACCAGCAGGGAGGGGTATACCTATCTCTGTCTTGGTGCCCCCTTCACCAGCCAAGCGTGGCTCCTCCAGGAGAGCTAGGTGGGCCTTGTGCAGGCCGACCTCAGGGACTGAGTAGCCATGCAGCAGAGGGCAGGAAGGCCCAGAGAGATGCTGGCTAAGGAATGAAGAGCAAATGGCAGCTCCCAGGGGTGTGGCCCCAGGGAGTCCCATTCCCTGAGGCTAAGTGGGTGGCTGTGTTGCTTAGTGCTGAGAGATTGGCCTTTGAATTCACTTCTGCATGATCCTTTCTGAAATTCACTTTCTTCTTCTTCTTTTTTTTTTTTTAAAGATTTTATTTATTTATTTGACAGAAAGACACAGCGAGAGAGGGAACACAAGCAGGGGGAGTGAGAGAAGAAGCAGGCTTTCTGCCGAGCAGGGAGCCCGATGTGGGGCTCGATCCCAGGACCCTGGGACCATGACCTGAGCCGAAGGCAAATGCCCAACAACTGAGCCACCCAGGTACCCTCCTCCTTTTTTAAAAAAGATTTTATTTATTTATTTGACAGAGAGAGAGAGAGACAGTGAGAGAGGGAACACAAGCAGGGGGAGTGAGAGAGGGAGAAGTAGGCCTCCCGCTGACGAGCAGGGAGCCCGATGTGGGGCTCGATCCCAGGATCCTGGGATCATGACCCGAGATGAAGGCAGATGCTTAACGACTGAGCCACCCAGGCGCCCCAGAAACTCACTTTCTTCTTGTCCAAAAAAGGGCAGAATCCCCCCCCCATCGGTATACTAATGAAATGTGGCCGTGTGACCCATGGTATGTGTTCAGGAAATGACAGGTGTCTCCTCCCTGATCGCTGTCAGCTGCCCTGAGCCCCTTCCACAGCTACCCTTGGACCAGCAATGAGTCAGCTTCTGCTGGGCAGCAGGAATCCCCGGGTTCCCATTCTGGAAGCATGAGTCAGGACCAGGTTGGGGAGGAGAAAGGTCATACTGGGGACAGATGCTGGACCCAGGCAGGAAGAGACATGAGCCTGGCTGTGACCTTATCACGATTGGATGTGATGTCCGTTGCCAGTAACTGGATCTCAAGGGCTGGGTAGGCAAGGCCCTGGGGCTGAACGGAGCACCCCCCAGCTCTGTGGGCTGAAGGTGTTGTTGACTCGGGCTCTGTGATATGTAGATGCTTTTCAGATAGAACAGTCTGTAAAGGGCCTGGCCATGCCCTAGAAGGCGTTGTGCTCATGGTTGTGGCTGTTGCTACAGGACCTCTAGCCCTGGGGCAGAGCAAACCCTGAGGACTCCCTTACTTCCCTCAGAGCTCCCAAATCCAGCTCGCCACATCCGAAGCCCCATCTTAGTTCCCTGAGAGCCTCTCTTCTTTATCTAGATTCTTGCAGTTTCCAATCAGGGCCCAGATGAGCTTTCTCCAGGCTTTGGTGAGTATCTAAGATGGGAAAACCCTACTTTCAGCTCACTCTCCTATACTCCTGACTCTGAGCAGGGGTCAGTCTTTCCTTGTGGCTGCAAACTGACCATTCAGCACAACGGACAGCGCCCCGTGGGGCGGGGGCATGGTGGGGAGGACGGTCTCCGTGCCTTGCAGTAGTCAATATTTTAGCCACACTATTTGTATCCACTAATGCCTGGCTTCTTATCTCCAGAGCCAGAACGTACTGGTTTCTTAGGACAGCTAACTATGGCTTATCCATCTCTCAATAACTAAACACACCGTTCTAGGCTTTCACATACATGATGGGATTTAGGATGAGGTGCCTCAGACAGCCTTTGCAGGTGGAAAAATGGAGGGGAGTGGTATGGTGATTCGACTTATCCCTGCCACCCTGACATGAAGAAAGTCAATTGGAATACACACAGGCAGAAAAAAAATCATTCACTGAGCATTCCCATTTATGAAATTTGCAGAACTGTTAAAATATGCAAAAAAATGAAGCAGCAGTTTTGCTGGGTGGAAACAAACCTCATAAACCCTCAGTGACTAGAATCCCTGCTTCCAGCAGCCCTCTCCAGGCTTCTCTGGCTACTGCACCAGCAGGGCCCCTGCCTGTTCTTGCTGGGGACACAGCCCTGGGAAATGGCGTGGAGGCCCAAGGACAACAGAATTTGATGACTCTGTGGATTAAATACATACTGATGTGTCAACAGTGTGACCAATACCAGAAATCAAAGGTTATATTCTCTCTTCACTCTCCCTCACCCTCTCCCCTTCTCTTCCCTGGGCTCCCCCTTCTCCGAGCCTTTGGGGCCCGATAGGATGAGCTTGGTCATGGTGGGGTGTGGAAGGAACACTGGCTTGCTTCTCCTCCTATCCCAAGCCCTAGAGGCCATAGCTTCTAATGTCCTCCTGAATGCTCAGTGCTGAGGTTTCCTTGTGTAAGCCACGGCCCAAGCTGCCATTCCAGCCCTCCCCCTCCCAGCCTCCAGTCTGATCCTCTGGACAGAGAGCTGTTTGCCCAGCCCACACCTGGCAGCCTGTCCCAGACCATCAGGATGAACAGGTTTGGCTGACCAAACTGGCTACAGACTTTGTTTTTAGTGAGATAAAGACAGAGTCAGAGCTTTTGGCCACAGCTGAAATAAACTTTTTGGATTTGCTTTCTTTTGAATCATCTCTAATGTATGGAAAAGTGGTAAGAATAGTACCAAGACCTTTTTTTTTTTCTGACCATTTGAGAGTTAGTTGCTGACCTGATGCCTCCTTACCTCCAAATACTTTAATGTGTATCTTCTACAAACAAGGACATTCTCTCTCTCACTTAGCCACATGACGGCCATAAAAATCAGGAGATTAACATGGATACATTACTGCCATCTAACACTGAGACCCCATTCAAGTTTTACCAGTTGCCCAATAACGTCCTTTATAGCAAAAGGACCCCACTCAGAATCATGCGCTAGTGCATTTGGTTGTCAATCTTCTTGGTCCCCTTCAGTCTGGAGCAGTTCCTCAGTCTTGATTTTTATGAGTTTGGCACTTCTGAGGATGATAAGCCAGCGATTTTGTAGAATGTCCCTCAGTTTCGGCTTGTCTGATGTCTCGTCATGATTAGACTTGGGTTATGCATTTTCGGCAGGAATATCACAGAGGTGACTGCATCCTATCCACGCAGTGTGAGATTTCAATTTGTCCCATTTCTGGTGATCTTCACTTGATGACTGGATTCAGATGGTATCTTCTAGCTTCCACCACTGTAAATTACTTTTTTCCCTCTTTGTAATTAAAATGACGTTGTGGAGAGGTACTTTGAGACTCTGTACATGTCCCGAGCCTCATTAAACCTCCTGCTAGTTCTAGCATCGCTGATGTTTCTGGCTTAATTATTACTATGATGTCTGCTGAATCCATGATTACTTCTACATCTGTTAGTTTAGCATCTTCCGTATGGAAAAAAATTGTTTCTCTTCTTCACGTTTATTTATTCATTTATTTATTTATATTAGTATAGATTCAGGGATTCCAATTTTATTAATTTATTTTGATGCCTAGATAGTCCCAGCTTTGGTCCGTGGGTGCTTCTTTAAGCTGGCTTTGGTGTTCTTTTGACATATCTCCTCCATTCTTGAAACGCTTCCTAACTTTCTGGAACAAGATGATCCTGACTCATCTTGTGATATCTTTGCGCCAGCACTGGAATTAGCCATTGCTCCAAGGAACTTTGGTTCCTTTTGGGAGGAATGGTATTTAGAAACCACGATCTGGGCTGATAGCTTTTGAAATCTTGCCACTGATTTTTGGACCCTTAAGACAGGAAAGAGTGTTGCCTTCAGGATCCAATACTCTAGACCAATGTTCCAGACCAGTAATTCTAAAATCTGTTCAGGTAGTGGACAATGTGGAAATAAAGAGACTTTTAGTGGTACTACATGATATATTGAATAAATGTAGTATTTTATAGAATCTAAAACATCATCAGTGGAGAGAGTTAAGGAATATACGTACGTATATGTCTATGTGTATATGTATATACAAAGACATGGTTTAAATCTATGTATTTTCATCTATCTGTCAATCTTGAAGGCCATGAGTCCACATTTACACCTTCAATCTCAATTTCAGTACCACACGGTTCATTCTAGTTTTCCCCTACCATCATCCCTGTGTGTATAACCAATCTCCCCTTGCAGCCACTGTCCCCAGCAGAGGTGCCGTCTTCTGTGTTGGGAGAGGAAACCCTCTACCGTACCCTGGCCTGGATGCCTGCTTCCCCCGTCTAATAGCGTAGGGACTGAATTGTGCAGGAAGAAAGGCAGGCGGGTAAGCAGGCAACACGTTGAACTTTTTTAGTGGCTAATAAATTATGACTTGTTCTGATCTTTGGAAGGTTTTGTTCAACACCTGTCCTTAAAAATGATATATATTTTGCCGTTTTTAAAGTGCCAAACTGCGTGATTAATATTTGGGAAACAGAAAGAGAAAAGTTATCTATAATTTTACCACTTGAATACAACCATTGTTTAGGACTTTAGCGTATTTCCTTTCAGTTTTTTCTCCAGTGCATCAGTTTTCTTTTAAATATAATTAGAACTGAAACGCTACACCTTCCCACCTGCATGTTTACCGAAGGCAATAAGAAAAGCATTCACTACTTATGAAATAACCTAGTGTGTGCCAGGCTCTGCACAGTTGTTTTCTCTGTCTCCTTTAATCCTTAATGTAATCTTGCAAATTAGCTATTTTTCTGATATTAGAGATAAAGAAATCGAGGCTCAGGGGGACAGTGCAAAGTGACCCTTCTAGGACTGGAACCCAGGTGTCTCTCTATCCACTCTCTCTGAAAGTTAAGTATTTTTGTCCATAGTACAACACTATTTGCATAACTGATTTTTAAATGCAGGCATTTTATACTCATGAGGGACTGTTTCATAACTTACTCAACTACTCCCCTATTGTAGAATCTGTGGGCTGCTTCCTCCCTCCCTCTCTTCCTCTCTCAGGCTTTATAAACAATGATGAACATCTTCATAGATACGGTTTTTCACTAATCGTTTTCTGTTTTTTTAAAGGTTTATTTTATTTTATTTTATTTTATTTTATTTATTTTTTTAAAGATTTTATTTATTTATTTGAGAGAGAGAGAATGAGAGACAGAGAGCACAAGAGGGAAGAGGGTCAGAGGGAGAAGCAGACACCCCGCTGAGCAGGGAGCCCAGTATGGGACTCGATCCCGGGACTCCAGGATCGTGACCTGAGCCGAAGGCCGTCGCTCAACCAACTGAGCCACCCAGGTGCCCCTTATTTTATTTTTTAAAGATTTTATTTATTTATTTGACAGAGAGAGAGAGACAGGGAGAGAGGGAACAAAAGCAGGGGGAGTGGGAGAGGGAGAAACAGGCTTCCTAAGGAGCAGGGATCCCGACGTGGGGCTTGATCCCAGGACCCTGGGATCATGACCTGAGCCGAAGCAGACACTTAACGACTGAGACACCCAGGCACCCCTAAAGGTTTATTTATTTTAGGGAGAGGGCACACGAGCAGGGGGAGGGGCAGAGGGAGAGGGAGAGAAGCTGACTCCCGGCTGAGAGTGGAGTCAGATGCGGGGCTCGGTCCTAGGAACCCCAGATCATGACCTGAGCTGAAACCAAGGCAGTCGCTTAACCAACTGAGCGACCCAGGCACCCCCGCTAATTGTTTTCTAAAGGGTTGACCTAATTTGAATGCCACACTCAAACAACATTGGCATATTATTATTTCAAAAGATAGCCAATACTTTAATAGGCAAAAAAGCATCTTGATTTAGTTAGCATACGTGTGAATACCTTTGGTTTTATTCAAGAAACATTTCAGGGGTACCAGCTGTATATCAGGAATGATGGCAAGAATGGAAGATACCAAGAAATTTTTATTATACAACTCAGCTAGAAATCTAACACCAAGGTGTCTTAATTAATTCAACCCACGACTACAGCTGATTGTTTTAGGGGCTGTGCCAGTGAGGCCCTCACTGAAAGGCTGAGGGGTGATGTGGGGGGCAAATACCAAAGTCATGGGCTGGTTTCGCCAGCTCAGGAGAAATGATGTGGGGCGGATGGGATTCCCAGCTGATGGTGTGATAGCCTTGTTACTGTGTCTGAGCGCCAGACCCTCACTTACATACTCGGCTTTGTGCTGTGGGGTTGGGACTGGCTTTGCCAGCAGGCTCTGTTAGCTTCTGCCAATAGGGGGCACCAGAAGGAGCCCGCAAGGTGTTTGCTTTCTGTGGGCTCCCCCTCCCCGCCTACTGGCTTTTCGTGGGAGCTTGGCCCTACAACAGCCTTCACCCTGGCCTCCACAGTGCCTTCCTGTAGCAGCAGCTGAATCCAGTTGGCAGTCTTCCCAACACTTGGAGACTTGGCTTCATCGTGCCCTCTCACCGGGGATACCAGCACCAGCCAGCCAGCCAGCGCCCCCTGCTCCCAGGTCTGGGCCCGAGGCTCCTAGGGCCCTGCTAGAAGCTGGGGGTCGCTCAGAGCCTCCACCTCAGAGGCCTGCCTGCAGTCCCTGGGGCCCCTCCTCTAAGTTCCTAAATGTTAATTGTTCTAATCTTTTTTCTTTGCTCCCTTAGACCTGGTGATGGTAGCTACCTCCACCCATGCCAGGCCTGGCATATAAGAGGGTTCTCTTTTTACCCTTTCAAGGGCCCAGTTAACACTCTATGCCTAGTTAACAATTCTCTGCTCAGATAGCTGGCCTGACTGTTGTCTCCTTATTGGAGTCTGGCTGACAGAGGGCAGGCCTTGAGCCCTGGCACGCAGAGGCTGGTGGGGTGCCTCCACGCTCTCTCCCTGCATCAGCATGCATGCAAATACAGGGAAGAGAGCGCTGCCGGGCCAGTGCACATGGGGGGCTGCCATGTGGGCTGAGGGAAGGCAGCCTCTTCCGGGGCATTCTGGGGCTCTCTTGTCGGGGTTTCAAATAGGCCGTGCCTAGCTGGGCTGGGCCACTGTGGACGGGAGAAATTCCAGCTAGGCTGGCTGGCGGCTGGCGGCTGTATGTTCCTTGAAGTCACCGGCATCTCCTGGAGATGGGAATCTATTTAAAATAGTCTGTCTTCAAAAATGTCCACACATATTTTGTGTTTGATGCATGACTCGGTTCCACAACAACTTACATTTCAACCCTTTAATAAACATGAGTGAGCACCAAATGAAGGTCAGATGCGGTGCCGACCAGCAGGGAGATGCAGACAGAGTCCCCTGTCCTTAGCCCCGAATATCCCACTGTCTACTTGTGGGTGACACTCAGGTAAAAAAAAAAAAAAATGACAGCTTCCAGTGAAATCTGGCAGATGGGACACACATATTTAACTCTGTTCCCTTCTGAAATCCATAAAACTGCAGTGAGGTTTGTTTATTTTAATAATTTATTTAGATACAAATATAGTTGGTTGTTTTGAACATGAGAGTTGGTTTCCACATAATCGATATATTATGGATCACTCTGTGCATAGTGTGAATTTCGCATTTCCTTATGCACAGTTTTGTCCGTCAAGAACATGGGTGAATGTAGAAAACTGCACCCAGTCTCACTTAGTCATGGAGGCATACACAAAAGGCACACAACTCTAACACCTTAACACCTACCTGCTGCCACCCCTCCATACCAGGTGGTACCACCATTCCCTGGACTTCTGCCCCACCCCCAACCTCCTCCCACTGGTAACTCACAGTAACTTCATGGTAACTGACAAGCTGTGACCCATCCGATGCCCATGTCCACAAGCAAACTTAGTCTCTTGCCAGATAAAATGCCTAATTTATGGTAGTCATTATGAACTTCTTAACTGTTTAATATGCATAAAACTGTGCTACCCTTTTCATTAGGTTTCTATTTTTTTTTTAATGTGTCACTGATGAAGTTCTTAAGTATTGTGCCCCAACCCGATTTTTTCCTCCATAAGCCCTGTGGTTGTATTGCATGCTTTGCATAGTGTGGTGATTTTTAGGAATGCATATGTTATGGTATAGTAGAACTGATTATCCATAAGACAAAGAAAACAGCAACGGAGATGATTGTAGAACACTTCTGGAAGCTAGAAAGGAGAACAACTTGTAACTAACTGTGAGATAATTAAAAAAAAGTGTACATTGGCCTCTGCCCCCAGTTTCCAGCACAGAACTCCTAAAACCCTTGTAAATTCCTAAGTAACAAGAACATTAAGAGCATCTCTTCTTCTACTATTTGGTCTTTGACCCTGTCCCTGACACAGGGCTCCTAAAACCCTTGTAAATTCCTAAGTGATAAGAGCACTAGGAGCATCTTTTATTCTGTTGAGGCGATTTTGGATGGGCTCCTCGATGGCTCCTGGATGGGTGCCGGTCACAGACTAAGCCATGATTAGAAATTTGGAATTTTCAGCCCCACCCCCATCCTCCAGACAGGGGAGAGGGGCTGGAAATGGAGTTAATAATTGATCGAGCCTACGTGAGCAAGCCTCCATAAAATCCCAATAGTAGGGGCTTTGGGGAACTCCCAGGTTAGTGAACATATCCATGTACTGAGAGGGTAACATACCCCAACTCTATGGGGACAGAAGCTCCTGGACTCAGGACCTTCCCAGACTTTGCCCTTTGTCTTATCTTGCTGTTCATATGTATTCTTTATCATATCCTTTAATAAACTGGTAAACATAAGTGTTTCCCTGAGTTCTGTGTGCCACTCTAGCAAATTAACTGAATCCAAAGAGGGGGTCGTGGGAAACAGATTTCTGAATTGGGACAGACTTGTAGGACTGAGCCCTTAAACCTGTGGGATCTGACACCAGCTCCAGCCTAGTGTCAGAATTGAGTTAAGTTGTGTAGGACACCCAGCTGGTGTCACAGAATTGCTTGGTATGGAGAACCCCCCCCCCCCCACTGGTGACTGGAAGTGTCATAAGGGAAGGGTTCTGTGTGAGTGGTAAAGGAGACGCACTGGAGGAGAATTGGTTTTTTTTTTTTAACACACTAATTAACCTAAACAAATTGAATGTCGAGCCAGCTGTGAGAAAGAAGAGTGCTACACAGAGAGAGCTTTCAACCCTGGAACCAAAGGCCCAGGGAAGCTTGTTTGTTTAGCAGGGCCAAGACACGCCCCCCCACACACCCCGCCACCGCCCCGGCACCTGAGTGGGTAGATCCACTGTCTCAGGGCAAGGAAAGGACTCAGCCCTGGCCACTCTGTAACGTCTGGAGGGAAGCCCCTTAAACCTACTGACAACGGTCACCCTAGAGAGAACCCACTCTGCCTGAGCTGGGACAGAACTGTTCACACCCAGAGGCCCCAAAGAGCCTAGAAGCTCTCTCCATTTTTCAGGCAAGGGAGTCCTGTCTACCCACCCTCACAGCAGCCTGAAGGGAGGACACCAATGTGAACAATCTGAGCCAGTGCCTCCTACTGGGGAAAATGTATGGGAACAAGTAAGGTAGAACTGAAAACCAATGTGCCCCAACAGAAGGACTTCTATGAGGATTCAACCACATATTGCCATGAATGATCTGGGAATAAGAAAGAGGTTTTGACGATTAAAAAAGAATCCTGAATTTAAAATTCAATAGGGAAAATGAAAAGTAGAACAGGGGCTTCTGGGTGGCTCAGTGGGTTAAGCGTCTGCCTTCAGCTCAGGTCATGATCCCAGGGTCGGGGTCTTGGGATCAAGTCCTGAGTGGGGCTCCCTGCTCAGCAGGAAGCCTGCTTCTCCCTCTGCCTCTGCCCCTCTCCCGCTCAGGCGCATGTGCAAGCACACACATACTCTCTCTCTCAAATAAATAAATAAAATCTTAAAAAAAAACAAAAAGAAAAAGTAGAACAAACACTGCTGAATAACAGGGGATGTCTTCCAGGAGATCAAACGGAGGAACTACCTTGCAACACAGGACAAAAGTATAAAGACATGGAAATTATGAATGAAGAGATGAATGCAAGGATGCCAAAGCTAGGAGATCTTACATCTGGATAACAGTTGTTCCAGAAGAAGAGAAGAGAAAAGAGAAGGACTAGTCAAGAAAGAAACAGGAGAAAAAAAAAAGGAAAAAAAAAAAAGAAAGAAACAGGAGAAGAAAACTTCTCTGAGCTAAAGACTTGGGTATTAACATAAAAACAGTTCTTTGAATGCCTACCAAGATTAATAAAAACAAGCTATATACCTCATCATATGCTGGTGAAGTTTCAGAACTTAAAAAAAAAAAAGAAAGAAAAAGAAAAATAAAGTGAAAATCCTAAAAAAAAAAAAATCCAGGCATAAAAACAATAAACCACAAAAACAGGTTACCTGAAAAGGACAGAGAAAGAGAATTAGACTACCACTTACAACTTGAAAAGCCCCAGGAACGTGGAACAGTGCCCACCGCTTCTGGGGAAAGGACTCAGATCTACGAATCTTGGCCAAAATATTCTGAAGTGTGAGGGAGGAGACAGACATTTTCAGATCTGCCAGGAAGTCTCCATGAATCATTTCTTAAGAAATGATTCAAGAAGAAGGGGCGCCTGGGTGGCTCAGTTGGTTAAGCGACTGCCTTCGGCTCAGGTCATGATCCTGGAGTCCCGGGATCGAGTCCCACATCGGGCTCCCTGCTCGGCAGGGAGTCGGCTTCTCCCTCTGACCCTCCCCCCTCTCATGCTCTCTATCTCTCATTCTCTCTCTCTCTCGAATAAATAAATAAAATCTTTAAAAAAACAAAAAAGAAATGATTCAAGAAGGTGGTTAAGACAAGTGAAAATTAAATTTTAAAAAACACAAAAACACCTCAAGATAGGGGTAGACACAGAGAATGTGAAATAGTGGAGAGCAAGAAATCTAGTAAACTATGTAGCGGATAGATGGATGATGATAAATGGATTCTAAGCTATGTTATAAATTAGAACAGATCTTTGAAACAGAACCCAAGGGGGAAAATCCTCAGTAATAGGTTGAAACTAAAGTTACAGATTGACCAAACCTAGGCTATGGGACGGAGAGATTGATGGGGTGGGGAGGAAAGCGTTAAAGGTCTGCTCTAAGTTGAGGGAGGTCATCGAACTATATAATTTTGGTGTGTTGATAGTGAAGTCCAGGTTGAAATATAACAGTACCTGTTAGTAAACTTGAGATAGATAGACAAACTTCCAAATACTAGGAAAGTATTTAAAAAAGAAAATCTAAAAAAAAGTTTGGAAGGATATCCATTAATAGTAGCGACCTAAGGGACAGGTTGGGGGAGAGGAATTTAGGAAAGTAAGGGAGGACTTGCATTTTTCCCCTCTATGTTCTTTGATTATTCAGTTCTTTTGAACAGTGGGGGATGCATTGATCAATTGCCTTTAAAATTAAAGACAACCGAATTAAAGTGAAAAATTAATAGTGTTCTTAGGTGCAAGGTCATGCCATGTCTCTGGAGATACTTTCCCCAATTCCTCCTTTCTTTTCCAGGGTAATTTTTCATTCTTCCACGAATGAATAATGACTAACTAGAAAAAAAGCCCAGAGAATGGCATGCAGATAATTCCCGAGGCCCCACAGTAGAAACTGAGCATGCGCCATAAATACAGATGGCTATCTGTGTACTTATCGGTCCTCATTTGTTGGAGAAGGGCAATGTTCTGGCATGCCCTGTGGGGGGGTTCACTGTTGTCATCTTTAGGAGACTGAACTCTGTGATGGGACTTAGAAGACACCAGATTGGAAGTCACCAGAGCAGTGGCGTGGTGACATCTCTGGCCTAGTTCTTGACCTAGAGGTTAAGGTGCCTAAAGTTTAGTTATGTCTCTGACGTTTCTGTGAGCTATGCGCTTTTGGGCAAGTCATTTGACCTCCCTGAGATGAAGTGATCACCCCAGACACACTGGGTTGCTGCACATAGTCAACATTCTCCAAATCTTTTTTTCTTTTTTTAAGATTTTATTTATTTGACAGAGAGAGAGAGCACAAGCAGGGGGAGTGGGAGAGGGAGAAGCAGACTCCCTGCTGAGCAGGGAGCCAGATGTGGGACTCTATCCCAGGGCCTCGAGATCATGACTGGAGCAGAAAGCAGATGCTTAACCGACTGAGCCACCCAGGCACCCCATCCAAATGTTTATGGAATATATAAGTGGTTAAAGGAACAAGTGAAGGGACTTACCTAAGGTCACCCCTCATGGGAGCTGTGACTGAAGCCCACAGGTGTCCAGCTGAGCACGCAGTGAAGATGAGTCTCTCCCACTACCTCCTCACTCACCGGCCTCAGCACTCTGCGCACCTCCTGGAGGATCCGCTCCTGGCTCTCCACGGAGCAGAGCACCAGGGTGCAGACCACCACGTCCATGGAGCCATCGGCCACCTGCGGCATGTTCTCCCCCGAAGCCAGCAAGAAGCGCTCGAACTGCAGGTGTCGGTTTTCCGCCATGCTCTTGATCAAGAACTTCTCAAAGTTGGGGTTGGGGTCACTACAAGTCATGCTGCATCCGGGCGGGTAGAACTTGAAGTTGGCCCCGGTGCCGCAGCCTAGCTCCAGCAGGGAGAGTTTCCCGGAGGCGCCCACGAAGTCCTGCAGGTTGCTGAAGAGCTCCCGCTTCTTGCTTGCCATCTGCTCGTTGTATATCACGGTGAACCTCAGCATCAAGTAGGGGAACCATTTTTTGCATATCTGGTTCTGCAAGCCCAGAAAGTTCAGCAGGAACATGGGAAATGGATGTACCAGAAGGTGGGTGAAGATTGCCAGTGTGCAGAGAGGAGAGCGGAGAACCTTGGGGATGGAGGATGGGAGCAGGGTGCAGGGTGGTGGCACCACAATGGGTAATGTAAGACCCCGCAGACACCCCCATTGGTACAGAGTCATCAAATGAAGGACAAATCAAGAGAGGCAGTGTCTCAAGTCCTAGTCTCCTTAGGCTTTTACCAGAAAAGAGAGGATAGGAATCGCCAAGAGGTGGCAGATGTTCCAAAGGTTGTTGGTCACGGTAACTTCAACATCAGCAACAACTCCCATTTACTGAGTCCTTAAGTACATCTGATAACATTATCTTCTTCGCTACTTAAAAGAACCCATGAGATAGACATTCTTAATTTCCCACTTTACAGAAGAAGAAGCTGAGTCCCATAGAGGTTAGCGACAAGGTCGTGCAGCTAGGAAGAAGTGACGGTCCAAGTGAAACCAGATCGCCACCCTGGTGTTGCATGGTTTCCCCGGAGACCGCTGATCTCTTTTAGGGGGAGTTATTGTCATTCAGACGGAGACCAGAGAAAGTACATGCATGCATAGGGTGATCAGGTGTAGAGAATTTGGACAGAACAACCCTACAAAACGTTTAACAGAAATAGCCATTCTCACAGTCTGTAGAAACTTCTCTGGACTAGCCTCCTCCACCCACCTTTAAGTATCTATATCCTTATCCATCCTTAGCTCCTTCCTGCCACATAGAGGTGTTTCTCCTCTGCACCAAGGCTGGTCTCACCCGGACTTTTAAAGCCAGCACCCCCCCGCCCCATTAATTAGCTCCTCCCACACCCTCATATTTAACCTCTCTCCTTATGGTCTCTCTCCCTTTCCTCCACCAACTTGCACGCTCAGGTCTCTCCAACCTATAAAAATCCTCTCCTTTAGCTTGCTTTCCAGGCAAGCTAACTTCCCACCTTGCTTTCTCTTACTGCCAAACTTCATGAGAAATTGTAGTTGGCACTCACTGTTTGTACCTCCTCGCCCCATTCAAACCTCTGCCCGCTGACATGTGGCTGGTGCCCCCATGAAGCTCCAGTGAAGAGCATGCAGACAAATGGGAAGGCCGTCAGAGGGGGAGGAGAAACAGAAGGTGACAGTATGAAGAAGTAGGGACCGGTGAATGGAATGCTCTATCTGAGGTGTTGAGGGAGGCTGGTGTCCTGGGGGGAGAGATAGTCTGTCCTCAGAGCCTGGAGGGAGGATGAGAAGTGGGTATGTAGGTAAGTCTGGGTGGAGGAGGGACGGTAAGGAGTTTTTACCAGACAGCCTGATTTTCTCAGTGAAGAAGAATGCTATGTAACTTTGTTGAAGGTGAGGGTGGAGGGGTAGGGTGGAGCACAGGGAGAGAGTTGAGAAGCTTTGCCATAGCAACTAGGAGGATTGGAAAAGCTGGTTGACCAAAGGCAGAGAGAGAGGTGCCCAGTAGCAGAGAGGATGCAGCTGAGCCTAGGGATTGTGAACGGGTAGTGACACCACATCTTGAGGGTATGGTCTTCACCAAGGTCTGCAGTTTGGAACTCAGGTAGAGTTCAGCATTTAGGTTGAGCCAGGCTGGGGGTTTGTCTAGGTGGAGGGCACTGAAAGGTGAGAGCTCAAAGATGAGGGGTCCGAGGGGTCCAAGCTGGAAAGAAGGAAGGAGGGTAGCAGGCAGGGAGAAAACAGATTAATGGGGTTCAGGCCTGGGGATGCTGGTGCAGGTGAAGAACCCATCTGCTGAGTGGGACAGTTATGACCAGCCGCATAGTGTGAGACCAGAGTCTGACACTCCAGAGATGGAGCAGACTAGGTTCTAGAGCATGGCCATGGGCAGAGACAGGAGGAAAGGGATGGATGTGAAGGTCACTGGAATTGAGGAGTTAAGGAACGGCCAGGCTAAGATGCTGGGCAGGTTATCTGCCTGGGAGAGTGGGGGTGCCAGGCTGGAGAGGAGCCCCAGAACCAGGTGTCAGAGTCCTTGGCGAGTGTGAGGGAGTGACTAGGAGGTCAGGAGGCAACTCTGGGGCTGGCAGGGACCAGCCACAGAGGAGGGGGTAAACATGGTGTAGTTGGATGGCATGAGCCTCTTGGGTTTTAAAAAAACAGCAGCGATTTGTGCAATCAGTATATAAAGGCAAAAACTCAATCAGCATAGAAAGGATTTTATTTTCATTTTTTCAATAGATAGCACTCCTTGAATGTATGTAATATTTTTAAACAAATTATTTATTTATTTAGGGAGAGAACATGCAATCAAGGGAGGGGCAGAGGGAGAGGGAGAGAGAGAGAATCCTCAAGCAGACTCTCCGCTGAGCTTCGACGCAACGCGGGGCTCGAGCCCACGACCCTGAGATCATAACCTGAGCTGAAACCAAGAGTCAGACGCTTAACTGCCTAAGCCACCCAGGCGTCCCTTGTTGTATTTCTTTGAGTTAGGTTGAACATTTTTTTTTTTCATATTTGCTATTTGATTTTCTTTCTTTCTTTTTTCTTTTTTTGTAGGCAATCTAGTGGCTCAAACTGCCAAAGTTCAAATCCTGGATTTTTGACATCTTAGTTGTGTGACCTTGGGCCATTTACTTAAATTTGTTGTGCCTCTGTCTCCTTCCTTAGGTCGGGGATGACCACACTGTGCCGAGGAGCTGTGGTGGGAGCTGCCTGGGCTCACGGAGGCAGTGTGCTTAGGACAGGGCCGGGCACCTGCAGAGTAAGTACTCTGGAAGTATGCTAGCTCTTACTGTCTCTGTCTGTTGCCCACTTTCCTGCTGCACTGTTTGTCTTTTGCTTGGGGGTTCATGTATTCAGGAAAGCAACCTGCTGGCTGTCATTTATGTTGCTTTCTTGTCTTTCATTATTTGACATAAAAAAGTATTACATTCCATGCAGAAATGTGAAATGCTTTTTGTTAAAATTACAAACATTTGAATTCTAAGATACTGAAAACAGATCATGCTTTTTTTTTTTTTTTTCTTTTTTAGGAATCAGAGGCTGTGTTTTCACGGGATGGACAATGAGTCATGGCTCTAAAGTGCAGTGGGGAAGCCAAAGACTATTTTCTCCCACTCTCTGGAGGGGAGCAACCCGTTCCCTGCAGAGGCTGCAGGACCATTGTGTCTTCACAGGCTTCATGAGGCCAGGCTGCTTGCTGGTTTTGCTGGGGTCCAGAGGGCGCGGTGGGAAGCCAGGCCAGGAGCCAAGGGTCACCGAATGTGTGCTTGGGGTGTGTGTGTGTTTGTGTGTGTCACAGAGCACTACAGAGACAGGGTGAGCCTCTGGGCAGGAAGGGGACAGCTAGAAAGGGCGCTAAGGATTATCTTATCAGAAGATTCTGCCCAGAATGCCTTAAGGGGATCTCTGTGGGGCCAGCAGAGGCACGGGCTGGGGTGGGAGACGGAGTCGAGATGACCCACTGTGCCGAGCACCCTGCAGGTAGGAATGTGATCCGAGGCCTCTCTCGGTGTGGACAGCTCCTCGTGAAGCCCTCCAGAGGGGGTGTGTGTGCGCGGCCTGGCACCGAGTGGGCCCGTGCTGTTGGCGGGAGGTGCAGAGACAGGAGGAGAGGGGTGGGTGGGGCTGGAGCTGCCAGGAATGTTTCAGGGAGGGGATGGGGAGGCTGAGGGTGGGTACTGGGCAGGCCCTGGAACGGGGAAATGCCACTCAAGAGGGGGCCGAGGCCTGGCAGGCCTGAAGACCTTTTCTTTTTTGCAATGTCCTGCCAGCTCCCTCTCCCCCTGGAACCCAGGGATTTCATCTCTGCTGAAGAAACCATGCCCAGGGAGGGGCAGCGACTTGTCCAGGGTCACAAGGCAGGTCACCAGCCGTGTTCTGCCCAAGATCTCTCAGGCCAGGCTCTAGGGGAGAAGTGGAAGGGTTGGGGGGTGGTCACAGATCCTGTGGGGGCTGCAGGTGGGAGGGGGAAGGAGGGGCCAGCCGCAGAACACGGGTGGGGCTGTGGGGGTTGAGAGGTAGGGGGCTGGTATGGCAGGTGGTAGGAGAGAGTTGAGGATGAGCCCTGAGGGGTAAGGAAGTTGGAGTGTGTGTGTGTGTGTGTGTGTGTGTGTGTGTGTGTGTGTGTGTGAGGGCCATGGGGTATGTGTGCATGCGTGTATGCGGGTGTGTGTGTGTGAGTATATGTGAGTGATGTGTGTAGGCGTGTGCGTGGGCATGTATGTATGTGTGGAAATTGAACAGTTGGTCTCTTTTGCCTGCTTGGGGTGGGGGCTGGGGAGGAGTGGAATCCCCATGCCTGCACATATCACAAGGCCAGGAACTCTGTGTGCTCTTCAAACTACAACTGAGAATTCCAGGTAAAAGCTCAATCTCTCTCCCCCTCTCTCTCCCACCCACACCCCTACCCACACCCACACCCACACAGCCTACAGCAGAGACCACTGAAGGTCTCCCCGGGCACCCCTCTGCCTCTGGCCTGAGCCGTCCCAACACCAATACAGAGGAGAGGGAGGGCCAGCAACATGGGCCTGCATGGAGGTCACTGAACAGGGGCTGCGGCTCCCTCAGTCTCAGGGGAAGGCCTTCGTACCTAACCGAAATGAAAACCCGGAAGGACATTCCATCCCCACCCTCCACCACCCAGGATGTACCTGAGGGTTTGGTCTGAGGTGATAAGCCGGCCAGCTCACTAGGGGGCTGGAGGTAGGCTAAAGGTGGCTGCAGGCCTGCCAGCTGTCTTTTCCAAAGGCTCTCTAGGTGGCCCTTCTAACCAAACGGGGTCTGGGGAGAATGGGGGGCAGGGCCTGGCAGAGGCCGAGGGCGTGGCAAGCGTGGCTGGAGGCTCCTGGGAAGTGCAGCTGGGGGGTGAGCTGTCTCTGTCTGGTGCTCCCTGTTCCAGCGCGGTTTCTCCCCATCTTGGGCTGGGTTTGAGACTGCTGGGACTTCTTTGGTGGGCGACACGATGAGAGCTGGGGACCTTTACGCAGGAAAATGGCGGCAGTGGAAGATGGGGAGGAGTGTTTGAGTGTAAATACAAGCAGGCTCACAGACCTGCATCCAAAAGCGTGCAACTGTGTATCCACAGACACACCGCCACACACTGAATACAGACTCCCACCTGCACAAGAAAGTTCACAGACATGCACACACATGTCTCAGGTGAGCACACAGCGAGGGCCAGTGGCCTGCAGGTGTGTCCACACATTAGTGTGCAGACATCCGCAAAGTGTCCCAACGACACGCAGGTGTCCCCTGCCTCTTCAGGGACAAATAAAATAAGTGGATAGGAAAGTGTGTTGGGGGAGGGGAAATGCGAACCCAAAGCAACGCTTCACACATGGCTTCTGGGCTTCAGATACCTACTGGAGTGAGGAGGGGGCCGGAAGAGGGGTCATGCCCCACTTGGCCGGGTTTTTATATGGGGATGAGGTGTAGTGGCCAGGGAAACCAGCTAGACCAGGCTACGTGGGGTCAGATTACTCAAGAACTGAGCTGATCTCTCAAGGAGGAACTGGACGTGGGGTAAGGAGGCTGGGAATGCCTTTCTGGAATGCTTGGGGAAGGGGGCTGGGTGCTGACTCCTGGACCAGAACTTTTTTGATCCCCCTCTCCCCCAGTCTTTCATCACTCGATCTCTCTGCTCTGGCCGCAGGACTCTTTCTGAAGCCTCCTCCCGGAAGCCTTCCCAGACTGAACCTGTTTCGGATCTGCTCAGATGGCCGGCTCCCACCGCTCCCTGTCAGCCCCTATCCCGGGCGCTGGGGGTCTACGGCCCTCCTCCCCACTCGGGACTTTCCGGCCTGGGCCCCAAAGCCCGGCCGGCCTGGGCGCGGAGAGCAGAAGCCTGGCCCGGGGAGGGGCTCCAGCGAGCAGAGAAGGGTGGCCGGCGGCCAGCTCCGCCCCTACCTGTGTAAGGGGATCGGCCCGCGCCTAGCGGATAAAAGCGGCGGGGGCCGGCGGAGGTCAGCGAGTTCGGCAGTGTCGCGCCCGCCCGTAGGTCCAGCCCGGTCCAGCCAGCATGTCTATCCACTTAAGCTCCCAGGTCTTCAGCTCGCGCTCCTCCGCCTTCCCCCGGCGCGGCGCGCAGGTGCGCCTCAGCCCCGTGCGCCCCGGCGGCTTCGGCAGCCGCAGCCTGTACGGCCTGGGCGCCTCGCAGCCGCGCGTGGCCGTGCGCTCCGCCTACGGGGGCCCCGTGGGCGCCGGCATCCGCGAGGTAACCATCAATCCGAGCCTGCTGGCCCCGCTGCGGGTGGACATCGACCCGTCCATCCAGCAGGTGCGCCAGGAGGAGCGCGAGCAGATCAAGACCCTCAACAACAAGTTCGCCTCCTTCATCGACAAGGTGAGCCGCCGCAGCCTGCGGCACGCCACGCTCCGGGCCACAGAAGCCACCTGCCCTGACTGCACGCGGGCCAGGCGCTGGGAGGCCTGGTGCGTTCTCCTTCCGCCAGGATCGGGAACCTTTCTCCTCGTGAACCCTGTGACTGTTGTTCCCCTTCGGGCTCCAAGCGTCCTCTTCCGGCGAGCTGCCCAGATCGCCCTGCTTTTTCCTCCCAGGAGGTGTGCTTGAGTCTGTCCGGCTGACCCCGCAGGCTGTGTCTGGGAGTTGGCTGCGTTTCTTGGGCGCATTCAGGTTGGGAGCTCCAGAGGCCAGGGCCAGGAGTTTCCCTGAGAGGGGGCTGCGTGGGGTGAGAGACGGAGTAGGGGGAACACACTGTCCCCAGCTGAGGATCTCTTCCCTCCCTCCTCGCACTGCTTATGCTGAGGCAGATGCTGAAAATAAAGGGCTGGAGGGAGGGAGGCTCCCTGCCACACCTGCCCACCGACCTGGTCCTCCAGCCTCCCTTTGGTGGTGGGAGGTGAGGTTCTACCTGCCTTTGGAGATAGCCCATTTGCGCCCAGGGAAGGAGCCCTGAGGGACCCTGGGAAAGGGCCATTTGGGAGGAGGTTTTTCCTGGCTGTTTGGGTCCCACAGGGGTCGGGGAGGGAGTGGGGGAGTGAAAGCAGGGGTTGGAGGGAGAGGGGCCGACTTGACTGGTGGGTCTAGGAGGGGAGCAAAGTGGGGCTGGACCAGGAACTAGGGGCTAGTCCAGCTGCGCCCCTCTGGCCAGGACCTCCTTCCTCGGGGGTGTTAGACTGTTAGACCAGACCTTCCCTCTCCTGCCTTGGTGTAGCTCTCTGCTTCTCCAGTCCCCCATGCCCTCTCCTTTGGCATTCAGACCTTACAAATCCTTAAGATTCTGCTGAAGCCTCCCCAGGCCCAGGGTCCGCCCCTGGTGCGGAGCTGCTCTGCCTTACAGTCTGCAGCCCCCAGGCCCTGCTGCTCCGAGTTGCTAGTTCTGAGGAGAGCTGTTTCCTACTCCCAGTCATATTGGATGCATCCAAGGAGCCTTTTGGGCCCCAGACCGAGCAGATAATAGTTGCTTATTTTAGCACCCTGTCCTGAGACCTTGGAAGAAAGGGGCAGCAGAGAGAGGATACAGAGAGGGGAGGCCCAGGACAGACAGGGAGGGGGCAGCCTTGCAGAGAGGGAGGTGGAGAAGATCATCTGTAATGTGATGGGGAACACAGGAGGCAGGAGACATCTTGGCGACTGGGCAGATCTGACTCCTGGGTCACAGTCTGAGGCACTCAAGACAGAGAGTCCTGGAGGAGAGGCTGGTTCAGCGTGGTATTCCTGGAGGAGGGGACCAAGGGCCGGGGTCCGGGTTGGGGGAACAGCCAGTGGGAGCATGGGCTGTGCTGTGTGGGGAGCTGGAGACGCTCCCAACCCCAGTGTGGGTGGCACGGGCTGCCCCTCAGGAGTTTCCGCCTCCGTTCCCCTCTCAGGTGCGGTTCCTGGAGCAGCAGAACAAGCTGCTGGAGACCAAGTGGGCCCTGCTGCAGGAGCAGAAGTCGGCCAAGAGCAGCTGTGTCCCCAGCATCTTCGAGGCCTACATTGCTGGCCTGCGGAGGCAGCTTGAGGGGCTGCAGTTGGATGGAGGCCGCCTGGAGGCAGAGCTGCGGAACATGCAGGACGTGGTGGAAGACTTCAAGAACAAGTACTGACCCTCGTGAGACCTGGGGGAGGGGCTGGCACCCCGGGCGCATGCGCCCCTCATCAGCTGATCCTTGGCAGGCCCCCTCTGGGGCTAGGGGTCAGAGGGTGCAGCTGCTCGGTACAGTAACCCCCGAACGGAAGGCCTTGACTCACACATTCCCTGTCTCTTTTCTTCCTTCTTTGTCCCTGGGAGCTGTATCCAAGTCTTGTCACCTGACTTTGCCAGGAAAATATCCCCACCGAACCCTCACCTGCACTGTTCCCTTTGGGTGCCTGACCAAGGCCCCAGGAGAGGGTAGGGCAAAAGGTGTCCTATGACAGATGAGCTTCAGAACTTGCACAACCCTCACAGATTATTCTAAAACAGCCCCTCTGTTCAGGTGAGGAGTTAGAGACCAGAGAGATTCAGGGTCCTGAGGGAGATCACATGGCAGGTCTCTGGGAGAGCTGGGACTGGAATGTTTTGGACCCCTGACTCCCAGGAGGAGATGCAGAGCTGACCTGGGACGGAAAGAAGCAAGGAGAGAGAGAGAGATCATGTGTGGTGGGCCATGGAGGGTTGCTGAGGCTGAGGGGCGGCTCTGGCCAGTGCAGGAACCAGAGAGGAGGCTGTGTGGTGGGGCAGGGAGCGTAGGGGCCTGGGAGACTGGGGTTGGAAAGACAGGCCTTTGAGGGGCCCACTGAGGTCTCTTTTCCCATTGAAGAGAAACCAAGGCCTGAGGCTTGGGCGGGGCCCCACCCCAGCCGGCTTGCCCAGTAGTCCTGGGAGTAGCAAGTGAGTTCTGTGCTCTGCCCTGGAGGTGGATGACTAAAGCCATGCAGGGACACTGGCTCTGACTGCAGGTAGAACAAACAAAAAGGCCTCTGTGGAGAGTACCCACTCCCCTACTTTCCTAGAGCAACAGTCAACAGGATAATCCCCCAGCAGGTGAGAACAGACAGGTACAGGACAGAGTGGGCTCTGGGCAACAAGTGAGCCTCTGTTGTCATGTGTGTGTGCCTGTGTGTGCTCTCACAGCACACTTCCCCCGCCACCCCCCCTCCCCCCCAGCCTACAGGTAGAGCACTTTCCCGCAGAGCCAGGCTGAGCTCTGAGCTGGGGTTGAGGGAGGCCTGGAAGGGGCACCTGGAAGGGTCCTGGATGCCGCTGCCCAGTGAACTCCTGTCTGTGCATCCTCTGGGCTCAGCAGCATGCTGCAAGGGCAGGGATGGAGAGATGGCCTTCAGGATGGTTCTGTAACTATTCTATAGGACCTGAGGGCATGGGCCCTTGTGAGTCTGGCCTCCTCCTGGAGGGGCTCTGCCTGCAGGAGCTTCGTGCTCCCCACCATAGTTGCCCTGCTGCCCTCCTGCAGCCTGTGGGTGCTACTGAGTTCCTGTTTCTAACACTTTTTTTTAAAAAAGTTCCCAAATAAATACTGGGTCAGGCCCAAGGGTTCCCTTGCTCTGTGCCCTGCATCGCCAATGTCCTCCTATGAGCGGGACTGGCTCCTTGGGAGAAAAAGGGACTTGGGGTGGGGTGGGGGCTGTGGGAGTAGAGATGGGACTAGACCAGCCAGCTGGGGCCTGGTTCTTCCAGGACTTGCTGCACCCTCTTCCTGATTCCACAAGATTCCTCTGCTTCAGGCTCCTTCTTCATCCTCAGAGGGTGGGATTAAGTAGTGGTTAAGGTGTGGGCCTGGGGTCAACGGCCAGGCTTGAAGTCTGGGCTTTGCCACTTAGCAGCGTAGTGACTGGACAAATTATCTGCTTCTCTGTGCCTCCGTTCCTTTTCCACGAAGCATGGTACCATTGTTAAAGGATCATCGGGAGGATTAGATGAGCTAATTCGTGGAAAGCACATAACAGTGCAGGCCCTATTTGAAGTGGTCCCTAAGCTGGGTTATTAGTATTTGCTTTCTCCCTCCCGGTAGATGCAGCTTTTGTCCTTTAATTCATGTGCATTCCCTGCTCTCCCACTTTCATCTCATGCCAAGACTCCCCAGCCTTAGGAATAGCCACAAGGGAAAGTCAGGGACGTTTGGTTTCATAGCTGATCCCCACTTTTCCAGGCGTGTCAGTAAGCAGGGGGGAAGCTGATGCGGGGCAGACTCTCACCCCTGGGTAGGAGGAGGCATGGAGGCAGAACTGCACTCACACCACGCACTCTCTCTCTACTGCAGGTATGAAGATGAAATTAACCGTCGCACAGCTGCTGAGAATGAGTTCGTGGTGCTGAAAAAGGTGAGGGCCAGGTGTCTAGGCCAGGTGCGGGGGGCATCATCTGAAACTGTGTGGGACGGGGCCACGTGGCCCTCGTACCTGAGCAGCTGGTAGGGACCTGTGGCCAAAGTCTGGTCTGGGAATGAGGGGCTTGGAAAAGGAGAGATCTGGAAGCCTCATAGCACAGCCTGTCCTGTGTGTATGTGTGCTTCTGGTGAGTCACTGGACTTGCTTTTGGCCTGGGGGCATTAGAATTCAGACCAAAAGATGGAGGCTAGAAAGGGAGATTTCAACCCAAATACGGGAGTGCTCTATTCCAGTCAGAACATTTCATGACAGGTATGGGTTGGCACCCGGCAGGTGCTGAAGTATGTGCTGAATGAATGGGATGAGCCTGAGGCGGAGGGATCTCCCTGTCCCTGGAGATGTGCAAGCCAAGGTTGGAAGGCCTTAGGAGTATCTTAGTGGGGCTTGATTTAAGATTCTGATTCAGTACACTCACTGAGCAGCTCAGGGTTCTAGGCCCGTCCACATGACAGCAACCTGCCCCAGAGTGCTGGGCCCTTAGAGATTTAGGTGCTTCGAGGATGCGTAAAAGCAGACCCTGTCCACACAAGTTTGAGCACAGGCATGTATGGCTAGAGGGGCCCTGATGCCCCCTGGGCCTGCGCTGTTCTTCATGGCCCACACGTGCATCGCTGTCACTAAGCTGTATGTTAAACATGTAGGCTGGAGATCTTCCATCTCTGAGAGCCTTATCCTACTGTCGGAATGATTTTCTGCTCTCCTTCTTCATCAGAAGTTGAGGCTCACGGAGTTGAAGTGACTTGTTCAGGGTCACATAGCTTGTAGGTGGTTGAGCCAGGGGTGTGTCCAAACCACCAAAGCCTTCAGGAACCAGTAAAACGCTAGGTTTGGGGCTACAGGTGGCTTGGGCTACCAGTGCTGGAAAGGTACCTGTGTTCATGGGGATGCATGGAAATGATGCCTATCACGCAGCTTCAGAGGGTCCAGTGGAGGAAACTTCCTACCGTGGCCAGGTCAGGCAGCCTGGAGAAATGGCATGTCTCTTGGTAGGGCCCTGGTGTTTGACCCTGTGGGTTGGACAGTGCTGGCTGGCTCCCATCCCTGCTAAATATTCTGTGTACTGAGGCCACGGTGTCTCTACCCCTTCTCGCCACCACCCCCCAGGATG
Source organism: Callorhinus ursinus (assembly GCF_003265705.2). Taxonomy (NCBI): domain Eukaryota; kingdom Metazoa; phylum Chordata; class Mammalia; order Carnivora; family Otariidae; genus Callorhinus; species Callorhinus ursinus. The sequence goes on along the minus strand of NW_027397106.1, from coordinate 2,961,777 downwards.
TGGATGCTGCCTACATGAACAAGGTGGAGTTCGAGGCGAAGGTGGATGCCCTGAATGATGAGATCAACTTCTTCAAGACCTTCTATGAGACGGTGAGGACCCTGGGTTTGGGAGACATGTCATGTCTTCCATGTCCTAACAAGGGGGCCATCTGGTTAACCCCCTGCGTCTGGGCCAGCCTGGGTGAATGTGTGTGCAGGCACTTATCCTGTTCTTTATCCTTTCTGGACCCAGGAATCCGTGGTGGGCAAGGAGTTTAGGAGTTGCTGAGGGTAGCAGAGCAGGGTGGGGTCAGCCAGGATTGGCCTTCTAGAGACATGGGGTGACCATTTTTTAGGAGGGGTGTTGGGAGGGGTTGAAAGGAACCGGGAGGATGTCTAGGGATCCTGGGCTGTTATAGAGTCAAGACGTAGGCTGGGTGGGGTGGCCAGGGCGGCCCGAGTCAGGAGAGAGTATCTGGGAGTTTAGAGCCAGAGGGACCGGATATGTGGCCCCCCAGCAATAGGCCACTCTGTCTGCCCCTGCAGTCTGATTCTCTCCCTCTTGTCTTAGCTGGGGATTTTACCTCTTTTTTCTCTGGGGGATTTAAAACCCTCTCCACTCCTATCAGTGTGAGTCTCTGGCCTTCAGTGGAAGATAGGACAGCCAGTCATCTGGCAGGGCTGGTTGGGGAGACTGTTATATATGAGGCTAATTACAGACCAGTTCTCAGTTCCTTTTTGTCTAGCTTTCCTCTGAACCTCCGGCCTCCATGAGCCCCTCAGTGAATTTCCACGTGTGTGAATTTCAGGGGCAGGCTCCTTGAGGTTTACTTCGGGGATTCTAATCTCTGTGTGGGTCTTTATATATATCTTTATATGTCTGTCGCATGTTATACATAGGTCTATGTATATATATGTCTATGTATATATATATGTGTGTGCATATGTATGTGTATATGTATATTTATTTCCCTCTCATTATGAAAGAAACGCATACTCATTGCCAAAAATCCAGAAAATTGAGTACAGCATAAAATTGAAAACAGGTTTCTTACATGTGCTCTTATCACCTTGGTATCTACCTTTTCAAACTCTTGCTGTGCGTATACACATGGAGATATAGTAATATGTATTTTAGTAAAAGTAGGATCATTTTTTTTTCATGTAATGGTGTACCATGGATATAAATACAGCTGTGTCATCGGTTTTAAAGGCTGCAGAGAGTTCCATCCTGGGGTGGGATAGTTTATTTGACCTACCCACCCCCTAGTGATGTACTTCACAGCCAAGCTCCTACCCCAGCAGAGCTCACAGAAGGAGCCGTCACAGTCCCCCACAGTCTGTCCCTTCTTTATCTGCTGTAATTCCACCAGACTCTTTTCTTGAGAAGTTGCTAATGAAGCTGCTAACCTCCCTGGGCTGCCGGGGGCGGGCGGACTGTTAAGCAGGTGTGGGTCTGTGTCCCCTCGCCTTCTGGTGACTCACGCCCACTCTGACCTCTTCTCCCTTTTTCTTCCCCTAGTGTGAAGGGGGTCCCAGGATGGGTGTGGGAACGGGGATGGGTCATGCCCCAAGTCCTGACATTCTGTCCCATCCCTGCAGGAGTTGGCAGAGCTGCAGTCCCAGATCTCGGACACGTCCGTGGTGCTGTCCATGGACAACAGCCGCTCCCTGGACCTGGACGGCATCATCGCCGAGGTCAAGGCCCAGTATGAGGAGATGGCCAACCGCAGCCGGGCCGAGGCCGAGACCATGTACCAGATCAAGGTGTGAGGCTGCGGAGGGCCCTCTTTTCTTCCTGGCAGGGTCCTTGGTGGTAGCTGCCCTTACTCCTCGCCCTGTCTCAAGCCTTTAGGGCTTGGGTCCCGCTGTTTTGACAGGCACCAGTGGTTAAGTCTGTGATGCTCTCCAGGGCCCACAGAAGAGGTGAAGAAGAGGTGAAGGCCAGGTCCCTCCCCGGGGAGAGATCCCAGCCAGATGGGCTGACAGGGCGGAGGCACCCGAAGCACAGAGAGGTTAAGTAATGTGCCTAACTCTACACAGCTAGTAGTTGGAAGAGTAGGGACTAGATCCTGGGTCCTAGGCCTCCAGACCAGGGAGGTTGAATCATTATGTGCCATGTGGAGGCAGGGCGGCTGACTGTGCAGGTGCTGAAGGAATGTGCTGGGGTGAACTAGTGTTCTGGGGGAGGGAGCCTGAGGCAGGGTTTAAAAGCAGCGGAGGGAGGTCTCTGCAGAGATAAGGAGTCATCCATGGTACACAGGGTGAGAACACAGATATGCCAGCAAGGAGACGTGGGTTCAGACTTGCCGTGTGATCCTTGGGCAGTGCCTTCCATTCTCCAGAGCTCATTCTCCCCATCTGTGAAATGGGTGGTGCTGATGTTTTCAACAAGTGTGTTTTTACTGGGGGGTTGTTTAACAGGTGAAGATTTCAGACTTCTACTGATTCTCCAGAACTTGGGACAGGAATGGAATGGGCAGAGCCCCAGGATCAATGGGGATGGGCCCCAGGGAGCCATCCTGGCCCTCCCTGTCCTGACTTGGAGGAAAGCAAGCCCCGGCTGTACCCCACTGCCCAGTAGTCTGGCTTGCCGGCAGTGGGTGAAGATTGCCAGGAGTCAGACTGTCGCTTCCTGGGAAGATAAGCTAGGAGGGCTCATCACTCAGAACCTTGGGCCTTCCTCGGAGGGGGTGAGGGATGAGTCCCCTGTAATCGTTGACCACCCCCTGCCTTAACTTCTCTGTGTGGCCCCTCTAGTTTGAGACCCTCCAGGCGCAGGCTGGGAAGCATGGGGACGACCTCCGTAATACACGGAACGAGATCGCAGAGATGAACCGTGCCATCCAGAGGCTGCAGGCTGAGATTGACAATATCAAGAACCAGGTGGGAGCAAGGACCCCCCCCCCCCCCCCCCCCCCCCTCCCTCCCTGTTTCTTGGGGCCCGTGAAAGGCAGCCATCTGAGAGTGAGGAGCCCGAGGCTCTCCCAGGCTGAGGCTGGTGCAGCTCAAGTCTCGTGGGCCCACTTGTGAGATCTCCAGGACAGAGTGTTCTTGGCCAGGTCCTGGCTCAGGCTAATGGGAGGAGAGGAGTCGTAGTTGGGCATGCAGCCTGGGGAGGGAGCCCCAGCCTGGCCAGCCTGAGAAAAACCACCAGTCATTACCAAACTTGTACTGAGCACTGTCCTTGCACCTCACTCTGGGTTCATATGCTGTACCTGGGAGCTCACAGTCTGTGGGGATTAGGGGGGACAGAGGCCAGCAGAAACCCTTACGGTGGCTCACAAGTCCCCGTCCTTCACCTCCTACCGCGGCATCTCACTGTGCTCCGGCCTCACTAGCCTGCTTCCGGTATCTTGGATCTGCCAGGCACGTTCACGCTTCAGAGACTTTGCCCCTGGTGTTCCCTCCATCTGGAATGTGGTTCTCCTGGCTCAGCACATGGCTGCCCCTTTGTCATCCCTGGGATTTTGGACATGAGTCCCCTTTTCAGAGATAGCTTCTCCAACCACTCGGTCAGCAGGGCGTCTGAACTTTCTGGAAGCATCTATCACTGTCTGAAGTTTTCTGGCTTATTAAGTGGTTGGCCGTTTCCCGCCTCTACTGAAATCCAAATAATGCCTTGGGAGCCGGTCCCCATCTGTCTGACTCACCGCTCCTTCTCGGCACTTGGCACCCGTGGTGGGGCACGGGCCTCCGATGACGGACTGTTGGGAAGATGTGCTGTGTTGCTGGCAGGGGGACAGGCCCTGGCCAAGGTGTGGGGAGGGACGGGGCAGCTCAGCCAGAGCAGTTGTCTGCAGTGGGGAGGGAGGGCAGGTAACCAGTGCTGCAGCTTCAGAGGGCTAAGCTCCAGATGAGCTGGGGGGATGGGATGTGGGGGTGACTTACCCAGAATGTCGGGGCTTCTTGGAGCCCCGCAGGTCCCTTCACATGAGGGTGGAGGCTGCCTCCTGCCGTGGAGGCAGGGCTATGAGTCACCGGTGCAGTGAGGCAGCTTCTAGGCTGGGAGGGGAGGCAAAGAATACCGAATGGTGGTTTCTCAGACCCTGCAGCTTCTGCCACATCTGCTTCCCCTCTTGTACAACGGGGTGGAGCAGGCCCCAGAGTTGGGGTGTCCACCGCCATGGAGGGGCCCCGGGGCAGTGGGATGAGGCAGTGCCAAGGGGGCACCAGTGTGATAGGGAAGGGGACCGGCAGGTGGACAAGGGGCAGAGGGCACACGAGGGGCCTTCTGGAAGGGTTAGGAGGGCTGGTAGAGAGGCAGAGCACACCCGGGACAGGGAAGGGTCTGAGGACAGAGAGTGGCTGGTGAGAAGGAAGGGGGAGTACTGGGTAGGGGTGGGAGTGGTGGCTCTCAGAGCCCAACAGCAGGAGGCCCAGGACTAGATAGGTTCCCAGCGTGTGGGTGGGGCGCAGATAGATCGAATGCTCCTGCTGGGCAGAAAGTGGCAGCCACGGCTCAGGTCCATTGTGAATCCGACCAACCCGGCCCAAACCAAGGGGCTCTGGTCACACATTTTGAGGCCTGGGGGTTCCAAGCAGTGTCTCTCTGCTCCAAGTCCCCTGTTCTGGGCCTGTTTTAAAGATGGTTTTTATTCTTGTCAGCTGCCCCAAATCTGGGGACTCAACTAAGATCCCATGGCTTTGGATCTCTTCGGGCTGGGGACTGGGGGGGGGGATGGGCATTTGAAAATCATAATCGCATTTACTAATTATAGAGATTATAACAAGCGATAACAAGTGTTGGCGAGGATGTGGAGAAAGGGAGCCCTGTGTACCTTCTGTGGGAACGCAAACTGGTGCAGCCACTGTGGAAAACAGTAGGGAGGGTCCTCAGAACATTTAAAATAGAACCACCAGGGGCGCCTGGGTGGCTCAGTCGTTAAGCGTCTGCCTTCAGCTCAGGTCATGATCCGGGGGTCCTGGGATCAAGCCCCACATCAGGCTCCCTGCTCGGTCGGGGGCCTGTTTCTCCCTCTCCCTCAGCCTGCCTGTCTGCCGACTTGTGATCTCTCTCTCTCTCTCTATGTCAAATAAATAAATAAAATCTTTAAAAAAAAATAGAACCACCATAGAATCCAAAAATTCAATTTCCGTGTATATATCTGAAGGAAATAAAATTACCATCTCAAAGAGATCTCTGCATCTCCATGTTCACTGCAGCATTGTTTACAATAGCCAAGACATGGAAACAACTTAAAGTATCCGTCAGTGGATGAATTAGTAAAGAAAATGTGATTATATATATATATATATATATAATATTATATTATTCAGCCATAAAATAGAACATTACTCAGCCATCAAAAAGAAGAAATCTTGCCATTTGTGACAACACAAACCTTGAGGGCATTTATGCTGAGTGAAATACGTCAGACAGAGAAAGACAAATACTGTATGCTTATAGGTGGAATCTTTTTTGTTTTTTCAAAGATTTTATTTATTCATTTGAGATAGATACAGAGAGAGAGAGAGAGCATGAGCAGGGGGAGAAGCAGAGGGAGAGGGAGAAGCAGGCTCCCTGCTGAGCCAGGAGCCCGATGCGGGGCTTGATCCCAGGACCCTGGGATCATGACCTGAGCTGAAGGCAGATGCTTAACCAACTGAGCCACCCAGGTGCCCATTATAGGTGGAATCTAAAAAAGCAAAGCTAGAAACAGAGACCAGATTGGTGGTTGACAAAAAAAAATAATAGCAGTTATAATAGCAGTTACTGAACACTAACTGTGTGCTAGACACTGGCAGGGACTTGTGTATTACCCCATCTAATCCCTGCAGTACCCCTCTGAGTCAGACACTGTGATTATTGCTGTTTTAGAAGAGAGGAGACTTTGGAAGGTGAGTGTGTCCAAGACCACGTGGCTAGTAAGTGGTGGAGCCAGTATCAGAGCCTAGGCATTGGGTGTCAGAGCCCATGTTTTGAACCTTTGGGGATTGCCTGGTGCTGGGGAAATAGACTGGTGCCAGTGAAGCCACCATGAGCAAGTTGCCCGGGCGCTTGCTGCAGGATGGGGAAGCAGGAAGGCAGTGACTGGTAAGGACTGCCCCCCAGCTCACAGCCATCACTACTGCCCACAGCGTGCCAAGTTGGAGGCTGCCATTGCCGAGGCCGAAGAATGTGGGGAGCTGGCCCTCAAGGATGCACATGCCAAGCAGGAGGAGCTGGAGGCCGCCCTGCAGCGAGCCAAGCAGGACATGGCCCGGCAGCTGCGCGAGTACCAGGAGCTCATGAACGTCAAGCTGGCCCTGGACATCGAGATCGCCACCTACCGCAAGCTGCTGGAGGGCGAGGAGAGCCGGTGAGGACACAGAAGCCAGGAAGGGGATCCTTCTGGGGCTCGGTGGCGCCTGGGGCTTGACATTCATCCACCTACAGACATTTTCTGTGGCCTCTCTTCTGCAAGGCACCAGGGATGGGAAGTGTAGGGAGGGTAAATGATGCTTGCTTCTTTGCTCTTGATGAAATGCCCTTCTAGTAGGAAAGACCATGTGGTATAAAGCTCAATGGGAAAATTGAAGGTAATAACGGCCCCCTCATGTGTGGCCAGGGTCATCTTATTTGATCCTCACAATATATTCAGGTAAGCAGGTCAGGTATTGTTGCTTAGTTTACAGAGGGGAAACTGCGGTTTGGTTTTATGAATTGAGGGGCCAGTGTGCAGTCAAGCTCTGCTGATTCCTGGTCCAGGGATCTTTCATGATGCCAGGCTGCTTCTGCCACATCACTAAGTGGTAAGTCACATGATATTGACCGAATGTGGGGAGGTCCCACAGATAATTTGCATACCTGCGGCCAGAGAGCAGGCTGGGCTGGGTTGGTGTTATAGGAATTCTTCATGAAGACACGGAACCTATGTCCATGAAGTTGGGCCTTCATTCTCACCTGGATGGGTTGGTTGATTCATTCAGTCAATTGGCCAGGCTTTAGACTTGTGCCCTGGGCGAAGGTTAGGGTTTGGAGAGGGCGAGAGGGAACAGTGTGGTTGCCAAGGCTTGGTGGTAGGACTCATCAGGGCTTGGCTTGTTGGGACCCAGCTCAGAGATAGAGAATATGTAAGACGCGCTTCTGCCCTCAGGGAGCTCGTGCCTGGGCTGAGGACACCAAACATTTGTAAAGGAGCACCTAGAGACCACTCATGTGCATTTGTAAAATGCTGAATGTCTACAGAACTTTTTCTTTGGGGAGCATTTTTCCTGAAGGGATGGGGAGACAAGCTGGAGGATGGATGGCATGGACAGGAAGGAATTGGGGAACGAGGGAGTGCTAGGGCAGAGTGCCTGGATGCAGGGAGGAGGGAGAGAAGACACATGGCCGCAGGATAGGAGTTGGGGAAGGAGAGGAGGATGGGTCTCTGCCACTGCCCCATCCCTGCCTGGGTTGGCATCTGGTCTTTGTGGGAAGAGGAATTGAATACCAAAGGCCCCTGGGAAGAGAGAGCAGCTGATCTGGGGCTCAGGGCAGCCCCAGAGCCCAGCTGTCCCAGCCACGATGCCTCTCTGCACCCTCTGCCACCATGGGTGCAGGGGCCACGCTCTCTTGGGAACACATACCCTGGGCTTCTTTTCCTCATAGAACCAGAGCTGGGGATGCATACATAGAATGGGGCTGGATCCACTTCCTCCCATGGGCCGCTGAGCAGGCTGAAGCTCAGGGATGGCGAGTGGCATGCCCAAGGTTGGCCAGAGAATGGAAACATTCTGTCTGAAAGCCTAATCTCAGTGTAGATTGTCATCATCGGGGCTTAGATCCTGGTTCTCTGAGAGGCAACTGTCCTCTCTCCGCCTCTTAGGGGACATGGAGATGGACTCCTTGTTTTTGATCCCATAACCCCTCCACCTGTCCCAGGGGCAGGTCTAGGATTTGTGGTCTTAGAAGCTTATGCAATTTGGGGTTACAAAGTACAGAGTTACGAATATAAAATGAGGCACAAAAACAAATATTTACTTAGGATGAGAAGAGAAAAATCACACTCCTCACCAGAGCTTTAGACGTTCAGGTCTCTTCCTCCTGAGTTCGTAGGCACAGCACCAGAAATTGTTACATGGAATTGCTACCTGACTGCACCCTGGCTTCCCTCCCGTCCCACAACTTCCAGTGACTCCCAGCACTCCCAGGGGCCCGTGGAACAAGGGGCCTGGAAGCTTCCTAGCATATCTGTCTCTTGCCCTTGTCCTTTGTTCTGCCTTCTTCCTGAACTTGGGGCTGATGAGGCCAGCTGGGCTCCCCTCACTCCTTCTACCAAAGTGAGGTCTCCCCTCCCCACTGCAGAGTAAACTCAACCCCAAGGCCAAGGGCTTGGTAACAATGGAGCTGTGAGTCACAAAACAAATACGCCCAACTGTCTCCCATGGCTTTTCGATTTCCAGTAGGGCTGCTTAAAGCCACCCCGACTGCCTTCTGCTCCCTCCCCAGTCCCAGCCTTAGCAGCATTCACGAAAGCAACAATTCGCTAGTTATTTCAGTACATACGGAATAATTGCTACATGCCAGACCTCATGCTAGGGGCCGGAGATCCAAGAATCAATAAGCTACAGCCCACTTTGAGGGTTTTATGATTTGGTTAGGGGAGGCAGCTGTCTTCATAAATACTCACGGCTACCATTCATCAGATCCTGTGCGCCCAGGGCTCTAGGTAAATTATATTATTCAGCCCTCACAAACAACTCTGTGAGGCTAGGACCGAGTCAGGTGAGGAAATGGAGGCTTTGAAATGTTGCCCAAGGTCACGTGGCCAGTAGGTAGGAGGGCCCACGTGAACTCCCCTCGCCCCCCCCCCCCTTATTTTGCAACAAGGCTGAAGGCGGACCAAGGTGTGGGGACAGAGGAAGGAATACCAGTCTTGCTGGCTCCTGGGTGGAAGGGTCCCTGGGACTGCTTCCTCCAGCTCTGAGGAAAGAGCTGCTCACAGGTCTCTCCTCTGCCCCGCAGGTTGGCTGGAGATGGAGTGGGAGCTGTGAATATCTGTAAGTTCTTGGCTGTGGCCCATCTCCTGTGCTGTCCAGACTAGGCTGGGTCGGCAGGATGGCACATTGGCTTGAGGGCCTGGCCTTGTCTGGACCAGGAGCTTCTTTCCCTCACCAGCTTTTAGCAGGTGCCCTGGAGCTCCCAGCAAGTCAGGCTCAAGGGCCCAGGGGAGCCGTGCAAGAGGGCAGAGTGAGGCAGGGCACACCTGTGCTGCAGCCCCCACAGCTGGCCCAGGCTCCTTCTGGCAGGGGTGGGGGTGGGGGGTGGGCTGGCCCCAGGAGGGTGGTGGGGAGGGAAGGCAGCGGGGAGGGAGAGGGGCAGGCAGAGCAGGAGAGTGGGGTGGAGTGAGGACTGGGGCCTCAGGTGATGGGCCTTGTGCTGATGGAACCCTCTCCCTTTTCCCCTAGCTGTGGTGAACTCCACTGGTGGAGGTGGCAGCCGGGTGGCCTTTGGAGGAACCATGGGCAGCAATGCCCTGAGCTTCTCGAGCGGTGGGCCTGGGACCTTCAAGTCCTATTCCATCAGGACCTCAGCTGCCACCCATAGGAGCATACGAAAATGAGCCCTGGTGTGCAGAGACCCCCCCCCCCCCCCGACTCCCCCCCTCCCCCGCAGTCACAGGCGGACTCCCCTCCCTGCTACCAACACTGCCCGGCAGTTTGAAAAATGATGTCAGAATAGCTTCCAATAAAGCAGCCTTTCTGAAGCCTGGGTGAGGCCCAGCCTGGTACCTGGTATCCTGGCTTCATCAGCTGGGTGGAGAGGGCTGGGGAGGAAGGGGCCTTAGACAGCATTGGGTGTGCTCTGAATACTGAGGAGCCATCTCTGCAGGGGCCTGGGAAAGCATGTGGGTGCCGTGGTGCTGTGGTGATTTAAGGGGCATGGCTCCTAGCCTGTGTGAGGCCTTGGCCTCCTCCCAGGGCTGGGGCTCTGCTGGGGAGGGGGCACTGGAGTCCTCTCCTGCTGAGGGAGTGGGAAGGCTGTTCGCACGCACACTCCCCTACCCCCAGGTTTTGGGCTGCCAGAGTGCATTTCTTGCTGCGAGCACACGTGGCTGCGAACGCCTTGTCTGTCAGCCTCCAAGGGGCAAAAACTGGGCTGGAAGTCCACGCGTGGAGGCACAAATGGGAGATTTTCTGAGCACATTATATATGACCCACGAGCTTTATTGGAACCGTGGAGACTAAGCACGAGGGAGAGGGAGCCGAGCCAGCCAGGGAAAGATGACCCCGTGGAGCTGCAGCCTCAGTCATTGCAAAGGTTCGGGAGGCAGGGGAGGGCCGGTGGGATAGCAGCACGGCCACACCACCCACAGCCGTGCACAGCCGAGGACCCGGGCCAGTCTGTCCCTTAGAAGCCACAGGTTTCTGCCAGGCCAGGCCCCCGAGCAGCCTGAGTCAGAATGGGATCTCCCCACAGGGCCGCAGGGACCCAGGCATGCAGCCTCCTGGGCGGGGGGGGGGGGGGGGGGGGAAGGACGAGCAGCAGCTGCCAGCTGGGCGGGGAGCCCGGCCCTCCCCCGAAGAAACCGCGAAGAGCAAGGGCGGGGGAAGGCGGAGGAGATGCAGGACGATAAGGCTGCCGTTGGGCCAGGTCGGCGGTTGGTTCTCCGAGCCCTTCCGCTTCAAGCCCAGGGACTTTGGTTGCTCCGGGCCCCACCTCTGAAGGCAGGGAATGTTCTCTGGGAGAGCGGTGTGCTGACCGAGCGGGAGGTGCTACGCGAACCGCACCGAGGAGCTGCTGCCGCACCTCTGGCCGCAGGGCGCGCACATGCCGGTGCTCACTGCCACGTTCCCGCTGCAGGGGGCGCTGCACACGCTGCCGGTCACCGGCCGCGAGCCGGACACGCAGAGGTTCCCGCAGACCACCCCGCCCCGGGAGCTGCTGACACCTGCAGGAGGAGAACAGGGCTTAGTCCCCTGCCTCCCGGCCAGCACCCCCTTCTCTTGCTCAGAGCTCCTTCCCTCCATTTCTATTCCTCCCTACCCCCCAGGCAACCTCATTCCGCCCCACCCCCACCCCGCACTCCTTCCAGCACTCTGGCCTCAAGCATCCTTGATAAACTCTTTGCCCAGGTCCTCCCTATAGGCAGAAATAGCTATTTAACTTGTAATCATAAGTAGTTATCTAACTTACAATCATTCACTGCCACCCACCCCCTTCCTTTCAGGGTTTCAAAGATAGCCTGTGCTGGCCTCCTGTATTTGTAAATAAAATTGCGCTGGAACCAAGCCACACGTACTCCGTAGGTGTTGCTTATGGCTGTAGCTTTCACATTACAGTGACAGAGTCCAGCAGTTGAGACGGAGGCTAGGTGGCTCACAAGCCTGAAATATTTGCCATCTGGCCCTCCTGCCCACCAGGAACCCCAAGCCCTTATTTCAGAACCCACAGTACAGATTACTTACACACATTTACAGCACCAATGCCCTCACACAACCTTGTAGGGAGAGCAAAGAGACAAAAATTAGTTGGGGAGAGCAACCCTTGCAGATTCCCTCCTCCACGCAAGCTTGATGCAAAGGACATGCAAATATGCGCCTGGATCAAAGCACATTTTGTGGAAATTGAAGAGCTATTCTTCCCACAGATGTGGGCCCCACCTCTGCTCCTCGCCCTCCAGCAGC
>NW_027397106.1:2920278-2949801 GCF_003265705.2 Callorhinus ursinus | reverse complement strand
TCGGCCACAATGCAGTCCATGTTCAGGTCCCGGCTGTTGTCCATCTTGACGATGACCGAGGTGTCTGAGATGTGGGCATTGAGAACGCGGATCTCCTGCAGACGGCGGGGGGTGGGAGGATGGAAGGATCTTGTTTACACCCCAGCCGCACGCACCACAGTGTGGACCCAATCTTCTCAGCCCTTCCCTGGTCTCCAGCCCCTGCTCACGTGACAGCCTCATGGACTGCAGCCCCAGCCCAAATCCCTGGCCACCTCCAGTCCTAGACCAGAGCCCCCTCTTCCAGGCTGGCTGCCAGTCTTCTGCCTGGCCCGCGGCCCCGCACCTCCTCATACAGGCGCCGCAGGAAGTCGATCTCCTCAGTCAGGGCCTCGGCGTTGGCCTCCAGGTCTGACTTGCGGAGGTAGGCGCAGTCCACATCCTGGAGGGGAGAAGGGGGCACGGTGTCTCATTGGGAAGGCCACACAGAGCTCTCCCCACCTGGGAGGGCACCCGCCGGGCTGGGCAAACTCCCTGGAGACCCTCCTTAGCTGTTCACCCTAATGCCTGGTATCGTGGCATTGGTGGGACCCTTTATACACTTAGAGGGGTCAGGAGCAGGTTTGGGTAAGGGAGGGCACCGTGCGGTTTCCAGGCACGTCCCCTGGTACCTACTGGATGATTGCTCCAGAATCCACACCTTGCACTACCACTGAAACTTAAGCTCTGGTGCAAAATGGGTCCATTCTAATGATGCCCCAGCCCTCTTTCCCACCTCAGGGAAAGAAATCTAGATCTGTGGTCAGAAGAAGTCTCAGGCATCAATTCTGCCTCTTCCAAACCAGGGCAACTCGGGACAAGACCCTTGACCTCTGCGCCTCAGTTTCCTTATGGTAACCCCTGCCTTCCTCCTATGGAGATGGTGGGAAGGACGTGGGAGGGGGTCCATGTGATGGCATTTGTGGCAGATCAAGTGTAAGGGGTGAGGAACAACAGGACTGTTCAGCCAGCCTTCCACAGCTATTGGCGGCCTGAGGATGTGGCCACCCCCTAGCATTCACGGGCTCTTTCACTCACAGTAGTTCGGAACGCCCACTCCCTGGCAGGCACAGGGCAGGAGGAGGTGGGAGGCCATCGGCCAGATGGGAGTCACCTCGGACGGAAGACGAGAGTGCCCTGCTTGAAGCAGGTGGTGTGCTCCGATGTGGGGGGGCCACCCTGGGAGGACTAGGGCGTGGCGGGGGTAGGGGGCTGCTCTATGTGATTCTGGGGAAGTCGCTCAGCCTCTCTGAATTACAGATCGCTCCCTCCTGCCTCTGCCCTGCTTTCTGAGCTGGGGGGCAAGTATTCCGGGGTCGCTCACCTTCTTCAGGGTCACAAATTCATTCTCAGCCGTGGCCCTTAGTGCTACCTCCTCTTCGTATCTGGAGATAAAGGGCACAAGGTTCAGTGGCTAGAACTTTAATAGGCTGGGATTTGAACAGAAAAAAGAGAATGAAGGCCCAGACAAACACATTCCAGGAACTGGATCTTTGGGAGGTAGGCAAAGAATCAAAAAGTGTGTTGTCCATCCCTGTCTTCTGGGCACTCATCCAACCTGTCACCCAGGGCTCTTCCAGTTTCAGGGGCTCTCATTCCTGATGTGGGTGGTGACTGGGGCTGGGGGTGCCGTGCACATTTTTGTAGGCCTTCTGTTTCTGGATTGTAATTCCCTGGGGGGGGGGCAGGAAGCCCATACGAGTTCTGGTGCCCCCCTCAGCCCTCCCCATCCCGCCTCAGGGCCTAGCATAGCACCTGGAACAGAGTAGATGTCAATAAACGTTTGAGGAATTAATGAAACCAACGCATAAGGACGAGGTAGCTGGAGCAGCTGCCCTCTCTCCAATGTGTGAACTCCCAGAGCATTTGTCCTCACAGGCTTCCTGTCACTGTCTTCTTCCTATTGGAAAGTTCCTCTTGTGGTCTAACCTGAATCTATCCTGCTTTGGCTTAATCCCCTTTCCTTTCTTGAGACTATCCTCCCGGCCACACTCACTTCTTCTTGTAGCCCTCCATCACTTCCTGCACGTGGTTGAGCTCTGAGGCCAGCCTCCCGCTGTCGGCCTCCACGCACTCGGCCTCCCTCCTCAGCGTCTCGATGTAGCCCTCGAACAGGGGCTCCAGGTTGCTCTCGCAGCACCTGCGGTTCTGGTAGAACTGCCACTTGGTCTCCAGCAGCTTGTTCTGCTGCTCCAGGAAGCGCACCTGGTGTGCAAATGGGAGATAAGTCCGTGGGAGAAGCCAGTATCCCCAGCCTTCCTCAGAGAGCAGGTAGGGTCAAGACGGAACTAGCAGGGAGGTATGCAGAGGAAAGGGGTGGACAGCAGGGCCCCTGCTGGGCTCCCTTGGCCTGACGAGGCACCAGAAGAATTCTTGTTTAAGCCCGAGTGAGGGTCTGTTCAGGTGGGCCTGGATGGGGTGAGTGAGAAACTGAGGAGCATATGGGCTGTTCTGGGTTATTGTTGGGCTGGGGGTTGGTGACAACCAAGGAAGGCTTCCTGGAGAAAAGCAATGTAGAGCAGGGCTGGGAGCGACAGAGGAGGATGAAAGCCTTTCACTACGAGCTCTCCCAGGACAGGGCCTATGGTTCATTTATCTCTGTCCTCTGTGCTCAGCCTGAGGTTGAGGAGCATTTGTTTGCATGGAAGGTCAAGGTGGGAGGGCTACCTAACTGGGGAGGTTAGAAAGGGCAGGCTCTCAGCAACCAGGATGACTGGGGCCTGAGGAAGCCCGGGGGAGGGGGAGGTATGGTCTTCAGTGGCCTAAACTCCTGTGTTGGATGCTAATCCGTCTCTGCAGGCCAGGCAGTTGATGTGAATCGGGGAAGGTTCTGAAAAATGGGGAGTGTGGAGACTGTGGGAAAGTGAAGCATGTGAGCCTTTACTGGAAGTCATTCACACTGAAGACGGGCAATGGTGAAGTCATATCATGCAGGCAGAGAGGATGCCAGCAAACAAGACAAGCCCCCCCCAACCCCCGCCACCACCGCCAGTATTCCATTGCTCAGACATTTTAGCTGGAGTTGAGACATTACCTTGCTTTTTAGCCCTGGTGTCCTTCTAGCCAACCTGATGAGTGCGGCTGGGAATTCCCTACTTGGAACTTCCAGAAATGGGCACCAGGGACTGCTGATTATATATGGGCTCACTTCAGGGGGTCTTAGCTGACAGGGCCTGTGCTGTGGTAGGGAGTCTCATGGCTGCCTTAGCCCCCATCTTGCCTTCAAAGTCGTGGCCAGCTGACACACTGTGCCGCACATAGCTCTGGCGTGGAGAACTCTGGGGCCAGGAGAGGGAGCCACTGCCCAGTGTCACACAGCTGGTCAGGAGAGAGACTGGATGTGAAGCCCAGACAGCCTGTTCCTGTGCCAGTACATTGTCCACGCTCCACTCCCTGGCTACCTTTCCTGGGTGTGAATGTCAGCACACTCGGGGTGCAGTGCCTGCTGAGATGTACAGGCTCCCACTGGAGGGGAGTGCGGCAGCTGCCCCTAAACTTTGGACCCTTTAGCCCCAGGGTCCTGGAGAGCTGGAGAGAGCCTGGGCTTGGAGTCCTGCTCTGCCACGCACTCTCGATGGGCCCGTGGGCAAGCCCCCTGCTCTGTACCCCTGTCTCCTTTGTCTTCTGTGTCCACTCAAAAGGGCTGGTCTGGTGGCAGTGATTCTCAAATATGAAACCCTCACAGGCTGACTCCAGGATTTGCCATCCCCTTGTACGATTTTACTCATGATTATCTGTAAGTGGATTTGCTTAGCATTTACACTTAGATAGGGTTCGAGGGCCAACTTTATATTACCACCATAGTTGTAAAACCAGTATACTAGGCATACATAAAAGCAAATCATAAAGCATTAAATTCTAGCTGAAACTGTTGTTCCAGGCAGCTCTGAACCTGAGGCTTGATCTCTTTATTAGAACTGGAAGAACAGCAAGTATTAGAGGGATACTGAAGACCATTAGCACCTAATGAGATTTAACCTTAAGGATTGAAAAAAACATGAGATGAATTTTCCCATCGGGTGTTTCAATGGTATTTAATGCTTTAATGTACCACCTAAAATGATCACATACAATATCAGCAGCCCCTATCCCCATTTCTAGACATTGGCCTGGGAATTCCAAGGTTCTCCCAGGACTTCTAGGCTCACCAAGAGTGTGAGCAAGGACATCCCCCTTGTCTGGACAGAGGCTGTGTCTAATAATAGTGTTATCAAATCAGGAGCTGCTGCCCTATACTCATCTCCCTGTGTCTGTCTGTGCTCTGGATGTGCGTCCATCTCCTCCATCAGACTAGGAGCTCAGCTGCGCCACATCCCTACTGCCTCTGACTCCACCCTCAGTGCCCCAGCCTGAGTCTGAGCATAGGTGGAGTTCAGGAACAGTGTGATCAAGGAAACCCACCTTGTCGATGAAGGCAGCGAACCTGCTATTGAGGCACTTGATCTGCTCCTTCTCCTCGTGCTTCACGCACTGCGCATTGGGGTCGATCTCCAGGTTGAGGGGCGTGAGGAGGCTCTCGTTGACCGACACGGTGGTGATGCAGGGCGGGCTGGGCCCGCACACGCCGCCTGAGCGGTAGCCGAAGCTGCGGCCGCAGGAGCCGGCGCGGAAGCTCCCGCAGACGCTGCGGCTGCCGAAGCCCCCGGTGAGGCCGCGGTAGCAGGAGACGCCGCGGTAGGGGGCGGCCGTGATGCAGCAGCGGCCGGGCCGGGGCCCGCAGGCCGACATGCAGCTGAAGGCGCGGACCCCGCAGGGGCCGCCGAAACGGGAGGAGAGGCAGGACATGGTGCGGCGGCGGCGCTGGCGGCGGCGGGCGGCTGGAGCCCGAGGCCCGCTCTGCGCCTTATATCGCGGCCCACCGGCCCGGCGGGAGCGCGCGGCCAACGCGTTTACGAGCTTGGAGGTCTGCCCTCGCGCCTCTTCCAGGCGGGAATCAAAGCGGGCCCGGCCGGCCGGCCGCCTCCATAAAATGGCTTCATATCCCGCCCGCGCTTTATGGGGCCCCGAAACGCCCGGTCACGTTTGCGGGCCGTGCGGCCCGGACTCCCGGCGCCCCCTCTGCGCCCCTCGGCGGGGACTCGGCCCTGGGCGGCGCTGGATTAGCGGTTCGGTCCGCAGGCTGGGCGGCGGGGCACAGCGAGCGCCGCTTGGGTCCCCGCTGGGCGCTGCCGCCTTGCAGGCAGGGCAGCCCCGGTCTCCCGCGCAGCCCCCCTTGGCGTCGGGGGCTAATGTGTGTGTGTGTGTGTGTGTGCGCGCGCGCGCGCGCGCGTCCACGGAGAGGGGTCTCTGAAGTCGGTTCTGCTGATTCTTGTCTTGACCTTGGACGTGTGACTAACCTTTTTGAGCTTCAGTTTCCTCATGTGCAAAGTAGGAATAATAAATAGTACCCATCTGCGAGCTGTTGGCAGGACCTAATGACGTAATGGACCAGAAAGCATTTAGGGCCCTGCTGAGCACTTAGTTAAGAGCTCCATAAATGTTTATTTGTTTGTTCTATTTATTCTACTATTGTTAATTTGCCATTCATCCTGTCTCCCTTTGGGCAGAAACTTTATCTTCTCTTTTTCTCAGAACTCAGCTCAAAGCTCCTTTCCTGTGAGTGTCTCGCCCTCACCCCCCCAGCCCCCGAAATTGCTTCTTGTACCCCTCTCCACTCTCCCAGGGGAGGGGAGGGGCGCTGCATCAGCGGAGTGCCTGCAGGGTGGGAGGGCTCTATAATGCATTATTTTATCTTTACCCCGAGGGCATCCTTTGGAGGTCAGTGTTATTGTGCCCATTTACCTGATTGGGAAGGTGCGCTCAGAGTGGTTCAGTGACTTGTTTAAGGTCAAGCACAGAAAGCTCTATAGAGGAACAGATTCAGAATCTGAAAGGAGGCTCCCAGCCTTCCCCCACGCTGGCCCCTCCGAATGTCTGGGTCTTTGGGGGCTCAGTGAGGGTTGAGTTCTTCTCTTGGGCAGGGATCCAGACTGTTAGGCTTTGGGCTCTTAGAAGAATAGGCCCGATCTAAAGCCTTCCCCTCCCCTGGTGCTTGGTCATGGCCACCAACTCTAGAAGGCCATAATCCATCATAATGGAAGTTAATTATATGTCCAATTACGGACAGAGGAAACCAGAATATGAACTCAGCAGGCAGCATTAAAGAAAAACATGCAAATCATCCTTAGCTTCCTTTGCTTTTAAATATAAGTTGTTATTATGCCAAGGGTAATTAAATCCTGGAACTCCAGAAGGCATCATGGCCAGCTCTGCCTGGCAACCCATTTCCAGAGAGTGCCCCTTGACCCCCTCTGCTCTCTTTCCCAACACTCTGGTGGACTTGAGTCCCTTTGGTCTAGCCTTGACTTTGCAAGGGCTTCAGCCCAACCTTAGTGCTGTCCTCCGTGGAAGGTGGAGTCCAAGAGCGCAGTGTCTTGTGCTTTAGCTAGGGCTGCCAGTGGTGGTACTGTCGGTTTCAGTACCAGGTAGTCTTACTCCAGTTTTCTCCAGGGAATAGTAGTAGTATTGGAGAAGTCTTCCCTTGGTGGCTCCTTCACTAGAAGAAATGGAGTTACCCTGAAGCATGGAGGATTTAAATTAGACTTATAGAGGCCCTTATGTGATGCTTGCTGGGACCTCTTTCTGGGTTTTGGTGGGTGGATGGAGCTGACTCTTCTGAGAGTGTCCCCAAAGGGAGCACTTTGAAAGAGACTGTCTGGAGAGTATGGCCCTGAGCTTGTGGTTTAGTTGAGGGAGAGACTCTTTGTTGGGTGGGGGGTGAGAAATCTTGAAGGCACCTGGGAAGGGGTGACGGTGAATAGGCAGGCTGTGGGTTTCGGGCATCCGGATATTTGGAACCCTCCCACCACATCCACAAACTTAACGCGTCCTGCGGCATGAAGTAGCTGAACAAATACTTTTTTGGTTGGGTGGTTGACTTGGCCATGTCTTGGTGGGGGTAGACACAGTCCCCCTCTGGCCCTGCCAAGGGTCAAATATCCGGATGCCTTGAAAACTTGTCCTCTGAGGCCTTACCCATGGATCCCCTGGGACGTTTTTCCCCCTCAAAGCTTCCAGGAAGAAACCATTCCAACCCAGATTCCTTTCTCCTCCTGAATTGTCTCACAAAGTGTGGAATCCACAGACTTTGGTTGACCTTGATTCTTTGGGCACCCTCAGTACCCCAACTGTGGAAGAAATGCTGCCAAGCCTTCAGAGTTACCTGAGTGTAGCCCCATCTTGACGACGTTACCCTAGGGAAGAGGAGAAACGGCGGTGAAATCCCCCAAGCCCATAAAGGTGACAAAACGGCCACTCTACATGGTGAGGCGGGTGGACCCGGGTGTGTGAGTTTCTAAAAGGGAGGGGCAGTGAAGGAGGGGTCAGAATCCTCTTCTTCCTCTGGCTTTATCTCTTCTAGCCTAGCTCACCATAACCTGTGGATCATCTTGCGTTAGCTCCCCTAATGGAGTCCTCAAATCCAGCTCCCATATGACCACTCAAAGAGCCTTGCTGTGTCACGGCCGTCCCCTGCCCTAACCACGTGCAAGAGGGGCTGGAGGGCTACAAGAAGTGAGTTAGTGGGGAAGGTTTGTTTTCTTAGAAGGGGTTACATGATGTGACAACTGGGAGCCACCAAACCTACTGGCCCTGGAAACTTCTTCCTTCATTAACCCACTTGGTGCTTTTATCAGCATGAGAGACAGTGACAGGCAGACACATGAAGGGAAGAGAAGCTGAAATATCAGCTAAGAGCCTTTCCCCATTGCATTAGGACCTCAGGACAGGGGCCCTCTCCCGACTCATCCACCCGCCCTGTGGACCTGCTCTGAGCACTTACTCTATTCCAAAATCATGCTGGGTACTAGGGCTGCAAAGAAAAGACATCACCTCTGCTCGACTCTTTACACTCACTGGATCCTGTTGCTGTTTCCACCCACCTTCCCAGATCTAAGCTCAGGCAATCAGCTTATTAGAGTAATAAAAAAAAAAACAAAAACAACCCAAGATCTTTAAAATGAGTAATGCTTATTTACGTTAGAGAAATGTACTATTAGGGATGTGGGTGAGAGGGATATTTCAGAAATCCTGGGGGTGGGATGTGATAGGTCATGTTGGGTGGTCTCTCCTCCCTTGCATTACTAGCCAAATCTCTGATAATTTCTCTAGTTCCAAAGCGCTTTTCCTGTGGAGGTATGAAGAAGGGGTCACTTTGGGGACCACAGCAGAGAATGAGCTTGTCAGAATCAGCAAGTGAGTGGGTCTGCCTGTGGCCACCCTCGGGGGCATCCGGTACTCCCTCCTTCAGTTAAGATGCTCATATTTTATTTCCACCCATGGAAGGGCATTTTCCTCCTCACATCCCGGGAGATCCACAAGGCAGGAATTCTCTGGATCTTCCTTTACAGAGAGGCCCAGAGAGAGAAAAGAACTCCCCAAAGTCTCATACTATGTTTTGCTAGAGCAGAAGGGAGAACTTAGTTCTCCACCCCTCAGCTTCTGGATCTATGCCTCTGACATGCTTTGCAGGGCACGGAATGGGATTGGAGATCTTCCAGGGTTGGACTGGGGGAGGTAGGGTCCCCTTGAAAATCTCTGCAATCACTAGGAACTGCCTGCACGTTGTTTCCAGGAGGGGAACGGTGCCTATGTGCTTGAGGGAGACCTGGAGGCTGATGTCCGTGGGCTGGTGGAGGAGATGGGCTTCCTGAACGCCAGGTGGAGGAGGTGAGCACTGGCCGGGAGGACGTTAGTCATCCCTGTTCACTCTGTCCCAGACCAGCCTTTGTACAGAGGAAACGGACGGAAGGGTCTGCAGGCGTGAGGGCTGTGGAAATCGTGGCTCTGTGGCATGTGCGTGTGTGTGAAGGGGGAATGTGAGCAGTGTTCTACTTGGCTCTGGATGGTATAGGTGACGTGAATGGCTGTTGGCCCCCACAGGACACGCGGGTCATCGACGCCCACATCTCAGACACCTTAGTCATCATCAAGGTGGATATCAGCCCCGACCTGAACATGGGCTGCACTGTGACTGAGATCTAGGCTAACTATGATGACATTGACAGATGCAGTCAGGCTGAAGCCAAAAGCTGGTACCTCAGCAAGGTGAGAGGCACAGGACACCTGCCTCCTAGATATGACAGTGGGAAGGATGCCAGGCATATATTAACAAGGCCTCTTTTGTCTGGGGATTCTGAGCCTTAGGATGGTAACAGAAGGGCAGACAGCTCTCAGGTTACAGTGGCTGGGCAGGGCTGCCACGTATGGTCGCACAGGCTGAGCACTGTACAACCTACCAATCATCTGTGGTGTCTGAGTGGGTGGGAAACTGCATCCTGAGCCTCAGGACCATCTCTGCTCCCCTCCTCCCCCACCCCACCCCCCTCCCAGTGTGAGGAGATGACGGCTACGGTGACACGGTGATCCGGCACGGGGAGACCCTGCACCACACCAAAGAGGAGATCAATGAGCTCAACCGCATGATCCAGAGGCTGACGGCCGAGGTTGAGAATGCCAAGTGCCAGGTAAGTGTCATCTGGGGCTTCCCCAGGGTCACACAGGCAATGTGTGTTCCCAGTGGATCTCACCATTCATGCTCCAGCCCATTTGCCTGACCAGCATCCCTGGTTGTGGTCCCTGGGGAAGACTCAGCCGATGAAGGGGAAATGTCTGTTCTTGGGGTGTCCCCAGCTGGGGGAGGGGAGAGACTGGACACATCCAGGGAATGGACAGAGAGACCCACGACCATAACCCACCTTGTTCTCCTCTGGGCCCCCAGAACTCCAAGCTGGAGGCCGCAGTGACCCAGTCGGAGCAGCAGGGCGAGGCGGCTCTGAGCGATGCCCGCTGCAAGCTGGCGGAGCTGGAGGCCGCCCTGCAGAAGGCCAAGCAGGACATGGCTTGCCTGGTCAGGGAGTACCAGGAGGTGATGAACTCCAAGCTGGGCCTGGACATCGAGATCGCCACCTACAGGCGGCTGCTGGAGGGCGAGGAGCACAGGTGGGTGCAGCCAGGGTTGCTGGGGGCAGCGCAGCATAGGCCTGACCCATTGTTTGCTCCCGGACTTCTCCAGCGCCCGTTTCTTCTGCTGCTGCCATCTTGGAAAACTTCAGGGCCCCTCCCAGCCCTGAGGAGAGGCTAAGGAGAAGGATTTTAGCTGAGGTCCACTGCCTGATTTCTAACATGCCTCTTGGGACAGTGACTGGCTGGTAAATGTTTAAGAACTGGCTCTCAGAGGAAGAAAACGCCCCTATTTACAGTACTTGCCAACTTCAGTGTGTAAACTCTTCCGTCATGGCCTACTGCGACTTCAAGGAGGGTGGGCTAGAAATGTGCAAAACAGGCTCTGTGAATTGGTTCCAGAACACCATTGGTTAGAAAGCAGGAGAAAAGGAGGCCTCAAACAGAGAGGGCAAACAGAAGATACTCTTATTGTATTGGGGAGATGAAACAGCTCAGGGAGACTGGATTGCTCCCAATCAGCTAGCCCATCGGTGTGGGTGGGGCGGCAATCCGGAGCTGGATTCCTGGGGCCAGGTAGAGGGGTCTCTGTGGCCTACTGCATTTGGCAGGTCCCACTTCTCAGAGGGATCTGGGAGAGCCTGCCCCTTATGTTCTTTTGGGACAGGGTTGGAGAGATGTTGAGCCTTTGGGGATGCTGCACCCCAGGCCTTCTCCTCTGACCTTCTGGGGAATCTTGAATGATTCCTTGGGCGACTGGGTTCCGAGCTAGTGACCACGTTACTTCTGTGCCCACACCTAACACTGACCTTGTCTCTCCTACATTAGGCCGTGTGAGGGCAGCAAGTGCTCTGATTCTGGCTCTGGAGGGAGACATTGCAGTTAGACAGTGGGAAAGAACGTTTTAGCTCTGAGGGTGGAGAGACCCAGGGAGAAGGGGTTTCCTTCATTTCCTGCCTCACAGTGATGACGAGGGGGCTGGATAACAGGTCACGAGTGGGCTAATTCCTCACACCATGCCTGTCCGAATGGAAGTCTTAGTTTCCCATTGTTAGGAAGCTCGCGTTTTCTCCCTGTCCAAGGACACTTGTCTACTTTCAAGATGTCAAATATTTTCTGGACTAAAGTGTTTCATCAGCTTGGTTGTCCCCAGGGAGGTCTTCCTGAAGTCAGTGATAGAAGAATAGATTAAGAAGGGATTGAGATTAAATCACAAGATGGACTCCCTTCCAGTAAAGGGTGGGAGTCCAGGGGACAGGCCACAGGGAAGCTCGTGTTGTCTTTCCTTACCGTTGGAGATGTGGATGAGCAGGAGCCATCCCATCGGCCTGGGTGCTCTTGGCTGGTAGGGAGGGTGTTCTAGGTGGTGGCGGGGGGCTGTTTGGAACCAGCTCCCCATCCCCGCCAAAGGTTTGGACTTGTTATTATCCCTGTGCCAGTGTGGTGTGAGCAGCTCTCAGGCAGAGTTGTATGTGGGGACCTTTCAGTCATCCATCTGTTCCGGCGGCATCAGATACTGTGGGGTAGGAGCTCGTGGCCGCAGCTGTGAGAAGTGTCAAGCTGGCTGGGCTTGATGAAACACCAGGCCCCCAGCTCTCCCACCCTCCCTGAGGATCCCGGCTGGCCCTCTGCCCAACCCAGCCGTGGTGGTGGGGTGTAACCGCTTCGTCTCATCCTGGCCCATCTTCCATGCCGTCCACTTCTCATTTCTTGTTGTGTGGGAGTCTCCCTCCTTGTCTCCTGTCTCCCTCAGGCTAAGGAAGGCTATTGGGAGGAGAGGCACATGGATATATTCTGTTGGAGGAATCTGGGCCGCTTGACTCACGAAGAGGACAGTCCCTCAGCCCCCACCCCTCAATCTTGCCCTTCCCCAAACTCTTGCTCTTCCCTTCCTTTCCCAGAACTTCCTTCCCTCCCTGCTGTTGGTGCTTAAAATAAAGTCACGTGGTTCCTGTCATGCTTTCGATCTTTCTGTCCGTTATTTTGGTCCTGGAAAGGGTGGGTGGGATTTCCAGGAGGGCATTCAATGTGGTGGGGGCTGCTAAGGCCATGCCAGCTATTTATTTAAGTGGGTGTCAAGGCTGGGGCCATTGAGGAGGGATGTTCTGATGGCTCAGGACTCCAGAGGGAATGCTCCAGTGTCAGGAAGTGTCTGGCCCAGTGTTGCCTTGTAGTGGGCACTGATCGATGTTAAGAGAATAAATGAATTCATCTCTAAGGCTTCCAGTTTCCCACAGGGCATCTCCACTTGAATGTTGCACTGATATTTGGAATTCAAAATGCCTTGAAATCACCTCGTCATTTTCCCCTGTACTGATGCCCATTCGCCAGCTTTCCCTCTTTTTACCAATTCTTTCTAGTATTCCAGCTTCAAACCCTTTGATATCATTTTCCCCACCCAACAAGTCACAGAACCCTGCCTATTTTTTCCTTTGAAAAACGCCGCTGGGAACTTCTTTTCTTGCAAACTGTCAGACTAGGACCTCTGAAAAACCCTTTTGTCATTAGTCACTTACAGTTCTGAAAAAATATACTTAAAATATATTTAAATGCATCACTGAGCTAGCAAAAAGGTATGGCGAGTTAGAAGGAGGAACAAGATGGAAACTCCAGGGCGCCTGGGTGGCTCAGTCGGTTAGGCGACTGCCTTCGGCTCAGGTCATGATCCTGGAGTCCCGGGATCGAGTCCCGCATCGGGCTCCCTGCTTGGCGGGGAGTCTGCTTCTCCCTCTGACCCTCCTCCCTCTCATGCTCTCTATCTCTCATTCTCTCTCTCAAATAAATCAATAAAATCTTTAAAAAAAACAAACAAACAAGATGGAAACTCCAGAATTGCGAAGTACATTCATTGAAATGAAAAGTTCAGTGGATGCGCTTAATGAAAGACTGAAGATGTCAGGGGTAGGGTCTGTGTACTAAAGACAGATGAATAGAAATTTTCCAATCCGAACAACAGAGAAAAAAAGATCGAAGAAAAAGTAATAGAGCCTTGGAGGCCTGTGGGACAGTATCGAATAATCTAGCACATGCATATTCAGGGTTCCAGAAGGAAAAAGGTGAGAATGATGTGAGAGAATATTTGAGGGAATACTTGGTGGAAAACAGCAATTTACAGATCCAAGAACCTTGTAGCGCCCAAGAAGACAACTGGCTGTTTGAAGCAAAAATAATAATATTGTTTATAATGTACGTAGAAGTAAAAGATCTGGCAACGATGACACAGATGATGGGGAGGCGGGTCAATGAACTACACTATTGTGAAGTGTGGAGTAGCACAGTATTAACTCCAAAGAGACTTTGATAATTGAGGATGTATAGTTTTAGTTCTAACACAACCACTAAAAACAAATATTTATTATCATAAATAAAAAACATTTAAAAATGTTTATTTTTTTAAAAGATTTTATTTATTTGAGAGAGAGAGAGTGAGGAGAGAGAGAGAGAGAGCATGAGCAGGGGGAGGGGGAGGGGCAGAGGGAGAAGCGGACTCCCCGCGGAGCAGGGAGCCCGATGCGGGGTTCATCTCAGCACTCCGGGATCATGACCCAGACACTCAACCACCTGAGCCACCTGGGCGCCCCCCAAAAAAGATATTTCAATAGAATAAATAATAATAAATATTTAAAAGTATTTGATGAACTCAAAAGAAAGCAGAAAGGAGCAATAGAGGACCCAAAAAACCCACCCGAGACAAGTGAGAAACAAAAAACAAGATGGCTGACTCAAATCCAATCATATAATAATTACGTGAGAGGTTTATGTTAAAAACTAACCCCTCAGTAACAGAAGACAAACAATTCAGTGAAATGGGGCAAAAGATATCAATCAACACTTTACAAAAGAAGATGTGTTAAGGGCCAATGAGCACATGGGAGCTTGCTCATCATTATTAGTCGTCAGGGAAATCTGCTATGAGAAAAACCCAACACCCAGGAGAAGGCTAACATTTAAGAGACCGATGATACAAAGTGTGGAGCAGTTGGAGCTTTCATGGAGGGTAAAATTGTACAGTCACCGCGGCAAACAGTTTGGCAGTTTCTTATCAAGTTAAATGTCTACTACCAAAAGGCAAAGCAATTCCACTCTTGGGTATTTATTCAAAAGAAATGAAAAATAGGTTTACTTAGAGACGGGTACATGAATTTCATAGGGGCTTCATTTAGAATAGCCCCCAACCGGAAACAACATGTGAATGGACAAACAAAACTGAGATATATTTATACAACAGAATATGACCCAGACATACAAAAGAATGACCTACTGATTCATGAAATGACATGGATGAGCTGAGTGAACAAGGCAGACACAAAAGAGCACGTACTGAATGCTTCTATTCCTACGAAGTTCTAGAAGTGGCAATACTAACCTATGGTGGTGGAAATTAGATCAGTGGTTGTCTGGGATGGGAGGGAGATGGGCTGCAAAGGGATATCGGGGAACTTTCTGAGATGATGGAAATGTTCTATACCCTCATTCAGTTGTAGTAAAATGGGGCATGCGTTTGTCAAAACGTGTTGAACTGTATACTATGTGTGCATTTTATTGTATGTATATTTTATCTCAACAAGATTAATAAAAATTAATAAAATGACTTAAAAACCCAGTCTAAAAAATATGCGAAAGACCTATATCTAGAGAAATATAAACATTATGTGAAATGAAAGATAACAAAGCAGTGCTAACTAAATGAGGAGTTAGATCATATTCATAGATGGGAAGCTTCATTATCATAAAGATATTAATTCTCCTTAAACTGATTTACAGGGTCAATGCAACCATGATCAAATTCCAAATAAGGATTTACCTAAATCTTAACAAGTTGATTCTAAAGTTTATGGTGAAGAATAGCGATCAAGAAGAGTCAAGGCACTATAAAAGAAAAAATAGGATAATAAAGAATGAATGAGTATTTGCCCTTTCAGAGATAATTATAAAGATATTAATTCAATGTAGTATTCATGAAAGAATAGAGAAATTGACCACTGGAACAAACTAGAGAGCCCTTTAACTGACATATAATATATATATAAAAACATAGCATATATATTATATACATATTAGATGTTTTATGTATAATAGTTTTATTATGATATATAATACAACATACATTATATATAAAACATTATACATATATTATAAACATATATGTTTCATATATATAAAATATATAATATATGTCAATTTAGGGGCTCTCTAGTTTGTTCCATTGATCAATTTGTCCATTCTTGTGTATATATATTACATAAATATATTAAATATGCTAACTATATATAAATATAATATATAATAGGGTGCCTGGGTGGCTAAGTCAGTTGAGTGACTCTTTTTTTTTTTTTAAAGATTCCTTTTATTTATTTGACAGAGAGAGACACAGCCAGAGAGGGAACACAAGCAGGGGGAGTGGGAGAGGGAGAAGCAGGCTTCCCGCGGAGCAGGGAGCCCGATGCGGGGCTCGATCCCGGAACGCTAGGATCGTGACCTGAGCCGAAGGCAGACGCTTAACGACTGAGCCACCCAGGCGCCCCAGTAGAGTGACTCTTGAACTCAGCTCAGGTCTTGATCTCAGGGTCATGAGTTTGAGCCCTGTGTTGGGCTCCATACTAGGCATGGAGACTACCTAAAAAAAAAACACACACACACACACACACACAACTAAAGTTATATGTAATATATAAAGTTATATATATACTTTATATATCTATAGCAGTATCTTTGATACGCAACAGCAGTGATCTTGCAGCTCAGTAGTAAAGAAGGGACTATGCATTGGCTAAACACATAAAAAAAAAAAACAGAACTGGATTCCTGTCTTCTGTTATATACAAAATCAATCCCAAGTAAATTCAAATTATAAATGTCAAATGCAAAACTTTAAAATTTTTGGAAGAAAAAGGTGGTGAATGTCTTTCTGACCTTGGCATAAGGAAGGATTTTTTTTTAAAGATTTTTTATTTATTCATTTTAGAGAGATAGAGAGCACGAGAGCATGAGCAGGGGGACAGGCAGAAGGAGAGGGAGAAGCAGATGTCCCACTAAGCAAGGAGCCCGATGCGGGGCTCGATCTCAGGACCCCAGGATCATGACTGAGTGGAAGGCACACGCTCAACCAACTGAGCCACCTAGGAGAAGGAAGGACTTTTATGCAAGGCACAATGAATGCTTAATATGAAGGAAAAGGTGGGAAAATTAGACATTAAAATTAAGAACTTTTATTTATCAAATACGCACAAAGTGAAAAGACAAGCCATAAACTTGAAGGTGATATTTGTAATGCATATAAGTGACAAAGTGTAATGGAAACTTATATAGAAATATAAAAGCACTTAGAATCTAATAAAAATAAGGCAAAAAAAAACCCAAAAGAAAAAAATGGGCAAAAGAAAAGGAGATCCATACAGATAATAAACATTTAAAGAGATAGTCAGCCTCGATAGGAATCATGAAAATGCAAGGCAAAACCAAAAATAAGACTGTTTATATCATTTCATTGTTGAAAATTAAGACGTGTCAGAACAGATATGAATCTGATCAAAGTGTAAATCGTTATTACAACAGCTTTGGAAAGTAATTTTTGTCTTGTAATATTGAACATTTGATCCAGAAATGGCAGTCCTACACGTGTATCACAGAGAAATCCTCACCTATGTCCATCAAGGGACATTCAGAAAAATATTCATAGCACCATCTTTATAAGAGAAAACAAAACAAAACAGAGTTACATAGTGTTGTGTATTTATGTAATAGGATGCCATGAATCCTAGTGGAGGACTCCTTGTTCCATAATGTTAAAAAAAAAAAGCAAGTCCCTTTGTAAGTGATATCCTTAAAAAAAAAAAAAATGAAACCCGACCAAACAAGGAAAACTGAAAAAAAATTTTTTTTTCGGATATATGCATGTGTGTGATATAACTAGAAGAAAAGAAAGCAAGGACATGATGATACAAATTCAAGGAAGCGGTCGCCCCTAGAGCAAGAAGGAGTGGGGGACAGGCTGGGGACGGAGTGTGCAGGCACATGTAAGTTACTAGTAACATTTGGTTCTTGTGCTCATAAGTGGGCTCATGGGTATTCATTTTCATTGTATTATTAAATACATAATAAAATCAATATACTATTTATAAGACATGAAACCTCGTGGAAGGCTTAATTGAAAACCTAAAGATAAAACCAACAAACCGAAACAGAAAATCTTACCTAAAACATAAGGCCATAAATTCAATGTTAAGGTGAATGGTCAGGGGGTCAGAGTGCATCGTACGCAGTAGGAGTGAGAAGTTCTTCATGAAACTTATCTCTGCTTATGTGCATAAATATGTAGGTACGGATTCATGATATAAAATATATTTCTTACTTTGAGTGTTGTTAAAAAATGGTTTGACAGCCAGTACCCTAAACAACCTCTTGTGAAAGCATAGCAGCAGATAGCTACCTAAAAGTTCCTACCAGCGTTATTAGCACAAAAACAAAAGTACACATGTGTACACCCGTAACAGAATGGAGACATAATCACATGCTGGGATACTAGACAGCAGTGAACAATAAATAACGCTACATGTGTCAAAATCTCACAAACAGAATGTTGGGGAGGGAAAAGCAAGTCATAGAAACAGTGTAATTCTATTTTTATAAAGTTTAAAGTTAGGCAGAACTAAACAATTGCTTAGGGATTCATATGCACATGATAATAAAGGACATGCTTCATACAAAACCCCAGGATCGTGGCTACTTTGGAGACTGGATGGGGTAAGGGACAGAGGATGCTGTGATTAGGAAGAGTCCCACATGGGGCTACCAGATAGATCTTCCTCATAGCACACCAAGGTGGTGGTCTGCTTGAGCACCTTCTGTGGCTCCCTATTTCTCACTCTGTATGCCCAAACTCCTTGGCTTCACACATTTCCTCCACCTGAAGGACCCTTCCTTCCTTCTCCTCCTTCCTTCAAGGCCCATTCCAGCCCAGAGACCTCCACTCTCCTATCCAGGCTGACAGAACTGCCCCTTCCAGCCCCTGTCAGAACTCTGCAGTTATAATAAGGTGAGGTCACAAAGCCCCCAGGAAGGAGAGGCTACGTCCTCAGAGGCAAGGATTCTGGGAGCTGCTTGGGCTGCAGCTGGGCTTAGGTGCTCACCGGAGGCTAGGAGGTGACTATAGCTCTCTTCATCATGGTGAGACTTGTCCACGTGGCGTGCTGGGACACATGGAATAAGGGGGGTCTTAGATTCTGCCCCGATCTGTTGGACCCAGCCAGGCACAAGCTTGTCTGCTATGTCTGCAGCTTTTGGGAATGGAAGCAGGAAAGGGTGGGCTGTGGGACGAGGGCAGAGATAGGCAGGAGATGATGTTTCGCTGATTGTTCATATCCATTTCCCACACCCCATCTGCCCTGGAAAGCAATTTGCACTGGGCTGGTGTGAACAGTGTCTGTTCTCTGGGTTAAAGAGTGTGTGTGACTTTATGTTCCTCCGAGTGTAGAGCAAAGAGCACGGGCTTCAGATGCAGTCCAGCTCAGCTACTGACTGGCAGGGTCACTCGTGGCCCGCCAGGTCCCTACTTCCTCGCACGGTAGAGGTAGTGAGCCTCAGCTCGCCCAAGGAAAGATAATGGAGACAGTGACACCCACCTGGCCTACTTCATACGCGGTCATGAGCCCTGGTGAGATGGTGGAGGTAAAAGACCTTGAACGGTATAAGGCACCGTGTGTCGTCCCCAGCCCAGGCTGGTTATGGACTGGCGTGTGGAGACAAGGCGCAGGAAGGGGAAAGTCCCCCTGGTTTTGTCCCTTGCAGACAGCACTCCCACCACAGTGGCCTTGCTTTGGGGAAGGAGCTGGAATCGGGATCCATGTCACTGATTAATAGCATTCATCAAATTAAGGAAGATTCTTCCTATTCTTAGGTTTTTATTTTTTTAAAGATTTTATTTATTTATTTGACAGAGAGAGAGACACAGTGAGAGGGAACACAAGCAGGGGGAGTGGGAGAGGGAGAAGCAGGCTCCCCGCCGAGCAGGGAGTCCGATGCGGGGCTCGATCCCAGGACCCTGGGATCATGACCTGAGCCAAAGGCAGACGCTTAACGACTGAGCCACCCAGCGCCCCGTTTTAAAAGTATTTTTAAATTAGGAATTACTGCTGGGTTTTTAAAAATGGTTTTTGTATTAATTGAGGTGATCACATGTGGTGCATGACCATAACTGATTTCCTGACGTTTAACTACCGCAACACCCTAAGTGATGCCGGTGCACAGACTCAACAGCGTATCACCCTTGCGTCGTTGTTTTTGTGCCCTCTGCTTCCATTACCTTTGGCATCTTTAGATCTGAGAAAACGCCCGCCAGCGCACCCGCCAAGCGTGTTTCATTCTCTCCACAACCCTTGGGATAGAAAAGATTACCATCCCCATTTTACAGATGGAGAAAGAGAGGTCCAGAGAAGTTAGAGGATCTGTCCATGATGGACAGCGGAGGGGCTGGTCCAGGGACCGCCTTGCTGGCTTCAGTTGGGGCCCTTGTTGGCTCTCCTCATCTCCCTGACCCTCCCCCGTTCTGGGCTGCCTCCACCCCACAGTGTGAGGAGGTAGAGGCGACCGTGCAGAAACCCACGCAGAGCCTGAGGCACAGCAAGGAGGAGCTGAACAGGCTTAACCAGGCCATCCAGCAGCTGACTGCGGAGGTGGACAGCGCTAAGAGTCAGGTGAGGGGTGGCTGCGTGGGGGGTGCACCAGCGAGGGAGGAATGGTGGGAGGGTGTCCATTATCATGTGACAACTAGACTGGTCAGCCCCCCTCCTCTGGAATGGTTGGATAGAGTGTCTTCTTGTGAGTGTCTGAGCAAACGGAAGTGTGGCTGTGTGTGTGCATCATGCTGCATTTGCCTAGGACTCTGTCTTTCGTGTGGGCAAGTAATTAAGAGGTAGGTAAATACGTAACTATGTGTGCTTGTTTACAAATCACTTTTTATGTGTATGTGCATTTTTGCTATCTGTGTGTTATGTTTGTCCTACGGAGCATTAAACTTGAGCCCACCTTTAGAAATTGCAAGATTTTACCTAGAAATCCAGTTTTCTGGGTTCTCTTTAAAAATGTGCAGATTTGGCAACATTTGGCTAGAGAAGAGAGGCCTCTGCCTTCTCTGTCGCCTTCACACAGGGTCGTGCTCCTTTTGTGGGCCCCAGACCCCACCGCCCCAAGTTGCATCCTTTGACACAGAAGCGGAGGGCTTTTTGCCATTGATCATCATCTTGGCCGGCCTTGTTGTTATCCTTGTGGAAGACAAAAGGCACCTGACCCATGTCTCTCAGTTAGAGAAGTGAGAGACTGAAAACGTGCAAGAGGTCCCGGTGATTGCAAGAGAATGAGAATGTGCATACTTCTTTCTGGAACTGGATACTATTGATATATAGCTGACATTTGGCCTTTACCTTTTTGATGCCTCCAGCCAGGCCTCTGTAGGCATTCAGATTTGCAGCTCAGGCTCTAGGCCTTAGAAAGGAGAGGTTCCCACATGGGTGCTCTCTTTCTCCCCACTTCTCTGCCTCTCAACCTCCTCTCTTCCCTCCCAGCCGCCCTGGTGAGCCCCCGGGCTCATGCTCTACCTGCAGAGGAAAGGGCATCTGCTCTCTGTTTTTTCCCTGCTTTCTGCAGGTGCAAGTGTCTCAGGCTCGGAGGGCTTCGCCCTTCTTTAGGAACTGATGGCTATGAGGAGGAGCAAGCTGTTCAGGTTCCAGGGGGTGGCACAGTGAATTGGTGTCCCTGTCACGGTTCAGTCTCCTGCCTGCCTCAGCTGTGTTGATACCCACTCCTCTCACTCCAGTTCCCTAAGCAGCAAGCGTTTATCATCATCATCACCATCATCATCATCGCTGTATTTCCGCAGAGACTATAGATGCTAGTTTCCCGTGAGGAAAGGATATTCTTCCAGTTAATTTTCCTGATGGAACAATAATCCCAGCATGATGTGCTCAGGAGCATTTGATGCTCCCTGGATCGTAGCTCCTATTGGAAGAGTCACATACTAGATGTGACAGGCTCTCTCTCAGCCAGCCTGGGCTGGCCCCAAGTCTCCATCCTGGGAGCCGAGCAGACACACACCGTATTTTTCGGAACAGGCAGGCCCTTTCCTCAAGGATCTCTACTCCCTCACCGGCCCTCTGAGAAAGGTCTGGATCCTTGAAGCGGGGGAGGGTGGGAGCCAAGGATGTCCTGTCGGTGGTCTTCCCTTTGCCCCCAGCCCTGTGAACTAGACAGAGCCACGGAGCCACGAGCTCAGCAGGAGGAGGGTGCCTCAGACAGCGCCCAGGGCAAGCTGGCCTGGTTGGAGGCCGCCCTGCAGCGAGCCAAGCACGACATGGCGCGCCAGCTGCGTGAGTACCAGGATCTCATGATCGTCAAGCTGGGCCTGGACTTTGAGATCGCCACCTACCGCAAGCTGCTGGAGGGCGAGGAGAGCAGGTGCGGGCTGGGCGGTGCCTTGGATGTGGCCATGGTGAGGAGTGCAGGGGTGCAGGGAGGTCACTATCTGGGTCCTCACCAGCTGGAGAGGGGTGGGGAGAGATGACCTGGGTATCCAGGGACTTGTTCTCCTGGAGCAGGTTTCTCCCCACCAGCTTGAGGCCCTTTAGACAAAACGTTCCAGCTGATGAGCACCTTTGGCACGTGGGATGGGACAACTTGTGAAGTCATTCACCTGCAGGGGCAGAGAGCTGGGGTCACTCTGTCCATCGAGACAGCTGCAGGGACCAAGGCCCAGCCAGGGGGGGATAAGGTCCCCCATGTAGAGTGCCTTCTCCTCAGTTCTGCCCTTCTCCCCCAGGCCTGGGGAAGGCAGGGTTTATGGGGATAGGTAGGGCCTGGCTTTTAACCTTAGACAGTAGAGATCCAAGGGCTGTTAGCTCCAGCTGGGTACCCCAGGCCGAGGGGAGGGAAAGGGAGCCCACTATGCAACAGACAGGCTGCATTTATTCTCTCCTTTCAACCCCACAACACCCCCCGGAGGAGAGGTGCTGTCAATCCCATTTTACAGATGGGGAAACTGAGTCTCAGGGTAAAGGACCGCTTCAAGGACACACAGGTAGAAAGTGCCTGGGTGAGGCTTGACCAGTACTCTTCAGATAGTTGAGCTATTTCCTCTGTGGTGTCCTTTAAAAGGCCCCCTTTAAAAGGCTAAGTTTAGGCCAAAGAAACCATAGATCTTAGCCTTCTTGAGAACCTCCTCCAGGAAGTTATCAATAAAACTGACCTGTCTGAGTTTAAGGAGGAAGGATTGAGTCTAAGGTCCAGAGGAGTCTCATGCAAAAGGGCTGTGGGGATCTGAGAGAACCAGACAGACAGATCTCTGCCTGTGGGGGAAAGCCAGGAGAGTTTTGTTTTGGAGAATAGGGATTATTATACCCAGGAGGTATATTCACTCACCTGCTTCCTCCTTCTCTCCTGCAGGCTTGGTCTGGGATTTGGGGCAGGGAACTTCTGTAAGTAAATAATAGACCTAGTTTGGGTTAGAGGAGTCAAACCTTATCCCCTCTCCTTTGGGTGTGTTCTTTTGGGAAGGGAGAAGGGCTCTGCTTCCACTGTGTCTCCCTTTTTTGGGGGGACTCTTTCTTCTCGTGGGGGTAATTCTTTGTGTGTGTTGGGGGAGGATGTCTTGTGGTCTGTCCTTTTTGGGGAGGTTCTGTTGGTTTGTCCTGGGGTGTGGGAGGAGGTTCTGTGGGGTCTGTCCTTGTGGAAGAGACTGTTTCATTCTCGCGTGGGGAGAATCTGTGTGTCCGACTGCAGGGAGGGGGCATTCTTGAGTCTGTTTCTTGGGGGAAGAGGTCTGTGTATCATTGCTTTGGGGAGTTTGCACCTGTCTGGGCGGGGAGGAGGGTCTTTGCATTTGCCCTCCGGAGAGGAGTCTGTCTGTCTGCCTTCCGGGGCGGAG
The DNA here is from genome assembly GCF_003265705.2 of Callorhinus ursinus. Classification (NCBI taxonomy): domain Eukaryota; kingdom Metazoa; phylum Chordata; class Mammalia; order Carnivora; family Otariidae; genus Callorhinus; species Callorhinus ursinus. Next base: position 2,926,931 of record NW_027397106.1, on the reverse strand, counting down.
CGGCTCTCTCCGACAGCCACTGTCCTCTCAGCCCTGGGCAGCGCTCCCCACTGCGGGCTCGGCTCAGCCTCGGGCCCCGCCCGCCTGCCGCCTCCCGGAGCGGGCTCCAGCGCCCTGGAGACGAGCGCCCCTGGCGGCGGCTGCGCGCTCTGCGGCTCCCCCGGCTGCCTGGGCGGCTTCGGCTGCGGCGGCGCCCGCGGATGTTGAACATTCCTGCCCAGCTCCGGAGAAGTCAGAGACCCCCTAGCTCCTGCCCCAAGGACTTGACCCTGTGCCTCAGACGCCCCCTCCCACCTGGCCTCAATTCATCTTTCCCTCTTGCTCCCCCCACCCCCCACCCCGGAGCGTAAAGTCTTGGAATCTCACTTACCGGGTGGTGACTGCCCTGTCCCCTGCAGGAAGGTAGCGGGGACGCTGTGCCACTGGGGGAGGCCTGGTGGCTTACCTGGACACAGTACCCTGCTCCTCTGACCTGCCCCCCACTCCTCTTTCCCTGAGAGTCCTCCTTTGCAATAAAAAGTTCTTCAGTGGAGTGAGCCCCCCCCGGGGCTGTTTGTGCCTGGATTCCTCAAGCTGTGTCCAGAGCACAGACGAAGCTGGGAGAGGGTTTGGGGGGAGGGGAGAAAAGGAGGGGACACTACCAGGAAGCAACCCTCCCCCTGTGGTGTGTGGGTCCACGTGACTTCAGTTGGCAGTGATATCACAGAACCAAGATCCTAAGGGTTGGTGGTGGTAGGGGTGGGCAACTGTGGACCCCTGGGGAAAGTGAAAGAAGGGGTAATTCCTCCTCAGATCTGCTTATTCCCAGCCCCAGGCCCCCCCCCCCCCCTGCGGAGCACTGCCTTCATTCACCCCAACACTGGCTCTATAGACACTTACAGAATGGCCTCTGAGGGTCAGGTGTAGCGCTGAGTCAACAAGGCACTCTGGTTCTGGAAGGGAGGCAGGCCAGAAACCAGGAAAGCAGCCCAAAAGAGAATGGAGTGAGATGCAGATGAGAGCGAACCATTCTCTAGTGCCCTGGCAAGGGCACTTGAGCACGGGCCCTGGGGAAGATGGCCCTCGCAGATTGGGGCTGGGGAATATGAATATTGGGTGGCCCAGGCCTGGGTTCTAGTTTAACCAGTGACCTGATGGCGGGCTGGGAACAACATTACCTTGGTGGAGGAGGGCGTGTCTTTGGAATCAGACGGAGGGTTCCAGCTCTGCCTCTTACTTCTAGGTCTAAGGTGTAGTTTGCTCTGAGTTTTCACAAGGCAACTGGCCTCGCGGGCGGGGGCAGAAGATAGGCCAATCTGGGGGGTGGGGTGGCCAGAGAAGGGCTGGGTTTCTGGGCTTTCTTTGCCCCATAAGCCCAAGAGAAGCTTCCATTCGGTGAGCTCACATTCTTTTCTGTGCACATTCTGTTGCACAAAGGGTTACATCATCAGCACATCTGGGAACAATGGTTTCTGCTTTCTCTGTCCCTGGGTGGGGTTAAGGTGTGTCACTGGCCAGAGGCCCTGGCTTTACCTTTTAAGGTACAGTAGTGCCAGGGTGTCTGCTGTGTTCTCCTGGGTCGTTGCCCAGAAAACAGGTCTCCAAAAGGCCCCCTTCCTGGGTAAACAGAGCAGTCTCATGCAAGAAGAATGAGACCGAAACTTGGCTGGAAGGCTGCCTCCCAACCTGAGGGATAGGGGACGTGGACCCACTTGAGTCCCATTTGTTCAACACAGGTCGACACCGACCGTGTCAACATTCTTACCATACTCGCGGTGCAAAGTCACTGCCTGAAAGCAGAGCCACCCTTCTGCGAGATTTCTCAGTTGGGCTCCGTGTTCCCTGCATTTTGCCAAGAGGTAATGACGGTCTATGCTTTTCAAGGTCAGGGTTTCCCAGCTGCTGTGCTGATCAGGTCAAAGGAAGTGCTGAAGGAAATATCACCAGCAGCTGTTGGCAGGATTTATGGTGAGCATTCTGCAGCCTACATCACGGAGGACTGGCTGCTCTCATTTTCCCATCTCAAATCCCAAGCCTGATGTCCCTTCGGATCCCAAGGGCTGCCAGGTCAGGCTTGCGTGTCTTGTGTGGGCCACCAGCCATGTTTGCGGTTTGGGAACCGATTCTCTGAGTGGCTCCCTTGGCCACGGGCCACATTCCATGCTGGGGCGGGAAAGAACTGTCTGGTGCATTTATAGAGAGTCATTTACCAGCCTATTTAGAAGCTTTGTTAGTGGAGGTGACTTCTGAAAGGAGGCGGATTGTCACCCGTTGAGTCATCACATCTCAGGAGAAGGGGGGACCACTAGGGGTCAGTCTTCTGTTGGCTCCTCATGCCTGCCTCACACTTAATAGCCCCGAAACATGACAGATATAACTTAGCTGTGTGGGCATCTCCATATGAACCCCTCAAGACCGGTGACTGTCCTGGTCACCCATCGCCAGGGCCTGCCATGTGGTAGATACGAACTGGTTGAGCAAGGCTCTATGTTTGGTCCACTCTGTCCTTGGATGCACTGGGTCCTTCTTCCACCATTAATGTGTCTCACCTCACGGAAACCCCTCGGGAGTCTCTTGATGAGTCTAAATGCAATCCTACCTCATGTAATTCCAGCTGCAGTGTATCCGCCAGGCCAGCCTGGAGGAAGGAAAGAAGGGTCTGGATTCTGTTCCCAGTCTTGCTGTTATCCTGGCCACATGCTGCCTGTTTCTGAACCCCAGTCCTGCCCTCCCCAAATCTAACTGGTGAAGATTCACTTATCCCTTTTAGTTTTCTTCCCTACTTGACCTCTCTGCACCATGGTTTACCCGTAAAATATGAATGTACCTGTCACAGGGTTGTGTGGAAAAATATATTGCTATATGTAAAGTGCTTAAAACATAGTAGGAATTACTTAAATGTAATTAATATCTCCTGTACTGGGCTTTGGGCACCTTTACAGAATGCTCTACAAGTCTAAAGCTGGCTGGTCTCTTGCTGCCCCAGGTGGAACTAGGGAGTCTACAGGGTGGGAGGGGAGCTAGGGGAACCCACTGGCTAGATCTGGCACCTCCGGGGCACCTCCCCAGTGTGATAACTGGCGGCACCTCCCTCCCCCCTCCGCCTTAGTCCAGTTCTCCATCTGGGATCACCCCCTCCTCCCTCACCAGCACGAGTCCACCTGTGCGCTCCCACTGCAGTCCTATCCACCTGTACCCACAAAACTCACCCCTTCGGTCCATACATACAGGCATAGGCACATTCACACACACAATGACACATCTAGAAAGGCTCACAAGTCACACACACACACACACACACACACACACGTGCTGCCCCACAGATACCCAGAGCTGTGCGTATACCTGGAGGCAATCATACTGTTCTACTCACAGCTGCCCACAGACAGCGAGCTACACAGAATCAAGGTACAGACAGCATGCGCCCAGCACAGCTGCATGGACTCCCCACTTTCCTCTAGCTCCTGGTCCTGTGCTACCTCTTCTGAAGACTGACAGAGCTCTAAATGGGCAAAGGACCTTAGCAGCCATCTTATCTAAACATTTTATTTCACTAGTGAATGAGGGGAGGTGACTTGTTAAAAGTCACACAGTGAGGTGTTCCCTTTTTTTCACCATTCGGCATCATGAGTATAATGTGCTTGATTCATTCACTCTTGCTTCTCTTCCTGAGCCTGTCCAGGAGTGGGAACTAGAGGGAGCTGAGGACTGTGCTCTTGGGGTAGGACAAAGCCGAAAGTTAGAGCTGGAGGGAGGCTGAGAGTAAGTCTGGCAGGTCATTAGGGCCCAGCTGGGCTGATGAGACCCGTGGGATAGGAAGAGAGGGGTCAGTTGGCAGAATTGAGAAGTTCATTGGGACTGGAGTTGCGGGTGGCTTCTGACCTGAGGGATCGAGTGACAGAGCTGGGGTTTGGTTTGGGCCTCAGGTCTGGACTCCCGGTGGCCTGCTTCTGAGCTGTGTGGTGTCACAGCACAGAGGGCTCGTTGGAACAGTTGCACACTCTGGAACTCTTCTAGAATTCTGCCCTGCTCAGAATTCCATTAGGAGGGGAGAGGGGCCATATTGGTGGATGGGAGGCCTTGGATTGATCTTCTCCCTTAAAAGAGCATGTTCTTTTCAGACCACTCGCTTCTGGTCTCTCAATATTCTTGTTTATTTCTACTGGCCTGAGGGATGGGGACTTAGATTTCTGTTACCATTTTCCGGGCCTGGGCCTGGAAGTTTAGAAATTGACCCTGCTGTACAAATGTATATTCAGGGACTTGCTTTGCCCATAGTGAAGCTGAGGGGCCATCTCCCCACTTTCTTTGCTCCTTGTAAGAGCCTCATCAGTGTCAAAGGGGAAACAGTTCTCTGCATGAAGGAGCTCAATGGCTCTAGAAGATGTGGAGATTTCTCTATTTGCTATCTCTGATCACAGATATAAGTATAATATGATATAAATGTGTAAATGTAATTAGTTTACAGATGTTCATGGGAGGCTGGCCATGACCTTGCTCCCTGGAGGGACTTCCACTTTATATTCTGCAAAAGTACACTGCTAATGGCAAGTGCATATCGTGGTTATTTTGTGGCAGGAATTGTCTAAGCATGTTACGTGTATGAAATTCCTAGTCCTCCTATCTGCCCTAGGAGGTCGATGCTTTTTTATCATTCTCACTTTAGCGATGTAGAAATGGAGGCACAGAGAGGACAAGTAAATTGCCCAAGGTCACTCTGCCAGGAAGGAACAGAGCCCAGTTTTAGACCCAGGTAATCTGGCTCCAGAGTCTATGTGCTCACCTCCGTGCCACCTCATCTCCTTGCTATGTGCTGTTTCCTATTTTGGAGGTAATTTATCAGCTATGGCAGGTCTCCAAACCCCAAAAGGACTCCATTAAAAGAAAAAAAAAAGTAGCCACATCAAAGGCTTTTTGAAAGTTTAAATTGTGTTCATGTATTTACCCTTTAAGGAATTCTCATAAATTGCTCAGGCATGAGTCTTCCCCAGCAAAGCAATGAGTGGTGTTTCCTTAAGCTTTGAGTGGCTGGTGAATCTAATTTTTGTTATCCATCAATTTACAGATATGCACAGGATGTTTTCTGGGAGGCAACTGTGGGTTAGTGAAATGACCACGAGTGGTGCATACAGGGTTCAAACACCAGGCAGACACTGAAACTTGTGGGGCACTGGCCCAGTTACTGAGCATCTCTGGCTTCTTCATCTTCAAGATGTATCATGGTGGATAAGATCATCACAGTTGTTTGCATAAAATTACATTGTGTAGAGGCCTAGCACAACCCTTGGCTCAATCTGAAACTGCTGTGAGCCCAGGGACAGAGGACTGTGCTGGAGACCCCAGACTAGACCTTTTTCTGCTCCATGTAACTCTGGGGAGCCTCCCATACCCGGACCCTTGTGGATTACAGAGGCGCAGACAAGGCTCAGAGTTGGCTACATTGATTTATTGGAAACACAGATCAAGACAGAGATGAACACGGCAGAGATGGAAGGGGAACAGTGAGGGGATGGGGTACGACCATCACCCAGGGCAGCGCAGGTTGGGCCCTGATCCTGGCCCTCCGGCCCCTGAGCCCCCTTCCTATGGGCATCAAGGGGACTTCTTTTTAGGGGTAGCCTTTCCCAGCGCGGGCAGCAGAATCGAGGAGGAAGGGATCACACACAGATGTGAGAGGCTGGGAATGGGACAGACCTTTCAAAGTGCCAGAGAAATAGTCAAGAGCTTGCTCCACCTGGAGGCTGGGTGGGAGAGACACCAGGCCCGCGGCTTGAGCTCGGGGGTCTAACATCTGCGGCAGCTGCTAGTGCAGGAGCCCACGCCGCAGGAGCTGATGCCGCAGGAGCCCACGCCGCCGCTGCCCAGGCCACAAGACGCGACGGAGTTGCAGGGCGCGCAGGGGGCGCACATGCCCGTGCTCACGGCCAGGTTCCCGCTGCAGGGGGCGCTGCACACGCTGCCGGTCACCGGCCGGGACCCGGACACGCAGAGGTCCCCGCAGACGACCCCGCCCCGGGAGCTGCTGACACCTGCGAACCCCAAAGGCTCAGTCAAAATTCTGAGGGGGTTGGATCATCAGCTTCCCCGAGGACGCCCCTCCCCAGGCCCCGAGCTCCGTGTATTCAAAGTCCGGAGAATCTTTACTTGCAACACTAGGGCCATCTAGTTCCAGAGCTGCCGTCTTTCGTGCTCTCTGACCCCAATCCCTCCTGCGGCGATGCCAGCCCCATTTAGCCTTCAGTGGAAGCCCTCCCTCCAAACTCTGCCATTCCTTCTAGAAGGGAATAAATGCACACGGGGGCTGTGTTACTCACAGACATTCACTGCGCCAACGCCTTCACATAGTCTGAGGGGGAAGAAGAAAAAGGCAACATGAGTGATTTGGCCAGAGTTGCAGATAGAGCTCCCCAAATCCCTGGGGGTGCGGTCCACAGTGGTCAGGGTAGGAGCAGAGGGTCTGAGAGAACAGCCCTCCCAAGCCACCCCCTCCCCCAAAGTGATGAATGAGAGGCTGTCCTAGATCCCTGGTCCTCCTTCCTGACCCAGGAGAAAGGGTGCTGTTTATTCAAGGGGGCAGGAACAAGCAGCTCAGAGCCAGGCTGGGTTGGGCCCCACCTCTGTTCTTCACCCTCCAGCAGCCGCCTGTAGGTGGCGATCTCGATGTCCAGGCCCAG
>NW_027397106.1:2907762-2917278 GCF_003265705.2 Callorhinus ursinus | reverse complement strand
AAAGCCCCCGGTGAGGCCGCGGTAGCAGGAGACGCCGCGGTAGGGGGCGGCCGTGATGCAGCAGCGGCCCGGCCGGGGCCCGCAGGCTGAGATGCAGCTGAAGGCGCGTCCGCAGAATCCTGATCCGCAGGTCATGGTGCTTCTGGAGGTTCCGGTTGTGGAGTACAGGGATGAGGTCTGGAGTCTTGTGGAAACTCCAATGTGCTCTGCAAGGTGCCCCAGTCCTATTTATGCTCAGATCTGAAGGGCTTGGCTGTGCAGTTTGGTCAATTTGTGCTTTATGGGCTTGGGCGGTTAGTTGAGTCCAGCACCTCTTTAGAATGTGCTTTAATAATGGTGGAGTGGCCCGCACCCTCCTCTGTGTATAGGATGCCAACCTCTGGGCTGCAGGGGGACTCAGCATGTTTCATCTTCAAAGTGCCCTCCTAGCAGGGCATGCAGTCATCCGAGGAGATTGAAGAGAGAAGGGCAGAGCAGGGGAGGTAGGAAGGGGTCCAGGGGAGGAGAGGCGAAGGAAGACTGGAGAGCAGGGGAACTGTGTGTGTGTCAGCGGTAGTGGGGAGGGGACCCAGGAAAGATGGAGGTGTTAACAAATAACGCCTAGAAGTTTCCATCTCAGTAGTGGCCGAGGTGCTACTGTAACACAAATGCATTTCCCCATCTCCATCTGTCCAGTGGGCTGCTGAAATATATCCTGTTTCTTCTACCAAGTGCCAGCCTGCAGATTATTAAATATCTGTTTTTTGTCTTTTTCAACTTTCATTATGAGCATTTCCAAACACATAGAAAAGCTGAAAGCATAGCATAACAAACACCCTGAGATGTTCCCCTTAGTTACTTGGATTCAACAGTGGTTAACACAGCCTGCCTATTTGACAGTCACAGAAAGTATGACTCGTACAGAAATTGGGACCATACCACTGCACATTCAAGAAAACTATTTCCAAAGAATCATTTACTAGCCATTCCATTTTCAATTTTCCTAATAGTTTTAAGATTTTTTAAAAAACCCGGTTTTATGTGACTTAACTTGTGGCTCTGTCCCTTGTATTTTAAACTGGAAGTTAACGCTAGAGTTGGGCTGTTCATATGGTAGCATATAGACATGTGTGGCTATTTAATTTAAATTGGTTAAAATTAAATAAATGCAAACTGGAGTTCCCCAGTTGCACGAGCCACATGGCCACACAACAACTGACTAACTTTGTGGACAGAACATATATAGAACATTTCCACCATCACAGCAGCATCTACTGAATTGGGCTAGTCTGGAGGCTTGACTGGGTTCAACTAAACATTTTTGGACAGAATACTTCATAAACAATGCTATATAACTCTTATTGTATCACCCCAAGAGGCAAAATTATCAGCTTATTCTATCATCCATGATGCTAAATCGGATCACTTGCACACATTTCCCTTTTATAATTAGAAAGAATACCATAGTAAAACATAGGTCCTATTTTGATAGGAAGATGTTTTCTTTTCTTTTTTTTTTGCCACCTACTATATGATATCATACGTGCCATAAACAATCTCTAATCCTGCCACCAACCATATGAAGTATGTATCATCATCCCCATTTTACAGATAAGAAAACTGAGGTTCAGCAAGGTTAAGTAACTTGCCCAATGTCTCCTAGCTAGTAAGTAATGGAGCCCAGGAGATGCAATGCCTTCTCACCTGCAAGCTATGAAAACACCTGGATTTCCCAATCTCTGGAAAATTTCAAGAGGGTAGAGAAAGTTGTTTAGGAGGGATAGCTGTGGATTTCTGGCTGGGGAAATCAGTCTAAGGAAGCTGGACAGAGTCACAGGGAGTTGGGATGGTTAGAACCGGGAGGGGCCAACGGGGGTGGGAGTGTAGCCCAGGGGCAGTGTGAGACTGGGGCTGGAGATCTGTAAAAGATGCTGTGGCTGACAATTGAAGGGAGGGACAGAAAAAAGCAGTTTAAAAAAATTTTTTTAAAGATTATTTATTTATTTATTTATTTGAAAGAGAGAGAAAGAGTGAGCCGGGGGAGGGGAAGAGGGAGAGGGAGAAGCAGACTCCGCGATAAGCCAGGAGTCTGATGCGGGGCTCAGTCCTAGGACGCTGAGACCACGACCTGAGCCGAAAGCAAATTCTTAACCAACTGAGCCATCCAGGCATCCCCAGAAAAGAGCAGTTTTAGTTATTTGTACATCTCTGATGTACTGTAAGTGTCTTGACAGATGGTACTGTGTGTGTTCTTCTTACCCGTGAAGCACCCCAATCCAATAGAACAGGTCTAGAAAAATTAGCTCATGAAGTAGAGAGATTTGCATTAAATGAAAGGGAAGAGAAGTGTGAAACGATGCTCCTGGCAGTCTCCTGTGGCTGCTGTGTCTTAGGGGCAAAGGCAGGTAGGGCGGCTTAGGGAGGGAGGAAGGGGCGCGGTGGATGGGAAAAGAGAAGGTAAGAGAGCAGACCGGGGCTCTGGGTAGGCCTGTCTGTGCAAAACATTCAGGGGTGAGGCCTGTGACGGGACATACATGGGCTCATGGACTGTGTCAGCCATCTGGCCATCCAGAGGAGGGTGTGGCACCTGCTGTCACTTTATGTGTTTGGGGAACTGGGCCAGCACTTCCAAGACCCTTTATACCCTCATCACAATTCTGGGCATTGCCCACAATTGAGCCCCAGTGCTCCCAGCAAGCCAGCTGGCTGGTGTCCTGAGGAGAAGCGCTGTGAGTCAAGGTATATCTCACACATGTGTTACCTTCTCCACCAGTGTAACTCCTTATAAAAACGACATGCATAAACATGAGCTAATTACTAATGGCTGGTCCTTCCTCAGCAATTTTAAAGAAACAAGAAGCAATTTAAAGAAACAAGATATAAAAAAATTCAAATGTGACACCATTTCGTTAAACTTCAGGCCTTATTAATTGCTGATAATTTTTGAAGACCGAAAAGGACATTTAATCTGTATGTTTTCTTGGAGTAAAAACACTTGTGGTGGGAGAGGGAAGAGAGGAGGGAAGAGGGTTGGCCAGATCCCCACTGTAGTCTTTGCTCTGGCAATATGAATTTTATAGAAGGTAAAATTGTGAGATATGCTCCCACACAAACGGATTTATAGGTGGTGTACCTACCACCTATAAGAAGAAAGAACACATAGTGTAACTTAGGAGCTTACTATGAGCCTCATTCTGATTGTACCCCCTTTCTGGCCTAGGGACAACCCCTCTCTGGGATTTTGTGTTGACTCATTCCCTTGCTTTTCTTTGCAGTTTTTGAACCAATGTATGCATCCCTAAAACATAAATTATTAGTTTTCCGGTTTTTAAAAAAAGATTTTATTTACTTATTTGACAGAGAGAAGGAGCGAGAGAGCACAAGCAGGGGGAGTAGCAGAGGGAGAGAGAAGCAGGCTCCCTGCTGAGCAGGGAGCCCAATGAGGAGTCCATCCCAGGACCCCGGAATCATGATCTGAGTAGAAGGCAGATGCTTAACTGACTAAGCTACCCAGGCGCCCCTAGTTTTCCAGTTTTTGAAGTTCGTATAAATGGAATTATATTGTGTGTATTCTTTTGTGTCTAGTCTATTTTGTTCAATGTTGCTTTCCTGTAGCTGCATTAATGTTCATTTTCACAGTGAATTGTACTCATTGTGTGAATGTGCCACAATTTATTTATCTCTCCACACTGATGGTCTCATGGTTGTTTCTAGAGTTTGTATTATGAATAGAGCTGCCATGAACATTCTTTTCTGTGTCTTCAGGTATATTTGTGCAAGAGTTTTTCTAGGGTGTGTGGTTATTTAAAAAAATTATGCAAGTAGTATATGCTCAGTGTAGAAAACCATTTTATGAGTATTCTTCCAAATTTAAAAAACATAACATCTCTTGATGTTCATCTTACTTCGTACTAGACACTATGCTAATTGCCCACCATGCATTAATGAATTTAATTTTTACAATTATCCTCTGAGGCAGGTGTCAGATGAGGACACTGAGGCCTAGAAGGTTAAGAGTTTTGCTTAGGTTGTGTAGTTAGTGGCAAAGCTGGCTCCCCCTCCCCCCCCAACCATCCTCTTCATGGCCCTTTACAGTGCTGTCAGGGTTCAAGACCAGAAGATGGAGGAGAGCTCACCCTTGTTTGTGGTAAGCATCTAGTTCTAAGAGAAAAGCTGGACACACACCTAGATCGTGAACAAAAATGCAAACCTCACAACATACCAATGAACACAAATGTTTGGTTCATGGATATATTCCAAGGGCTTGGCACATAGTAGGTGCTCAATAAATATTTGTTGAATGAATGAAATGAATACCAACTATATATTAAGTGCTGAGTAATGGAGCCATCAAAGTTTGGTAGTTAATTGTGCAAAGCTTTCTGGTAGGATGGGGTGGGGATCAGATGAAGCAGACCAGAGAGGAGCCATTCCTGGGAGTGGGGGCTGGGTAGGGAGACATTCCTGGCTGGGGCCTGAGGGAGGGATGAAGTGAGTAGATGTATCCTTGACCAAAGTGAAGTCATTGACCTGAATGATGATGGGAGTGGTAAGGAAAGCCAGCCAACAAGGGCAAGAATCTCGAAGGCCATGGAGAAAGCAGAAACTGAGGGTAGGATTAGGGAAGGAAAAAGAGAAGTGGATGGGAGGTAGATTTCTAGGGAAAAGAGGGGAGAAGATGCTTGGTCTTAGCCTATTACTCTCTAGAGCTACTTTTTGAAGGACAAAGACCATCTGGGGGAGGGGCAAAGAGAATGGGAGGGAGGGGAGATTGGGGGAGATGGAGGGAATGGGAGGGAAGTGGAGGACAGTGGAGGAAAAATGAGAAGACCCATGGAGAATGGTGGGGGGACACTGCAGGGTGGAAGAGCAGAGGTGGAGGAAGTTGATGGGGGAGGGAATGCAGCACTGAGGGCAAGGTATGGACATATCTGAAGAGGTGGGCAACCTTGGCTTCAGCTTTAGAGCAATGAACCCTCACAGGCTGGAGGAGGTGCAGGGGTTCAGGCTGGTTAATGGGATGGACCTCACCAAGGGTAGAGCTTCTGAGTCAGTCTTCATCCCATTCCCCCAGGCTACCCACAAAGGCCTTTGGCCCCTCCTTCCTCCGGTGAATTTTCATGGCTAATTGGCCACTGTCCCAGGCCGTCTAGGCTGAGGAGGCAGGACTCTGACTTGGGCCTCTCAACTCATGAATCTAGCTGTCCTGCTTGTTGGCTGGCCTAGGGTCAGCTCCCTCATCCACAGCCTGAGTGTTATGTAAATAGCCACTCCTTTACCCCTCAATTCCCCTCACTGAAACCTCGCCTGCATCTGCTTTCTGTGAACAGAAAGCATGAGCTACAAGGTTAGAAAGGGCACAGCCCTTTGGATACCTGCAAGCCCGGTGTGCAGATGTTTGGGTACTCTCAGATGTAGAGCCCGTAGGCTGCCTCCCACCCTATAGCATTGAAGCAGAATCCCAGAGATAGTACTCCCTGCTTCTAAGCTCTCTGCCTCAATTGGTTCTCCACTATCACAGCGTCTCACAATCCCGGCCTCTCCTGCAAGGGTGCTCAGGTTTCCTTACTGTCCACTTTCTGAAATACCTCCATGCACAACTTTCACCAATACTGCCCACCTATCTCCTTACTGACATCTGTTCTCACCCTTTCCAGGGAGCCTTTCTTACCTTTCCCATCAGATTTGTTGCATTCTACATTGCCCCAGAGTGGGCACTGTCAGTAGGCACTGCATTCTTGAGCATCTGATGATATAGCTGAAAAGCAGCCCTCTCAGACTTCTGGCCTTTCTCATGAATGTGGGTCTGTCTTCCCTGTCAGATTGGGGGTTCCAGAATCCATGTCTCCTTCCTCCTCTTAGTGTCTTCCTCCCTTTTTCTAAAATGAAGACAGGCTTCAGCATATGGCAGGGACATAGCCATCGCAGAATCACTAAATTCTCCAACAAGATGTTATCTCATCTAACCCACCATCCATTTGGGGAAATCTGTCTTATAACACTCTTCACAGGAGAAGGATGGACTGAAAGGAGGCTTGAACAAGAGCTTCCTAATGTTAAAACCACCAGATTTGCCCCTTCTTTCCAGGTGTCCCTTGAACCAAGGTCCACTTAGGCTAATAGAAGAGGTTGTAACCCCAGATCTGAAGGCTTTTTGTTCACCCTGTTTCTATAAACATGGTGGCCACTCCAGAATAAATAATTTTTCTCTTTTATATAAAGCTCCCCTAAATGGGAGACATAATGCAAGTTCCTTTAGGAAACAATGACTATCTGCTCTCCTTCTGGGAAGTTTTCCTCAACTCCAACTTCCATCTGTCCAGCCGTAGTGAAAATCTGACTTTTCTTGCTCTCTTTGGAGTTGCATTGTACCTGGATGGATGTCATATCCCCCACCTTCAACTTCATGGTATCCTTGGGCTACTGACCAATCAGGAGGTTTTAGGATCAGGCAAAAAGCAAGAAAAGTGAGTATGTCATTGATTTGTAGTTGAGGATTTCTGGTGGTCTGTTAAGGCCAAAGAAGACATACAAATTTATAAATTATTTTTTAAGATTTTATTTATTTATTTGACAGAGAGAGACACAGTGAGAGAGGGAACACAAGCAGGGGGAGTGGAAGAGGGAGAAGCAGGCTTCCTGTGGAGCAGGGAGCCCAATGCGGGGCTCGATCCCAGGACCTTGGGATCATGACCTGAGCAGAAGGCAGATGCTTAATGACTGAGCCACCCAGCACCCCAAATTTATGAATTATTAACAGATAACAGATTTTTTGGACTGTCCAAGCTTCTCTTTTCATCCAGTAGTGTAGTTGCTCAAGGACTGGTGACATTTTCCCTTTGCCTAAGAGGAAAAATTATCATTGGGCCTTCCTGGGGGCAGTTGGGCTAGAGTAGGGATTAGAAGGAGGGGCATTTGATTTTGGGTTCTTTTCCAGGATAAAAGAAGTAACCATGGCCAAAGGTCTCAGGTCCTCCCTGTTCCTTGGACTGACCCCGTGGTAGAATAATAGTACATAACATTTACTGAGCACTTGCTATGTGCCAGGCGCTGTGTTAAGCATTATCCATGGTATTATTTAATTTAATCCTTTTACTAGTCCTTTAAGATAGACACCATTAATGGGAATTTTACACAGGTGGTTTAAGAATGTGGGTAGGTATATTCCATCAAACCTACTGGTATATCTACAGCAGCAACATTAGCAGCAATAACAACTACTAATATGATTACATAATTAGAGTGTGTCAGGCTCTGTTCTAAGTGCTTTACGCAGATTAATTCTTTTAATCCTTACAACAACTTTATGAGATGGATACTATTATCCTCATTTTATAAATCATGACATGAGGTACAGAGAGGTTAAGTAATTATCTGAGATTACATAGCTAGAAAGTGGCAGGGCTGGACTATGAAATTAGGCAGTTTGGAATCTGGGTCTGTGTTCTTAACTGATATGCTGTGTATTTAACTTTTTTAAGTTAAACTTAACTTTTTTAAGTATTTAAAATTTTTTATTTCCAATCATATTAAGAAATAATTTTGTGTGGTGACAAAGTACACCCATACACACACCACATACAATTGAAACAAAAAGGAGATGAAATGTTATTTTTACTACATATAATGCACTCAGATATTTTCTATTCTACTCTACTTGATTTTGTTCTAATCTATTTCATTAAAATTCCGTTTTCTTCTGGGCACCTGCGTGGCTCAGTCAGTTAAGCATCTGTCTTCAGTTCAGGTCATGATCCCAGAGTCCTGGGATCAAGTCCAGCATTAGGCTCGCTGCTCAGCGGGGAGTCTGCTTCTCCCTCTCCCTCTCCCCCTTGCTTGTGCTCTCTCTCACATTCTCTCTCTCTCAAATAAATAAATAAAATCTTTTAAAAATTCTGTTTGCTTCTATTAGTAGGCCACAATGTGAACTCTGAAAAAATGCTGCCCCAGAGCCTCCAGCTTCTTAATGATTTTAATAAAGCACATCTGCACTGTGCTCTGGAGTTTACTGAGCATATGGACATCTCTGTAAATTTCACAGGCAGCACTGGAAGGAAAGACTTAACATACTTCCCAGAGGAATGAAGTGCCTTGCCCTCAGATCACACAGAGCTATTCATGGCAGAGCCTTGGTTCCCATCCAGCCTTTTTGAGTTCAAGGTCCACACTATACACACTACAGGTGGAACACACCAATATGGATCTCTTTTGACATCTGCCAACATTACTGATAAACTGCTGTAAAGGGAAGGCGGTTGTAGGGTTGGTATAGCAAAGGAAGCAGCACAGATCTGAAGCAGGGGGAGGTGGTGGGAGGGGGCTGGATGCCCTCCTCATGGCTGCATATAGATTTATTCTATTATATTCTGAGCCAAATGCTATACAGACTATAGCAGTAGTGTCTACTTCAGGCTTTCTGGGCCCTGGAGGAAAATGGAAGTTTGAGGTGAAATCCAGACATGCTATCTTTTCTTGGGGCCTTGTTGGAAATAGTTGGGCATTCCTGAAGCCAGTGAGCCACTGTGTGCCCCCTTAGGCCCGAAGAGTCTGAAGAAGGGAATGCCTCTTCTCAGCACAGGCTGGCCAGGATGGTATAATAAGTTGGCTTACGGACTGGTCTGTGTGCAAATCGAGGTAGGTGAGAATGCACATGAGAAGGTGAGTGTGTCTGTGTGAGATTGTGGGTGGGAAGGCCAGTATGTGAATGCACTGTGTGTGTGTGTGTGTGTGTGTTTGTGTGTGAGACGGGGGTGGGGGGTGGGGGGGAGGGAAGGAAAGAGTCATAGAGACGGAATATGTTGATAGGTGTGGGTGAGGGTTTTGGGCAGGTGTGGGGGTGTTGGGGCTTTGGCGGTGGGGAAGGGCTAACGGTGTGAGGGAAACCACCAAGCACACCCCGATTTAAATCATCTTCTGTTGATCTTATATTCTCCCAGTATCCCAAGGCCGGTTCGATCAGCACCACGGACAGCAGCGTAGACTTCGTGAAATGCGGCCGTACGGGAGTCGTAGCCCCGCCTTTCTCCTCCCTCCATTCTAATCTGAGTCACTGCTCCCCATCCTCCAATCCCTGAGTTCCGCCAAATGTGTATGGGTAGCATATGGGGAGCTTTTGGGGGAGGTGAGCTGGCCTTTTGAAGATACACAATTGTGCAGTTTGGGGTAAAAGGCCATAAACATTTGGCCACATCTGGCCCCCAATTAAGCACATTAAGGGAGGAGCCAAGGCAGCTAAACAACCCAAGCCAATAAAGGCATCTAATTGCTCCTAACCCATGGACGCATTAGGCTCCCCGCATATATAAAAGGCCCGAAGACGTCCAAGACACAAACACTTCAACCACTGTGCCTTCCATTAGTACGTCTCCCTCCTCAGAGCTTCCCTTGCCCCCAAGAAGGACCATGACTTGTGGATCTTACTGTGCTGGCCCTGCCTTCAGCTGCATGTCGGCCTGTGGGCCCCGGCCGGGCCGCTGCTGCATCACGGCCTCCCCCTACCGCGGCGTCTCCTGCTACCGCGGCCTCACCGGGGGCTTT
>NW_027397106.1:2883221-2904762 GCF_003265705.2 Callorhinus ursinus | reverse complement strand
GATCGCCACCTACAGGCGGCTGCTGGAGGGCGAGGAGCAGAGGTGGGTAGTGTAGCCTATTTTCTCTCCCAGCCTTGCCTGGGTTCCCAGCGTGCCATGTGCCTAATGGCATCACTGGACAACCATTTCCAAATCTCCCCATCCTGCATTTACAGGTAATGAGTAAGTCCTTTTGGTATGTTTCTAGCCCTCTTTGAGTCAGTCATGCCTGCCTATGTGCTAAAATGGGATTGGAACCTTTTGCAAATCTGCCTCCACGAGAGCCAGGAGTCAGGCCATAGGGATTGTTGTTCTTGAGAACACTAGCCTGGGCTTGTAACCACCTTCCCTTGGAAGTGCTTTTCCCTTCCCGGCCCTTGTTGCACATAACTCAGGCTCTAGCTCTCTTCTCAAGCCTGGCCCTGGGCCCCACCCTGGCAGTTTATATTTATCCCATAATGACCACCTCCACAGGGGATTTTATCAACTCACTGTTATACATTCCAACTACAGTGCATCCCCCTAAGTGGTCTTCCATCGCAGCAGGTAGGACCGAGGGTGGACAGATAGCAGGGACTTGTCCCTTGAGGCAGCTGTGTCCTGTTCTAGCATTTTTGCTTATTGGTAGTTTTGGATGTGGCAGGGAAGACCCATTCACCATTCAGCCTTCCTACGGCTGGAGGGCAGCTGCTCATCTCCTATGAGGACATCACTCCCAGAATGTTGCCCCTGGGTTGGTCAGGTGTTCACTCCCCGAGGCTCCCTCTTCTTGTGTATAGCCAGGCCCCCGCTCTCAAGCAGAAGCGCGTGCAGTGTGAGGAGGCGGAGGGAGCCCCTGGGAGCATGCTGTGCAGTGGGGAGATGGGGACACAGGTTTGATAGCTGGAATCAAAGTGGTCCCGTGGTGAGACTTGCCACAACCTCAAGTAATTGCTTTGGAGAGCTCAGAGGCCCCGTGGCTCACTGGGCCTGGGGAGTTTCATTAGTGGAGACTTCCAGAAGGAAGAATCTTTCAAGACTGAGTTTGGCAGTTCAAGAGAAGCCTGGAGATAGCACCGGAAACTGAGCGGCCCATCCCTCTGCTGCATAGGGCCCCTGGGCTGAGCTCAGAAGCTTTGGTGTGGGTTCCCTGTGAACCCTGGTCATGGGCTGAGTACGTGGTGGGCTGCGGATTCTCCTCATGTCTGAAGCTGATGTTGTCAACCCTTTGCCATGGTGCTATCAGAGGGACTCCCATTTGTTTCCCTTGAGGAGATGTGTTGTGTGGGAAGGAGATGAGGGCTGCATGGAGTTAGGTGCCCTGAATTGTAGCCCTGCCTCTATCACTGGTTATTTCCTCTCTCTGGGCCTCAGTGTCTCCATTTGTCAAATGAGGGAACCTGTGTAGACAGTCTCTGAGCCTGTTCTAAATGGGTTCTAAAATCCCATTCAATTTAGCCAACAGTCGTTTATGGAGCCAAACATTGTTTTAGGCACTCTCCCTCTGCAGTGGGGAAAAGACGAGCGGAAACGTCTGCCCTCCTGAAGCCCAGGTTCTAGGGACCACCAATCAGGCCAGATTTAGGAAGTCAAATCTGCTGCCCCTGAAATGTGTTTACAAGTAGATCAAACCAGCACGTGTGAACTGTGTGCCACCTGGCAGGCACTAAGCACCTACATGGGCCATGGATTCCATCTAGGGGATCTAGCAGATATTCCTAGGAGGAGGGAGGCCGAGTGAGGCAGGGCAAATCTGAGGTTGCAGGGCTAAGAAGGGCTACCAGACACCCTGGGCCTTCTGTCTCCAGAGCCCACGTCGGGGCTGGGCTACGGCTTCCAGATGGCCCCGTTTACCGCCCCTTCCCCTCAGCGAGTGTCCAGGAGGAGGGCACGGTTCTCGCTTTCGCCTTGGCGGCGGGGGCCCGGCGGCCGGCCTGCGGCACCGCACCGACATTTGTCTCTTTTCCTTTCCCAACAGGCTGTGTGAGGGCGTCGGCGCCGTGAATGTGTGTAAGTAGTGCGAGCCTCCCCCTTCTCCAGCTGGGGGTGGGGGCACGTCCTGGGGGAGGGCCGGTTTCGCTGAACCCCCGCCCCCCCAGTCGCCCTCTGTGGCCGCGCCTTATGTGTTCTGTCCCCCATTCAGGCGTCAGCAGCTCCCGCGGTGGCGTCGTCTGTGGCGATCTCTGCGCCTCCGGTGCTGCCCCTGCTGTCACCAACAGAGTCTGCAGCGCCCCCTGTAGCGGCAACATGGTGGTGGGCACCAGCTCGTGCGCCCCGGCCTGCGGCGGGAGCTGTCAGAAGTGCTAGGGGGCCGCCGCCGCCGCCGCCAGCCAGCGAGCATCCCCGTCACCCTCCGGCCAGGACCTCCCGCATCCCGAGCGCCCCGCCAACGCCGCCCCACGACCGCCAGCCGCCAGGCCCCGGCCCCCCCGCAAGCCGGTGTCCAGATGTGCGCACTCTGCGCGGCCTCCCTACCCGCTCCCCCCGTGTGCCATCCCCCCCCCCCCCCCCCCGCGCGCCCTGAGCCCTGGAGAGGTTGGGGCGGCACCTTGGCCTCTCTCCGTAGCCTTTCCTAGTAGTGGCTTTGTTGTCTTCAGGATTCATCCTTTCTTCTGCCTTCTGTTTTTTTCCGCTGGATTCACGCGTCCTGCCTGACCCCTTCACCCCGGCTCGCAAGGACAGGGCAGACCCCAGAATCCTGCTGTCTGCACTTCCTGGGAATCCGCCAGTGTGCCTGAACCGGTGGAATGGAGGTGGGGAACGCTGATGGTGGCTTTCCTGAAACTCTGTGAGGGCCCTGAGCGGTGGGAGGGAAGAGCACTTCTTTCCAGGGCTGCCGGCAGAGGCTTCGACAAAGCCCACGTCTCCACTACCGGTCTGTTTCTTTGCCTTTGTTTCACTCTGTGTTTCCAATAAACTAATTGTAGCTTATCAAACCTGGTGCCTCAGAGTCTTGAAAATGCGGGGGACGTCCTGTGACAGGAGCTCCCTGCCAGAGATTTCCTCAGGAACCTCCCCATCCACTTAGTTACGACCACTTCAGTGGGTGCTGCCCCTCTGGTCTTGAGCAACCTCAGCCTTGGGAAAATAAAAGAGGGCCCATGGACGCAGGGGATCTTGTGGGGTCATGGATTTCTCTAGACCAAGATGTCTCAGCTTCAACTGTATTGACATTTTGGGTTGGAGCATTCTTTGTTGGGGGCTGTCCTGTGCGTTGCAGGATGCTTAGCTGCATCAGGGGCCTCTACCTACCAGATGCCAAGGGCACTGCCCCCCCCAATTGTGACAACAAAAGATTTCTCTAGAAAAGACCAGATATGCTGTAGTAATTCTGGACCAGGATGATTTTTGCCCCCCAAGGGCATTCCTGGAGCGGAAGGAGCATAAGGAAACGTATGAAGATGAGAATGGAAGGAAGGAGTGTGAGACAAGCAACTGGGGGGAGAGGAAGTGCATTGGGCTTAAAGTTGGGAGTAGGCTTCTGATTCAGAGTCCTGACCCTGCCATTTCCCAGATGTGTGACTTAGGGCAAACTCCTTCCACAGTCTGAGCTTCAGTTTCTTTGGCTATAGAGTGAAGGAGGTTGGATAATATTCCTAAATTCTCTTCTGGCTCCCTAAGTGAGATTACGTATTTAAAAGGGTGTTGTTAATACAAACCTATGTTTGAATGCTGGTTCAGCCATTTACTTCCTCTGTAATGGGGCAAGTCACTAATCCTCACTCAGCTTTAGCTTTTTCATCTGTAAATGGAATAACAACACCTGCTGGGTTGTAGTCAGATATTCATTGCTTGTAACAAACCACTTCAAAATTTAGAGGCTTAAAACAATACAGGTATCCTCTGCTTTTTGAAACTGTGCGTTCCAACTCTTCACTTTTACAAAAGACATAGACCGTAGTACCTGTTTTCACTGATTGAAAGAAATCCAAAGAGGATTTTCCCCTTTACAAAAAGAGGTGAAAAGCAAATATAGCATTCAGCATCTGTTTTGCAGCCAGTTACAGAGGCAGCGCACAGCCCAGCAGTGAGCGTGGCGCCCCCAAGCTTCTTCCCTGGGAACTACACTCAGCATCTCAACATCAAGCTGCCACAGCTTTTTGAACTGTGTCTGTGAGCATCTATCTGTGCTTTATCTTGATTTATTTCGTGCGCTCGTAGCAAGATGTGTCCTAAGGTAGCAGAAAAGCCTAAGACGGGCTATTTTTTTGAGTTTGGGATGCTCACAAAATTTTTCCATATAATTTTTTTTTTTTAGTTGTGCATTATTTATTTAAGCAACACCATTTTCGCGTTTAGGGTATTGGCTTCTTTAATTAATGATTTCATCACAATCCACCCAGCACAGGGTTTGGCTCATGGTAAGAATGAAATAAATCACTGTTTTGGTGGTTATTGCTAAAAATAATGTACATGTACACTGATGGATGCAGTTTAGTGGAAAGATGACAGAATTGATGCAACAGCATACACATGGAAAGTCCAACATGTTTTTGTCCATGTTCTCTTGGACAAGTCATTTCACCACTCTGAATCTCATTTCCTGCAAGAATAAATGGGAATAAAGAGAACAGTAAACTTGCCCTCAGACCTATTTCTAAGATCAGGTGAGATAATGCATCTGAAAGCATTTTTAGAAACTATAAAATGCCATCTCCACATGGGGTTCCATTAACCTAATTAACCTTCCTGTTTACAAATACACTGGACAGTTACGCAAATACTCTTGACAAATACATTTGACAGTTTGTATTTCCCTTGATTTGTCCACGGACAATGACTTTCAGAGGAGAGGTACAGATCACCAGCCAGGGGCGGCTTCACATAAGCTTCTGTGTCCTGATCCATTTGTGGTGGCCGCACCTCTGGACAGCGATGCGGGAATTCACATTTTAGCCCCTGGCTCCCCACTTAACTACTGTGTGACCAAGAACAACTAATAAAATTTCTAAATCTTAAGCTTCACCCCCGAATAATCAGGGTGAGAAGAATATCTGCCCTACTCACTTCCTGGGGTTGTGGTGAGGAAACCTGGACTGTAGAAAGCCCAGGTGTTGAAAGGTATCTTTTACCTCCTCTGACTCAGGCAGTGAGTGCTGCCTATGACCACACAGTAGTGTACAAGCCCTACCACATCTAAGGTCAGCTGTGAGCACTGCAAGAAACGGGCCATAATCTGAGGACTCAAACAACCGATAAATGTTCTGAGCACCTGTGAATTCTCCAAATCTAACAGGAAAACCAAGCTGCATTTCACAGAAAGAGGTGCCATAAGTAATCCAAAATAGTAGATAATCACCCTTGCCACCACCAAAAGAAAAGCACACTCTATCTAGATTCAGCACATATCTATCAACCTGTGAAAGGCTGGTGTCAGATTCTCGCCGGCACGTTTCCGTTTGTTTTCAGTAATCCTCCCAAAAACCCAGGGAGATCGAGGCTCTGACATATTCACAGGGAGGAAAACAGCTTCACAAAATGTTGGTGGCGCTTGTCAGGTTCGTGTCTCCAGGGTGATGGAACTGGTTTAGTGCAGTGCTGAGATTCTGAGCCTGGGAGTGGAGAAAGCCACCCAGCCCTTGGAGGGGGGGTTCTTCCTCTTTGAGCTTCAGTCTACCCATCTGTAACCCCAGGGGTGAGAGGCTTTTGCTCGTGGCCCTGGTGGCTTGTGATTCTGAGAAAGTGGCAGCCTTGTTTCTATGCTGCTCGTGTGAAAAATCCTATGAATGATTGAAGGATTTATGGCCAAATCCTTTACTTCTCTGTACCCTTCCTTTGAACTTATCTTTAGATATTTGTCCATTCAGTTATGCGTTTTATTGAGTGCTGACTTCATGAATCACATCTTGCAAATCCAGGGAAAAAAGATACAAATGTTCCACTCAATTTTCTTCTCCAAGGAGAAACTCCTTTTTCCTTCACCTTCTTGTTGATGTGGGTGTCCTGCAAAAGCAAGGGCCCTTCGTCACAGAGCAAACACACACATCTGGCCCAGGAGTCTGAGAAGCTGAAGGATCCTGGGAGGGTGGAGTGGTGGCCGGCCTGGCTGTTGCCTCACACGTGGTAGGTGAGCCAACGGGTAAGTGACCATGGGTGTCAAATTTTTCCATATAAATTAATGGTAAACACTTCTTCCTTAATGTCATATCAGCTTATGAAATGTTTCATAGGAACGCTCTGTGTTCGGAGAGCAGGGAAACCTGTTTTCCCATTGCTTATGATTCTGTGGGCTTAGGGGGAAGTTCCTCTACTTTATGTGATGTTGTTTGGGGTGCTAGGATGTCTGTGAGGTCCAAAACAGTCTCATTTCACATGGCTGGGAACCCAGCTAGAGAGGCTGATCAGGGCGTCGGGTCAGTGTCTAATCAGGAGACAATAATGTGAACAGATAAAGTTTAATATAACGAATTATTAACTATAACAAGGGATTAGAGTAATGAGAGATTGACTAGGAAAAAGCGAGAAATCTAAAGCATACAGGAGCTGCAGATAGAAGGGGCAGCCCCTACCCTTAAGCCTGAGAGAGCACGTCCATGGAAGGGAATGCACTGTGGCCGAGGTCCAGATCTTGTTGAAGACTCATGGTACATATCAGGGTTATACTGGCAGAACTGGCCGGAAATCCACCCTTTTGAACTTGCTGGAATTCTGTCCTCTATGTTGCTAGGGAAAGCTGCTCATGAAGACATGTCTCCACTTCAAAGCCACCCAAGGAGGATACCGGAGGCTGCTGGCTACAGGATGCTGCTGATCACTATGCACTGTGGTAATGAAGCTACCACGCCGCAAGAGCTGAGTTCTGGAGAACCGTGGTGCTACAGGAACCTGCCAAGAGGAGGAAGCAGGAACCAGAAAGGAAAACCCTTTCCTCCTGCAAGATGTCTCCAACGCCTTCTACTGACAAAACTCAGTATTGGGTCAGCAGACAAAAAAATATTTAAAGGGCCCTCTAAATTTTCACAGAGCAGGTGATGATGGATCTAAAGCTGGAGCTGAGAGACAATAAATTGATAAGTGGCATACAAGGACTTGGTCCTCCTCCATATGAGCCTCTCTCATGTGGCTGCTTGGACTTCCTCACAGCCTGGTGGCAGGTTTTTAGGGCATTCTAGGAAGAATGAAGGAAGGAGGCAGAAGCTGCCAGTCCCCTGGAGGCCTGACCTCAGAAGGTCACTTCCACCGTATCCTATTGACCAAACCTGTCACAGGGCCAGCTCTGATTCAGGGGAAGGGGAATCGGGCTCCATCTCTCGATAATTTCACATACAGAGAGGAAAGAATTGTTGGTCCCATGGTGCCCTTGCTGGCCACAACGATTCATGTCTCCCCTGCTGAAGAATGAGTGCTCACCCCTCCCCAAATCCCTCAAAGTTTCATCGCATTATGACATCAGCTTGAAGTTCAAGATCTCAAGATTTGGATCAGATCCAAGTATGCACAAGGCTCTTGGGACATGGTTCCCATTGTGGTTTACCTCACCCTGAAGACCTGTGTTTTTATGTCCACCACACACTTGTCATGCAATGCCAAGATAGAGACAGGATAGCCACAGTAGGCACTCCCATTAGGGGGAGGAAAAACTGGGGACATTTAGAAGTCACTGATTTAAAGCCATTCTGAGTACAGTCAGGCAGGCATGGCTCACCCCTCCTATTGTAGAGGCAGGGAGTGTGTTTCATTAGGGCCTACTTTTGCTCCCTAGAAGTGGTTCCTCTCTGTTCTTGGCTCTATCCTTTGGGATCTTGGCTCCGTTTTCTGGGTTGTTCTTTTTTTTTTTCCTTTAAATTTTTTATTGTTATGTTAATCACCATACATTACATCATTAGTTTTGGATGTGGTGATCCACGATCCATTGTTTTCGTATAATACCCAGTGCTCCACGCAGTATGTGCCCTCCTTAATACCCATCACCGGGCTAACCCATCCCCCCACCCCCCTCCCCTCTAGAACCCTGTTTGTTTCTCAGAGTCCATCGTCTCTCATGGTTCGTCTCCCCCTCCGATTTACTCCCCTTCATTCTTCCCCTCCTGCTATCGACTTCTTTTTTTTTCTTAACATATATTGCATTATTTGTTTCAGAAGTACAGATCTGTGAATCAACAGTCTTGCACAATTCACAGCGCTCACCATAGCACATACCCTCCCCAATGTCTATCACCCAGCCACCCCATCCCTCCCACCCCCCACCACTCCAGCAACACTGTTTGTTTCCTGAGATTAAGAATTCCTCATATCCTCATATGATACATGTCTTTCTCTGATTAACTTATTTCGCTCAGCATAACACCCTCCAGTTCCATCCACGTCGTTGCAAATGGCAAGATGTCATTCTTTTTGATGGCTGCATACTATTCCATTGTGTATATATACCACTTCTTCTTTATCCATTCATCCGTCGATGGACATCTTGGCTCTTTCCACAGTTTGGCTATTGTGGACATTGCTGCTATAAACATCGGGGTGCACATACCCCTTCGGATCCCTACATTTGTATCTTTGGGGTAAACACCCAGTAGTGCAATTGCTGGATCGTATGGTAGCTCTATTTTCAACTGTTTGAGGAACCTCCATACTGTTTTCCAGAGGGGTTGCACCAACTTGCATTCCCACCAACAGTGTAAGAGGGTTCCCCTTTCTCCGCATCCCCGCCAACATCTGTCGTTTCCTGACATGTTACTTTTAGCCATTCTGACTGGTGTAAGGTGGTATCTCATTGAAGTTTTGATTTGGATTTCCCTGATGCCGAGCGATGTGGAGCACTTTTTCATGTGTCTGTCTGTTGGCCATTTGGATGTCTTCTTTGGAAAAATGTCTGTTCATATCTTTTGCCCATTTCTTGATTGGATTATTTGTTCTTTGGGTGTTGACTTTGATAAGTTCTTTATAGATTTTGGATAATAGCCCTTTATCTGATATGTCATTGGCAAATATTTTCTCCCATTCTGTCGGTTGTCTTTTGGTTTTGTGGACTGTTTCTTTTGCTGTGCAAAAGCTTTTTATCTTGATGAAATCCCAATAGTCCATTTTTGCCCTTGATTCCCTTGCCTTTGGCGATGTTTCTAGGAAGAAGTTGCTGCGGCTGAGGTCAAAGAGGTTGCTGTCTGTGTTCTCCTTTAGGATTTTGATGGACTCCTGTCTCGCGTTTAGGTCTTTCGACCATTTGGAGTCTATTTTTGTGTGTGGTGTAAGGAAATGGTCCAGTTTCATTCTTCTGCATGTGGCTGTACAATTTTCCCAACACCATTTGTTGAAGAGACTGTCTTTTTTCCATTGGACGTTCTTTCTGTCTTTGTCAAAGATTAGTTGACCATAGAGTCGAGGGTCCATTTCTGGGCTCTCTATTCTGTTCCACTGATCTTTGTGTCTGTTTTTGTGCCAGTACCATACTGTCTTGATGATGACAGCTTTGTAATAGAACTGGAAGTCTGGAATTGTGATGCCGCCAGCTTTGCTTTTCTTTTTCAACATTCCTCTGGCTATTTGGAGTCTCTTCTGGTTCCATACAAATTTTAGGATTATTTGTTCCATTTCTTTGAAAAAAGTGGATGGTATTTTGATGGCGATTGCATTGAATGTGTAGATTGCTCTAGGTAGCATTGACATCTTCACAATGTTTGTTCTTCCAATCCATGAGCATGGAATGTTTTTCCATTTCTTTGTGTCTTCCTCAATTTCTTTCATGAGTATTTTATAGTTTTCTGAGTACAGATCCTTTGCCTCTTTGGTTAGATTTATTCCTAGGTATCTTATTGTTTCAGGTGTAATTGTAAATGGGATCAACTCCTTAATTTGTCTCTCTTCTGTCTTGTTGTTGGTGTATAGGAATGCCACTGATTTCTGTGCATTGATTTTATATCCTGCCACTTTACTGAATTCCTGTATGAGTTCTAGCAGTTTTGGGGTGGAGTCTTTTGGGTTTTCCACATAAAGTATCATATCATCTGCAAAGAGTGAGAGTTTGACTTCCTCTTTGCCGATTTGGATGCCTTTGATTTCTTTTTGTTGTCTGATTGCTGTGGCTAGGACTTCTGATACTATGTTGAATAGCAGTGGTGATAGCGGACATCCCTGCCACATTCCTGACCTTAGGGGGAAAGCTCTCAGCTCTTCCCCATTGAGAATGATATTCGCTGCGGGTTTTTCATAGATGGCTTTTATGATATTGAGGTATGTACCGTCTATCCCTATACTCTGAAGAGTTTTGATCAAGAAAGGATGCTGTACTTTGTCAAATGCTTTTCTGCATCTATTGAGAGGATCATATGATTCTTGTTCTTTCTTTTGTTAATGTATTGTATCACGTTGATTGATTTGTGGATGTTGAACCAACCTTGCAGCCCAGGGATAAATCCCATTTGGTCGTGGTGAATAATCCTTTTGATGTACTGTTGGATCCTATTGGCTAGTATTTCGGTGAGAATTTTTGCATCCATGTTCATCAAGGATATTGGTCTGTAATTCTCCTTTTTGATGGGGTCTTTGTCTGGTTTGGGGATCAAGGTAACGCTGGCCTCATAAAATGAGTTTGGAAGTTTTCCTTCCATTTCTATTTTTTGGAACAGTTTCAGGAGAATAGGTATTAATTCTTTAAATGTTTGGTTGAATTCCCCTGGGAAGCCTTCTGGCCCTGGGCTTTTGTTTCTTGGGAGATTTTTGATGACTGCTTCAATTTCCTTAGTGGTTATAGGTCTGTTCAGGTTTTCTATTTCTTCCTGGTTCAATTTTGGTAGTTGATACATCTCTAGGAATGCATCCTTTTCTTCCAGGTTATCTAATTTGGTGGCATAGAGTTGCTCATAATATGTTCTTATAATTGTTTGTATATAATTGTTATAATTGTTCTTTGGTGTTGGTTGTGATCTCTCCTCTTTCATTCATGATTTTGTTGATTTGGGTCATTTCTCTTTTCTTTTTGATAAGTTTGGCCAGGGGTTTATCAATCTTGTTAATTCTTTCAAAGAACCAGTTCCTAGTTTCGTTGATCTGTTCTACTGTTCTTTTGGTTTCTATTTCATTGATTTCTGCTCTGATCTTTATTATTTCTCTTCTCCTACTGGGTTTAGGCTTTATTTGCTGTTTTTTCTCCAGCTCCTTTAGGTGTAGGGTTAGGTTGTGTATTTGAGACCTTTCTTGTTTCTTGAGAAAGGCTTGTATTGCTATATACTTTCCTCTTAGGACTGCCTTTGCTGTATCCCAAAGATTTTGAACAGTTGTGTTTTCATTTTCATTGGTTTCCATGAATTTTTTAAATTCTTCTTTAATTTCCTGGTTGACCCATTCATTCTTCAGTAGGATGCTCTTTAGCCTCCATGTATTTGAGTTCTTTCCGACTTTCCTCTTGTGATTGAGTTCTAGTTTCAAAGCATTGTGGTCTGAAAATATGCAGGGAATGATCCCAATCTTTTGGTACCAGTTGAGACCTGATTTGTGACCTAGGATGTGATCTATTCTGGAGAATGTTCCATGGGCACTAGAGAAGAATGTGTATCCTGTTGCTTTGGGATGGAATGTTCTGAATATGTCTGTGAAGTCCATTTGGTCCAGTGTGTCATTTAAAGTCTTTATTTCCTTGTTGATCTTTTGCTTAGATGATCTGTCCATTTCAGTCAGGGGGGTGTTAAATTCCCCCACTATTATTGTATTGTTGTCAATGTGTTTCTTTGCTTTTGTTATTAATTGCCTTATATAATTGGCTGCTCCCATGTTAGGGGCATAGATATTTACAACTGTTAGATCTTCTTGTTGGATAGACCCTTTAAGTAGGATATAGTGTCCTTCCTCATCTCTTATTACAGTCTTTGTTTTAACATCTAATTTGTCTGATATAGGGATTGCCACCCCAGCTTTCTATTGGTGTCCATTGGCATGGTAAATGGTTTTCCACCCCCTCACTTTCAATGTGGGGGTTTCTTTGGGTCTAAAATGAGTCTCTTGCAGACAGCATATCGATGGGTCTTGTTTTTTAATCCAATCTGAGAGCCTGTGTATTTTGATTGGGGCATTTAGCCCATTTACATTCAGGGTATCTATTGAAAGATACGAATTTAGTGCCAATGTATTGCCTGTAAGGTATATTGTCTGTGTTCCTTTCTGGTCTATGTTGCTTTTAGGCTCTCTCTTTGCTTAGAGGACCCCTTTCAATATTTCTTGTAGGGCTGGTTTCGTGTTTGCAAATTCCTTTAGCTTTTGTTTGTCCTGGAAGCTTTTTATCTCTCCTTCTATTTTCAATGAGAGCCTAGCTGGATATAGTATTCTTGGCTGCATATTTTTCTCATTTAGTGCTCTGAAGATCTCATGCCAGTCCTTTCTGGCCTGCCAGGTCTCTGTGGATAGGGCTTTTGCCAATCTAATGTTTCTACCATTATAGGTTACATATCTCTTCTCCCGAGCTGCTTTCAAGATTTTCTCTTTGTCTCTGAGACTCGTAAGTTTTACTATTAGATGTCTGGGTGTTGACCTATTCTTATTGATTTTGAGAGGGGTTCTCTGTGCCTCCTGGATTTTGATGCCTGTTTCCTTCCCCATATTAGGGGAGTTCTCTGCTATAATTTGCCCCAATATACCTTCTGCCCCTCTCTTTCTTCTGGGATCCCAATTATTCTAATATTGTTTCATCTTATCGTATCGCTTATCTTTCAAATTCTGCCCTCCTGATCCAGTAGTTGTTTATCTCTCTTTTTCTCAGCTTCTTTATTTTCCATCATTTGGTCTTCTATATTGCTAATTCTCTCTTCTGCCTCATTTATCCTAGGAGTTAGTGACCCCATTTTTGATTGCACCTCATTAATAGCCTTTTTGATTTTGACTTGGTTAGATTTTAGTTCTTTTATTTCTCCAGGAAGGGTGTCTCTAATAACTTCCATGCTTTTTTCAAGCCCAGCTAGTATCTTTAAAGTCATGATTCTGAACTCTAGGTCTGACATCCTACTAATGTCCGTATTGAGTAGGTCCCTGGCTGACTGTACTACCTCTTGTTCTTTTGCTGAGGTGATTTTTTTCGTCTTGTCATTTTGTCCAGAGGAGAATAAATGAATGAGAGAACAAAACGCTAACAGGTTAACCATGTTCCCAGAAAACATACTCTAAACAAATCAGAAAAGACCTGAAACCAGGGGAAAAGAAAGGGAAAGAAAGAAAAAAGAAAGAGAAAAAAAGAAAAAGAAGAAAAAGATAAAAACAAACAAAAACAGAACAAAACAAACAAAAAAACCCAGAATGTGATCAAATATGATCAGGCTAATGCATAGATCAGTGCCACACAGTAGATTTGGGGTGTATTTTGGTCTGTTAGAAGAAAGTACCTCCTAAAATTTTAAGGAAAGAAAGACTTATATATGTACAAAATAAGGGTTGATACAATGAAGGGATGGAATATGACTGTAAAGATGAAAATTATAAAGGATTTTATAAAAGGAATTGATAAGACAAGAAGTTGTTTAAAAAAAGAAAGAAGGAGATTTAAAAAGAAAAAAGAAAAAAAAAGGGAGAGAATGTGATCAGGCAGGAGAGTAGAACAAAGCCATACACTAGTGATTTAGGGTATCTTTTGATCTGTTTAAAGAAACTGTACCTCAAAATTTTAAAGAGAGAACAACTTATATATATATATATATATGCCAAAAATAAGGGTAACTACTATGAAGGGATAGAATATGACTCTAAAAATGAAAAATAAAAATTTTTTTTTAAAAAGGGATTGATAAGATGTTGGTTGAAAAAGGGAAAAAGAAAAATTCAAAAAAAAAAGTTAAGAAAATTAACTTTGAAAGACCAATGAATCATGGTAAAAAAGCTATGAATTCTATGTGCAGTATTCCCCTAGCGCTGGAGTTCTCCTGTTCTCCTTGATCGGTAAACTTGGTCTGGGCTGGCGGTTGTGCTGATCTTCTGGGGGAGGGGCCTGTTGCCGTGGTTCCCAAATGTCTTTGCCGGAGCGGAATTGCCCCGCCCTTGTCGGTCCGGGCTAAGCAATCTGCTCCGGTTTGCTCAGCTTTTGTTCCCTGCAAGCTCTCGGTACAACTTTGGAGGATGAGAGTGAAAATGGTGACCTCCTAATCTCCGCCTGGAGGAGCTGAGAACTCGGGTCCCTGCTCCTCAGTGCGCCCCCAGAGAAAAGCAGTCAGTCACTCCTGTCTCCCTGGTCTCCGGCCACACTCCGTGCTCACCCGGCCTGTGACCGAGTGTTTCTATCTCTGGCACCCGACCCCGTGTGGAGTCACCAAACCCAGCAGATCCCTGCGGTGCATTCCCGCGCCGCTCCTCCTGGGGGAGTAAGGGGAGTCTCCCCGGATCTGCTGCTTGTTGGGTCCTTGCTGGAGGAGCAGTGGCCCGACTGTGCCACGGATCATGGTCTATGGCAACCCCGAGCCCATGCCTCGGCTCCATCTCTGCAGCCGGCTTCCTTGCTCCGATACCTGGGAGCTCTGCCGCACTCAGGCACCCCCGGTCTTTCTGTGACCCTGGGGGTCCTGAGACCACACTTTCCCGCGAGGATTCCACACCCGCTTAGCCACTGGAGCGATGCCCCTCAGCGGAGCCGACTTCTAAAAGTTCCGATTTTGTGCTCTGCGGCTCTATCACTTGCCAGAAGCGGCCGACGGAGGCCCCCGCCCCCGCCGTCTATGCTCCCGAATATCGCCTCGGATTCACTTCTCTGCACGTCCTACCTTCCAGTAAGTGGTCGCTTTTCTGTTCAGAGAGTTGTTGCTATTCTTTTCTTCGATCTCCTGTTGAGTTCGTAGCTGTTCAGAATCCTTTGATCCCTATTCAGCTGAATTCCTGAGACCAGACGAAATCCAGGTCTCCTACTCCTCTGCCATCTTGCTCCGCCTGGGTTGTTCTTTCTTTTCCATGATAAATAACACATGTTTTCTTAGCCTGCTTCCTGTTTGTAGGAGGTCAGGGGCCCAGAGGCCCATTTTCATTTTGAACCATTGCTATTCCTTTTAGAGATAATTGCTGTGATTCTTTTTAAAATGTTGTTTCTGGTGTATCAAATGATAATGGGCTTTGTTAGACAAAAGCTATCCCCATAAATATCTTTGAGGTAGGTTCCTCGCACCCTTGGGCTGTGAGTCATCATGCTTGGGGACAACACCGAAGATTCTTGGAAGCCCTGCTGGTTAGCTGGGAGGATCTACGAAGTTGCCTTTAAGAGTCTTAGAAAACTTTTGGTCAGCTGAGTGAGTCTAGGAGACTCTGAATTAAATCTGAGATTTCAGCAAAGGGTCTAACAGTCACAGTCTTCATCTGACTTTTACTGGAGGGTATGGTTTCCTAGCAGGGCTTTGTGTTTGATCTTTGCTCCGAGGCCCTTTCTTGCTTGGAGAACCTTTTGCTGATTGGAAAGACTGTCCTTGTCTCTTCTGGATTGTGCTGGAAAGCTGAATATTTCCTTCCCTAGTCCATTTCTCTCCTCTTGTATTTTATCGTAGGCAGCTAGGAGAAGCCAGTGGCATTTTCATCCTTCTACCTGGAAACCTTAGCCAGGCCCACAAATCCATTAGATGTCCTTTTTTGTCTTCCTTGTTGCCACAGGCAATAGTCCTGCCAAACTTGTCACCACTACATAATATGGATCACCTTTTATAGCATCTACTAATAACTTCCTCATTGTCCTTCCCGCCTTCACTAATGGCTTCCTTGAGGACATTCAGACTGCCTGATGCCTGGTCCCCAAACCAGCTGTAACCAAACCCAAGTTTATTTGCCCACTGTGCAGCAAAGCTGATCATTGAGACATCGAGTATGAAGCAAGGAAAAGGTTTATTCGAGAGGCAGCCAAATGAGGGGACAGGATGGCAAGCCTCCAATCCACCTCTTCGAAGGGGGAGAAAACAAGTTTGTTTACAATCATAGAGGTTGAGATTATATACATCTTAATGGAAAGGGCTGGGAAACTTAATGAGTATTCACGAAAACAGGTGGCGCATGCGCACTGAGCAAACATAGATGTAACAAACATACCGTGTTCACTTTGGGGCAGACACTTAATATCTGAAGAAGGCAAAATTCTGCCCTCGCCATTAAGAGTTAAGTGGTTATCTAGGGACAAGGAGGAGGGTCTATGGGCTTGCTCCGAGAACTGGTACATACTGGACGGGCTCCTTGTCTCCAGTAAGGAAGGCAGGGCCCTGCATTGTTCCCAGGCTGGAACCCTATCAATTGACTTGGAGCTTCTGCAGAGACAGCTAGTGGATTTTCAGTAAGGTCTGCAAAGACACAGTAGCTGATTAGGGAGAAACAGTTCTCTGAAAAACAAGCTTTACATTTCCAGTGCGTTTCAATCTCTTGAACTCTGGGGGGCACAGTTTCACCTTGTCGCAGGTTTTAGGTTTGCTTATAGTTGCGCCTACTTCCAGGTACTGATTTCTTCACTTACCTGTTGCCATACAAACATTAGCCCACAACTTAGCAGCTTAAAATAACACTGTTTTTCGCGATTGTGAGTTTGACTAGATGATTCTTCTGCTTCATATTATTGGCTGGGGTTCCTGTATTTTCAGAATGGCTTCGCTCACGTAGTGGACATTTGGTGTTGACCATGGGCTGAGAGCTCAGCTGGGGCTGATGGCCGGGAGCCTCTGTTCTCCTCCATGTGCTACTAATCCTCTTAAGGCCGGGTGCAGAAGCCCCACAATGTCACTTCTACCACATTCTATTGGTCAAAGCAGTCACAGGGCCAGCCCGGACCCAGGGGAGGGGAAAGAGGCTCCATCTCTGAGAAGAGGAGTGGTATGCACAGAGAGGGATAGCTGGGGACCGCTTCTGAAGATAGATACCACAGGAGCATTAAATGAGGCCATACAGATAAAAGTTTATAGTGTGGCCCATAATTGATACTCAAAATCTGCTATTATTATTGTTATTACTCTGACTGTGGTATCATAACAGCCTAGCATTCCAAGTGTCTAAATAGCGGGGGCAGGGGGGCGGGGGGTAGAAGAAGACTGGGTGTTGAAAGTCTGGAAGTTTGGGTTCTTGTCCTAGTTTGGTCACCAAAAGCTTTTCAGCTTTGGAACCCCAATTTCTCCATGTTTTGGGGTGATAACTGAATCAGCTGCTGGGGAGGGCCGGGCAGACGCTGAGGGACTGTTACTCTGGGCATGGTCCCTACCCATACTGGCCGTGCCTCAGGCTTGTTGGCCCACGGGGGATCTGACATTCAGACAGCTCGTGTTCCTCGAAGTCAATGGGAACCTTTCAGAGAGGAGGCACGTGGCTCTCCATGGAGCCTGGAATTGGCCCAGACCACCTACCTCTGCAAGATGCTGCAAAAAGTGCCTGGAAGGAAGTAGGAATGAGGGATGCCCGGCCATGGGTGAAGAAAGCTTTTCTGGGGTGGAGTTGGGGTTGGAGGTAGGACAGTATAGGCAGGAAAGGCTCATCTTAAGCTTTAAGAGGGCACCGGAGAGCAGCCCCCCTCCTCCCCGCCAGCCTTAGGACTTAAGAGATTTCCAGGATGTTTCCATGCTCTTTCTCCAACCCACCTCTTCATATATTCTTCCCCCTGTCTGGAGCACATCTCTTCCTCCTGGTTCACTCCTTACTTATGCTTACTTTTTTTGCTATAAAATATAAACGTCCCAGAGGACAGGCATCTGTGATTATTTCCATCACTTATATGAACCCAGGCTTGTATACCAGTACTTGGTACATGTCAGATGCTCCATAATTATTTGTTGATTGAATAAATCAACTCCTGCTCTTCCTTTAGGCCTCAGCTTCAATATTACTTCATTCAGGAGGTAACCAGTTTGCCCTGGTTAAGAATCCTTCAACCACGCTTCTCCTTTACTCCTAGTACCGAGTCCCAGACCTCTTCGCGGCTGCACCTCTCTTTGATGGAGAGGTGGCTGTGGTGGCAGAGGTTCAGGGACTCAGAAAAGGAGGCTCTAATAGTTGGAGAGTATGCAGCATCAGTCCTGCCTGGTGACTCAAGCTGGTAGGGTGGAAGGAAGGTGCATCACGTGCGGAGGCATGGGGTCTCCCTGGGATCCCCCGGTGGCACCTGGATGACCTCCCAAGGCTGGCAGGGAGCGTGACTATTCCAGAGCAGAGCTCAGAGTCACTGCCCAAGAAGGTCTGGATGGAAAGGCCCTTGCAGAGCCCCAAGCCCAGCCCTCATTGGACATGAGTTCAGGGCACTTTGAGCCAGAGGTGGGGGGGATGGCAGAGGTGGTGGGGAGTGGGGAGAGGCAGAGACCAGTCAGAGCCAGATATATGGGACTGGTACGCTACATTCAAGAGGCTGGGTTTCATCCTGAGGGCAGTAGGGACCCGCTGAAAGGTCAGATTTGTGTCTTATAAAGACCTCTGGCTGCCATGTTGTGTGGGTTGGAAGGGGAGAAGAGCAGCACTCCAGCCAAGATGGTGGTGAGAATGTGGGTGGTGGCTGCGGAGAGAGAGAGGAAAGAGTCGGATTAGGGGGCTACTTAGAAGGTAGGAAAGGAAAGCACTTGGGGGTTAGCTTGTGTTGAGGGTGAGGGTGCAGGCACGGGGAGATCATAGCTCTGGGCAACTGTGTTGATGATCTTACCAGGGGACAAAGAGGAGGTTCCAGTGGAGAGAGTGTGGGATGGTGAGTTCAGCTGGAAGGTCTGTTGGGTTAGACGATATCTCTAGGACAGCCAAGTGGAGAGGCTTGTAGGAACCGGGGGAAGCGGATCTGAAGCTCGGGCGTGAGGTCAGGCAGCAGAGAGTCATCAGCACTCGAAAGTGTGGTTGGAGGATTTTAACCAGGAAGGCCATTAACTGTGGTGGTAACCAAAGGCCAGAGACTGATGTCATTGCCCTGGGGGGTGCGTGCAGAGAGGTGAGAGAAGCGCCCCAAGGCACTCGAACGTTCAAGAGCAAGGTTGTCTGGGTGAGGGATGTGAGCCAGGGAGCAGGACAGCTGGGGAGCTGCTGAGAGCCTGGAACAAGGCACAACTAGACAGAACACGGCAGTGGGAAGCAGAGACTCAGGGCTCAGGAACGGGGAGGGAGAGAGGGCTACAGGGAGCCAAGGGGGCTTGGGCGAGGGGGAGGAGCCGAGAGGGCCCTAGGGATTCTAGAAGGGAGTGAGGGAAGGTAGCAGGTCCTCCTACGACAGCCTGGGGAGATGGGGGGGAAGGAGCAGGGCCTGGAGGTTGGGTGGTCATCATGGGGGCTGAGTAGGGCTGGGGTAGAGGTAGAAAAGAAGAGGGTCAGTGAGAAGGGAGTCGGCTGCACAGGAGAGCTCAGGCCATACACGGGGCAGCGGAGCCCTTTCAGCTTTGGGCTGGAAGCTCTGAGGTGTCTGAGGATGAGAGCAGTGTGTCGGGGAGCTGAGAAAGTCAGTAGATGGTGTTCTCTTACCAGCTACAGGCTTTCAGGGAGCCTGTCCCAGGTGTGCCGATGGGGGGGTGGGAAGGGCGGGCGAGAGGTGAGTGTCAAGGGTCTCATCTACCCTGGTTTGGTGGGCAGCAGTGGGCATGGGATGGGGTGGGGTCTGGACTGACACAGGGTGGCCACCTGAGGTGGCTGTGGGCGCTTTTGGCAGTTTCCGCTGTGGGGCATGTGTGTGGTGGGGGGGGAGGGGAGGGAGGGAAGGAGGCTAAAACCACACACACACACACACACACACACACACACACAGAGCCTTCCAGAAGACGCCACGACCTCCTTTGGTTCCCTTCAGAACCAGTCAGAAGAATAAGTCCCAGACGACCCCAGACTTCCAGGCGTGGCTCAGGTACAAGGTGCTGACAGCATGGTCAGCACTGCCTGGCCAGGGGAGGATGGCGCTATTTGAGGACAGGCCCTGCAGGTGTCCAGGCTGGGACCCGCCAGAACCGCCCCAGTCCTCAGGCCTTCTCGCTGGGCTGTGGTGCTCAGGTGGACAGGGGCTCACTCCAAGAGAACAAGGCATCACAGCACTGGAAGTGGGTCCCCCAGTTTATTGGGAAAACAGGGCACGAGAGACCAGAGAGGCGGGGGCGGCTCCCAGCAGTGCCCCCTTCCAGGGAGGGCGAGTCCTTCTCCGTGGGAGGGGCCAGAGGCCAACACAGCGGAAGGGGAGGGTCCAGGCCCAGGCAGCGGCCGCTTGGGGTAGGACAAGGTGAGCAGAGGCGTGGCTGGTGGGAAGGAGCCGCATGGTGTATTCTCAGAACACGAGGGGAAGAGCTACCGAGGCACCGCGGTTCTCAGCTGGAGGTGGGGACAGTGGCGCGTCTGGCAGGCAGAAGGGGCGTCTCTGGCTCTCTCTTGGGGCTGCCTAACATCGCCCCAGGCCGCAGGACCCCCCTCCACAGGTGGTGTTGAGCTGGCCGCAGGGCGCGCACATGCCCGTGCTCACCGCCAGGTTCCCGCTGCAGGGAGCACTGCAGACACTGCCGGTCACCGGCCGCGAGCCGGACACGCAGAGGTCCCCGCAGACCACCCCGCCCCGGGAGCTGCTGACACCTGTAGAAACAAGGGCAGAGTCAGGAGGTCCGGCTGGTGGCCACCCCATCCGGGCCCCTTCCTTTGGCTTCCCTGGTCTGCCTAAGCGTCCCGGGAAGGACACAAAGGGCCTTCAGCTGTAGTTCTGAAGGCATGGAAGGAACCTTAGCCTGAGAGCCAGCCAGGAGCCCCAGGTTCTGAGACTAGTTCTGCTTTGTGACCTTGGGCAAGTCCCTTCCTCTTTCTGGGCATCAGCTTGACAGCTCAGGTTCCTTCCTACAGTGACCTGTTATTCTTTCCCCTCCCCAACCCCCTTTTATGCTGTCCAGTTCTTCCTTCTGAGCTAAACTCAGTCTCTCCTGCTGCATGACCAGCCTACTCCCATTTACTGGGGGAATTACTATAAACGCTCCCCCCAGTGTTTCTATACACTCATAGCCAGAAAATTCTTGTGGCCTAACATAAAATTTTCCTTTTCAGGGCTCAGGATACTTACAGACATTCACAGCTCCAACACCTTCACACAGCCTGAGTGGGGAAAAGGTAAGAAAGGGGAAGAGAAAGAAGTCAGAATGCAATCCTCAAATTTCCTCTGTACTGGAAGGGATCATCTCAGGTGTATTTCTGGCCTATATTTATGCCTTTGTATAACTTTTAAAAAGTACTTTCTGGCAGTTGCAGCAATGCCAGGCCACACTACTTGGCAAGCAGACTATGGGCTGACTTTCAGCTCTTATTTGCTCCTCAGCTGGCTGTCTTTGTGCAGTGCACAGCCTGAACAACCATATGTGGCATACTCGGATGGGTTCAGCTTTAGGAAGAGGAAAGTCCTCTTGGGCAGTCACATGAGGCCAGGGTCACAGTTTGGCCAGCAACTCTACCCTTGGGCAAGGTGACCTCCTAGAAACCAGGCAGGGAGTTTATCTTGCAAGACTTGGGGATGGAATAACTTGAGGATGTTCTAACTGAGAGAGTGGGTGTCCAGGTTCTGTCCTAGCAAGGACCTGGGTCTCTGTGACTCTAGACCTCACAGTGACACTGGCCTTCATTTTTTTCTCTGTATGCTATGTCCAAGTTCCAGTCTTTTCAGATCTGGGATTTCAAGACCCCAGAGTCTAGCTTGGGGTCAGTTCTAATGACTGACTTAGGATATGGAAGAATCAAAGGTGGGCAGATCTAT
>NW_027397106.1:2756733-2882821 GCF_003265705.2 Callorhinus ursinus | reverse complement strand
TCGGCCACAATGCAGTCCATGTTCAGGTCCCGGCTGTTGTCCATCTTAACGATGACCGAGGTGTCTGAGATGTGGGCATTGAGAACACGGATCTCCTGTGGGGGTGGGAGTAGGGGAAGAAGAAACAGCACATTAACTGGGCTTTTCCTCACGTGCAGATGCTGATGCCTATAATCTCTGTAGCCTATTTGGAGCCGAAGTCTCATGTGTGGAGCAGATAATTCTCTGATGAAATTGTATGACCTTATGTACAGATAAGATTAATTCCTTTTACAGGGAGACACAACCACTTTTCAAATGCTTGCTTCTGGGATATTTAGGCCCAGGGGAGCCTAGGCTGCGTCCCCCTACCAGTATGCTGTGGGTGCTTCCCAGGGGCCCAGACTCTGCATCAGGCCCGGTTCACATTCTCCTGGCCCGACCCCAGGAAGGAAGTCTATTGGCTGCCAGAGAAAGCGGTTTGAGGCTGTGTGATGCTTTGTGTGGGCTTTGCTTTGCTTTCCCAAGGCACAGCTGTCCTGGGGATTGCGCTCTCTTTCCCCTTTTGGTTCTCTGCTCCTCTGCCTCCCTTCTTCTCTCTCCTTGCTCCCCTGTAACCCTCCAGCCTCAAGCCCGGGTCCCCATGTCAGCAGGCTTCCGGGGGCCTGGGCAGGGGGTTGGGGATGCCCACCATGGCTGACAGCCCCCTCACCTCCTCATACAGGCGCCGCAGGAAGTCGATCTCCTCGGTCAGGGCCTCGGCGTTGGCCTCTAGGTCTGACTTGCGGAGGTAGGCGCAGTCCACCTCCTGTGTGGGGTTCAAGGGGCTGTGAGGCCAGCTGTCCTCAGGGCACTGTGAGGGCTTGGCTGCAGTGTGGCGGGGCAGTGAGGATGGGGTGGCCAGGGACACGGGGTGGGGCTGGGCCTCGGGCACTCACCTTCTTTAGAGCCACAAACTCGTTCTCTGCTGTGGCCCGAAGTGCGACTTCTTCTTCATACCTGAAGTGGGCAGGAAGGACAAGACCCTGCCTGAGCAGCTCTCCACTTGGCCCCGAAGCATGTATGCAAATGAGCTTGATCCCTAGACCCTCTCCCTGCTCGTCCCCTTGCCTCCAAAAGAAGTGGGGCAGGACCAAATCAGGCTGCCTGTCCAAGCCTGCTGAGATACCCTGGAGAGCTGAAGTACCCACTCTTACATCACTCCTGAGCTTCTCAGTGGGGATGGGAAGGCAGGATCTGGAAGTTTGGCATGTGCATGCGTGTGTGTGTGTGTGTGCATGTGCGGAGGGTGGGGGAATGAGAGGTGCCTGTTTTTCTCACCCAGGTCTGCATTTTCCTTTCTTCTGACCCCTGCCCCTTGCCCCTGACTTTGCTATAGGTAGTGGGTTCCCCTCTCTGTCATTCCCCTCCTGGGCTCAGCCAACAGGAGTCAAGCCTGCCACTTCCCCTTGCTCCGTGGGCAGGCGAGCTCAGAGCCAGAGGCAGGGAGTATGGTGGCCTGGGAAGTTCATGGTTGAGAGTGTTATTGAAAGAAGCTGGCCACCTGGGGGGCCGTGGGCCTTGAGGAAGGTAAGAGAGTGCAGGTTCTTCCCCATCCTCAGGCAGAGTCCCAGCCACAGACCCAGACATGCCCCTGTGCTGGGAGCTTCCTTCAAGCCCTTTCCTGAGCCAGTGCCTTCTAGCACTCACTTCTTCTTGTAGCCCTCCATCACTTCCTGCACATGGTTGAGCTCCGAGGCCAGCCTCCCGCTGTCGGCCTCCACGCACTCGGCCTCCCTCCTCAGCGTCTCGATGTAGCCCTCGAACAGGGGCTCCAGGTTGCTCTCGCAGCACTTGCGGTTCTGGTAGAACTGCCACTTGGTCTCCAGCAGCTTGTTCTGCTGCTCCAGGAAGCGCACCTGCCGCCCAGAGGCAGAGCCTGAGAATCTCTTATAGGATCAGGGGCAAGAGGTGGGGGGAAGGTGGGGGCATCCCTGCACCAGGACCTGCAGGTCCCCAACTCTCAGACCCAGAGTCCTCCCTGGCAGGTGTTCTGTCAAAACCACACCAGGGCTTAATCGGGTCATCTGGAAGTCCTTCCCGAGAGCTCATTACAGTCTTGTCTAGGCAATTATCTGGTGCCACAGAAAGGGCTAAACTACGCTGAGTCCAGATTCTGCTGCTGCTTGTTAATAACACGTCCCTGGGCACAGTGTGTCACCCCCTTGCGAAGTGGGAGGTTAATGCTCGTCTCACTAAGAGGGTTTAATGAGCCCTGGCATGAAAGGGCGCCCGTGTGTTTGACAGCTACTATACCAAGTCAGGTGTGATTGTCAGCGTGCAGATGAGTGGGCCGACCTTTTTAGAAAGGCAGACTGCAAAAGGTGAAAAATGAAGTCTGTGCCAATTAATAAACCTCACAACAACAAAGCAATTAGAATAATAGTCACCTTTTGTGCAGGCATGCTCTATGCTCCAGCCCTTTCATTTTATGGATGTGGAATTGAAGGCCCAGGGATGTTACCTGACTGCCTGAGAGCTCACAGTGGCAGAGCAAAGACTCAAACTCTGACCTTCTGCTCCACAGGGGCTCTTCTCTCACTGTAATAATGATAGACTAATGGGTCCCGGGAAAATTGCATGTCCATCTCCCTGCCACAAGGCTGGCCCATTCAGATCCCTATGTCTAGAAACTTTGCCTCAACCCTGG
This sequence comes from Callorhinus ursinus, assembly GCF_003265705.2. NCBI lineage: Eukaryota > Metazoa > Chordata > Mammalia > Carnivora > Otariidae > Callorhinus > Callorhinus ursinus. The sequence goes on along the minus strand of NW_027397106.1, from coordinate 2,880,153 downwards.
TAAATCCTTTCCTAGACTATCCTTGGTGTTTCATGTTGTTAAGAGTTCCAGACTTTTTTGGTCCTTCCTCGTGGATATCTCTCTAGTGTAACTTCTTTCAAGGTTGGCTCTGGAGAAAGAGAGAACCCTTGCCAGCCCCCGAACCGCTTCCTAGTTGAAGTCTTCTCCCTGCTCCCCTCGTGCCACTGCCACTGAATTCAGTGGGGAAATGGCTGCAGACTTGAACTGGACCCTGGCAAGGGCAGATGGCTTACACTGTGTCTAGAGCATATGCTGCCTGCCTCCTCGCAAGGCCCAGAGAGTGGGGACTGTAGACATTGTTCATCCCTGGATCCCGAGCCCCAGACTTGGACCAAGTGCTCTGGCCCCTGCTCAGAAGCCAAGGAACCATCTGGCAGAGACACAGCTCTGTGTGATCTATGGCATTCCAGGCCATATTACACCCACAGGCCTGCCCTTTACACAGAGAGCACCACCTTCACATGTCAACAGCTATTTGACTTCAAATGCATTGACTACCCACACGGCAGCCCTGTGCTCATGAAGGGATGTTAGCTCTCAGCACCAAAGTTTCTGCCTCTACTTCCTGCTTAATGGGCTTTCAGTTTGTCTTCCCCATCAGATTGGCAGCTCCTGATTGTATTCTTGTCTTTCTGTCTGTGGTCCTAGAGGTATGAATGCTTCTCCTTTTGGACTGGACTGGGCGCTTCTGTGGGCAAGTAAATGCCGGCCTCTGACTCCCTCCTCTGAGCCCAGCCTGAGTCCTAAGCATGGAAGGATTCAGGAAGGGTGTGATCAAGGACACCCACCTTGTCGATGAAGGCAGCGAACCTGCTGTTGAGGCACTTGATCTGCTCCTTCTCCTCGTGCTTCACGCACTGCACATTGGGGTCGATCTCCAGGTTGAGGGGCGTGAGGAGGCTCTCATTGACCGACACGGTGGTGATGCAGGGCGGGCTGGGCCCGCACACGCCGCCGGAGCGGTAGCCGAAGCTGCGGCCGCAGGAGCCGGCGCGGAAGCCGCCGCAAACGCTGTGGCTGCCAAAGCCCCCGGTGAGGCCGCGGTAGCAGGAGACGCCGCGGTAGGGGGCGGCCGTGATGCAGCAGCGGCCCGGCCGGGGCCCGCAGGCCGACATGCAGCTGAAGTTCCTGGGGCCGAATCCACAGCCCATGGAGCTGAAGCCACAGGTCATGTTGGAGGTAGGAGGTGTCCGGACAGTGGTGAAGCTGGCTGAGGACGGAGTCCGAGGCTTGTGCTCCCTGGGCTGTGGCAGGCCCTTTTATGCAGCAGGGGCGGCCGGCATTAAAAGGCGCAGCAGAGTGACAACAGATGCATTTTATTGGCTTGGCATCATCCCGGCCTCTTAAGAGCCAACCCAGCTTGCCTCTTCAGGGTAGCTGTGTCAACAATCCACAGCCACAGGCCTGTTTCATCTTCAAAGCTATTAACAAGCTTCCTTATTGCCTCTCCCCCTCCCATTGCTGCTGGAAGCCGAGAAAGGGAAGGGGTCCTGGAAGCATCAGTGGCCTCCACGTTCCGACTAATGCGAATATGGATGTAGTGACCTGGGGTGGAGCCTGCTCTCGGAATCCTTTTCTGGAAGGGGCATCACCGAGCTATGAACCCCGGACCCGTGGCCTGGCCTCAGGGTGGATGTCTAGCTGGTCCCAACCAGCGGGCTGTGTCCCAAAAAACCTGTTGTTCTAGGAGGCTTGTCTGCCTTCCTCTGTCTCTCTAAAGCATGCCCCTTTCCCCACTGTCAGTGTCAGCTTCTCCTGGCCTGTTCCTACCCAGAGCCTAGTCAGGGATGCCAGTGGGGGTAGAGATTTGAGAGGGAGCCTAGTCTCTTTGGGTATTCCTAGGAAGACTAGCCACGGGATGCTCGATGGGACAGGGGAGAAACTGAGTCAGAGAGTTCACGAGAGAACCAGGGCTATTCTCCAGAGTTCTGGGCCTCATTGCTGGGAGACTAGCGGGGGGGGCAGGATCGGGAGTGTGGAATAACCCAGGGCTACAGAGATGAATCAGGGAACACTATTTGGAGGTGGGTTGAAGCAGGACTGGGGTGGGGTGGGGGTAGGGTTGGGAGGAGATGAGAAAGGAGTCTGGCTCTGATTTGGAGGCTAGACTGTGTAATCATGCATTCTCTCATTCATTCAGAAAATTCTTACCATGTGCCAACTGTGCACGGCTGGGTTCTGGGAATCCAGCCGAGACCTGAGGTGTTTGGAGGTAGGAGAGGGTGGCATGCACGTAGGGGCACCAACATTTGGCCAGTGGGCAAGGGGGAGAAGCCACAAGTGGAGAGAAGGTCTCAAGATGCCTAGGCTGAGTCGGGAACTGATATGGGGATGTGCGGGTCCTTTAGTTTCCCAGCAGGGAAGCTGAATGAAGAATACTGGTGTGTACGCACCCACCAGGAAGGATGAAAGGTGCTGGAGATGAGGGGAGGGAGGTCACCAGTGTTTGAAATGACATCGCTTCCTCCCCTCTGAGGATCCATGCTGTGAGAACAGGTGGGGAGCTCGTGTGGTTGTCCTGACAGCCAAGTTCCCATGATTTTCCCCCCATCCCTTTGGGTTAGGACCAGTGATGGCTTTGTGGGGTAGACAATGGGACCTAGTCAGGAGGTGTCTTGAACCCGTGGATCTAAGCCAGTAAACCCTTCCAAGAGCAAGTCTCTTGACTGCCTTTGTACTTAAGGATGACTCCTTCGACGGACCTGTTTACTAACCAGCCACAAGCAGATGCTGACCCAATCTGGGCTAAAAATAGCCCTCCATACACCCTCCCGGGGCTTCACCTTTTGCCCTCTTTACTCCTCTCAGGGTGAGTGAGCCACTTACATCCCAGAGTGAGGGAGGGTCTGTCCTTTCTGCGAGGGCAGGGGATACTTTCAGCCCCTCCACTTGGGCCCTATGAATAAATTTTCACAGATTCTTATGTGTGGAGTGGGAACTCTGTGGGTATGGGCTGTGGGATAGGGACTTCCAGGGTGGGAGACACCCAAGAACGCAAGGCCGGGGGGTGAGGGAGGGGCTAATTCCTGCTGAGTGGCTGGTGGGATTTTGGAGCACTTCTGCGGGAGGCATGGCTGAGTGTTTGCTGGGTCACACATCTGCCAGACATCCAAGAAAGCACCAGTTCTTTCTCTCCTTTTGTCTCAGCTGGGACTGCTGAGCACCTGGAAGGTTCTCAATGCGTGTCCAAGGATTTTGTGGGATTTGTTTCTTGGTAAAATGCTGAGGGATGCAAGGTGGTGAATCTTCCAGGAAAGATTTCTGTTACCCTGCTGGTCATTGCACCTCTGTCCTCTGACCCTGCTCATCTGTCACAACCCAGTGGGCTCAGTATCGAGTTGCATGCTTCACTGAGGGTCTCTGTGTAGACATAGCCACTTCCCTGGGTTGGGGGCACCATGAGCATGCCCAGGGCCCCATCTTGATTGGGAGATGATGGTAGTGTGGACTCTAGAGATAGAAAGGTGTGGCTTGAAACCCGGCTCTGACACTGACTAGCTTTGTCACCCCGGGCAAGTCCTGTTTCCTCAGTCTCCTTACCTGTACAATATGCATGGCCATCCATGCCCTGCTGGGCTGTTGGGAGGATTCAGTGGGTGCCTAGAGGGGCAGGTGCCACCCTCACCTTCACCCCATACTAACAAGGTGACTGGTCTTGGATCCTCAGGGCCTTGCAAAGGGACGGTGTGCACGGGCTGGGCAGCGCCATTCTTGGTAAGCAGAAAACAGCTCAGCAGCTTTACAAGGCAATCATGGCCACATCAGAAAGCATTAATTAGAGCACCTATTTGTAAGTGGCTGAGAACAAAGAGAATGGCAAACTGGGTGAGCCCTTGAAAACTGACTTAGACAGGAAGCTGACAAAGGGACTGCAGCCCAATAGGCTGCTTCCTTCCACCTGGGCTCCAGGCTGGATTGGTTTCCACCCCAACCGTGGGCTATAAAGGCTCTGGTCGAGCCCCGGGCTGGTTCGGTCGTCTAGGCCTATGCCCTGAGCCTGCCCTTCACACAGCTGCTCTGGGTTGGCCTAGGGACTGCCTCGTCCCTGTTGCCTGGAGTGACTGCTTGCCCTATGGTTCTGGTCCTTAGCTTTTTGCCTGCCTCCCTGGGTTTGCAAGCGCCACTTGGCCTTATTCGTAATGGTGGTTTTCTGGTGGGCACCTGCCTGTCCACCGGGCTGCTGACCCACTGATGCTCTTGCCATTTCTTTTTGCCTTCATATTGATGGGCCTTTTAATTTTTGTCGCTTCTTAATGGATTTTTAAAAAGATTTATTTATTTTATATATAGAGAGAGTGAGCACGAGAGGAGGGAGATGGAGAGAGAGAATCCTCAGGCAGACTCCCCACTGAGCGTGGAGTCCGACATGGGGCTTGATCCCAGGACCCTGAGATCATGACCTGAGCCGACACCCAGAGTCAAGACTTGGATGTTCAACGGACTGAGCCACTTGGGTGCCCTGTCCCTTCTTAATGGAGTTTTGATAAACAGCTCCGTGATGAACATTTGTAAGATATATCTCGGCGCACATCTCCACTAATTTCTTTAACATAAATTCCTGGAGGTGGGATTCATGGGTCCAGGGGGACTATCCTGGCCTGGGTTGTGCCTGGCTGTTGCTTGCCTGGCTGTGGAAGTAGAATTTCTGTGGGGAGGCTGCTTCTGTGAACTAGTAGGACTTGGAAGTCAGGAAGTGTGGACACAAATGACATCCACTAGCTGTGTGACAAGTTAGTTCATTTCTGCTCACCTTGTCTTGTCATCTGAAAAGTGAGTATTGAAATATCAGCCTCCTGGGGCCCCATGAAGATGCAGCCAGTTGGGGGACGTGAAAGCACAGGGGAAGCTGAGGCTGAGTGCGCGCCGGCCTCCTTCCCGGGGTGGGGCATCCCCTGGGCCTTTGTTTGCCTTTGTTCTCCAACCTTCCTGCCTCCAGCTGTGCCTTCTGGCCTTGAACTCACAGCACACAGGCCTGTGAGCTGGAGCTGACGAAACATGGCAGCTTCGTGGGCTCCAGAACCATTTACTACACAAGTACTCTGTACCTCCGGGTCTAAAGAGGATTTTAATAGACATCCCTGTCCTCAGGGAGCTGACTGCTTAGTTGGGTAGATCAGTAAGTAGGCACAAGTCCAATGGATAGTAGAGTAGTTTTTCGGGGCAGTTCATGAAGGACTGTCAAAGGACAGAGTGTGTCTTGTCTTGGGGGCTCAGGGAGGAGCTCTCTGTGAGCCGGTGCAACCTAGGGGACTGTGGGGAAGGCCAGCCTTGAGCTGGGCTTTGAAAGACGGACAGGGCTTGGGGGAAGTGAGAAAGGTGGAGGCAGTGCCAGGCTGAGGACGGCAGAAGAACCCAGGAATATTCAAAGGGCAGAGGATGAGCACCGAGGGAGCTTGGGGGGTGTCCCACCTAAAGGATGAGCTTTGGGTACACTCTCATAAAGCTGGAAGAAGGACAAGGATGCCCACTGTCAATGCCGTGCTTAACATACTAGAATTCCTGGCTCAGAAGATAAATATGCGTAAGTATGAGACAAGAACTATTGTTTGCACAGCTGCATAGAAGACCAAACAAAATCAACTGATATGCTATGGAAATAACAAGATGAGATGAGCAGCCGGTTACAAGGTCAACCTACAGCAATCCCAAGTGTTTTTCTGGATCAGTGACAATCACTTAGAAAAGAAACAGAAAAATGAAGATACCATTCCCAAGAGTGATAAAAACAATGAAGTATTTATGGTATAACAACAAAGTATTCACAAGATCCTTGTGGAGAGCAATGTAAGACTCTATTATGAGGAAAACATACAAGAACATCTGATTAAGTGGAATTATATCATATTCAGGAATAATTTGACCTGATCTTCCAAAGATACAAATTCCCTCTAAGTTAATTTATAAGTACAAGGCAAACCTAATAAAAATCCGAGCTGGATTTCTTTTGAGGGACTTGACAAAGTCAGTCTACAATTTATGTGAAAGAATAAAATCCACTTATCATAAAGTCCGTTGTGAGAAAGGCAATCGAAGAGACTGTCTGAGGATCAGCGAGCCACAGTAATAAAAAAGTGTAGCACTTACACCGGAATGAATAAATGGGCCCCTGGGACAGGGTAGAGAGCTCAAAACAGCCCCTTTAGTAAAAGGTAAATTTGGTATTTGATAGAGGTCGTGACAACAAGCAAAGGGCCATTTATTCAGTTGGCGAGATTGGTAAAAGCAGACTCACTGCATGAAAAGTGGAGAGCTGGAGTCCAGTCTGTACCATATCCCATGGGCGATCCCCCGATGAACGGAAGGCCTGGACAGGAACCAAAAAACTAGAACGCAAACTTCGTTGTAACTTAGGGCCGGGGAAAGAATTCTCAAGCAAATGCTACAAGCCAAAACCACAAGGTAAAAAAGAAAATGGATTGACACGAACACATCAAAATGAAGTATTCCAGTTCACTGAAAGAGAAGACAGGAACGGACAGTTGACAGCCCAGGAAAAGCGCAGCGTCTACCATATGTGAGGAACTCCTATAGCGCAGCAAGAGAATTGCAGGAGACCCAGCGGAAAGCTGGCTGCAGTCTGCACAGCCAGCTCTGCCAAGGGAAAGACCAAGTGGCCGACAAATACGTGAAGTGGGGATGAGTCCCACCAGTTCTTAGAAGCTGCAGACTAGAACCGTGAGGTGTCTTTCTATCATTGGAATGGCGAAGATCAGACCGTGGGTGCTACCGACTGTGGGTGAGCAGCTGGGGGGATGGGGACCCCTTCCACAGGGGGTGGGAAGGTGGGGTCCCGTGCATGGGGGGGGGGGGCGGGTGCGTGGGGGGTGGGGGGGGGGGGGTGAGGGGTGAGAAGGTGTTCTGGAATGCAGCACAGCGTTATGCATTGTATTTAGGCGGGTGGAAACCCTGTGAGCCCCCAGCCCCCCTCCTGAAAGCCGTTCTCCCACAAGGATGAGACAATTCATGGTGGCCTTGTGTGCAGCAGGAGGAAGCTGGGGCAAACCAGGTGACAGACTGGACAGAGACAGGGAGAAGAGGGTGAACGCAGATCAAGGCAGTTAGAAGGCACACAGCCGATATCATACTTACAGACGACACAGTGTCGAGTGAGAACCTGTGGACACCATACCGTGTCGGGAGATAAAACAGACGCACTCCCCAAACACTGCTGTGTCCTTTCCAGGCGTGAGCGCGTACGTGAGGACATCACAAGCATTGCCTGTGCTGGGGGGAGGGGCCGGAGGGGTACGAAATGAAGGGAACAGAGGAGCAAAACAGAGAGTAGCTTCTGTGGGCTCATGAGGACACTGTGCCAAGAACTGGAGCATGTGACAGACTCACCTCTCTGCCCAAGGGGTGGAAAAGGAAAACAGAAGATATAATAAACAAAGTGGGAGGGGCCTAGGAGATGAGCTAGAGGGGTTTCACTGATGAGCCTTCAGATGCTTGGTCACTGGGTAGATGTGTCTTGGAAGCAGATTTTTAGGGAGCTAAGACTGTCAAGGCATACGATAAATTGCAGGAGGGAAGCCTGGTCCCCAGGTCTGTTAGGAAGTTAACACACGGGGGGGGGGGGGGTGGCTGCCGACCGCCCAGGGAGGGTACAGTGTGGTGTGCTGAGCACTCGCTGGGGAGCTGCTGGGGGAGTGAAAAACCCAGGCAGGGAAGAGCCAGTGAAGCCACACTTTGTGTCAATCAACCTGGGAAAGCTTCCTGGAGGAAAAGGGCTTTCCACATGGTGGCTTGAGGTGCTTTCTGCAGCCAGGCTAGGGTGCCCTCCAGTGGAGCAGCATGGCAGTTCTAGCAGTCCGGGGGTGTCTTTTCTGAGGCGCCTCTGCAGCAGAGGGGTGACTCACACCAGCCCCACGGGCTTCTCTGAGCCTCAGAGCTCAGGGCTTCGGTTTGTGAAGCGGGTTACACGTCATGCAGGTGTGATGCCGCTGGGTAAGCCCCTGGAAGAAGACAGGAAAGGAGTAATTATAAATGTTTGTGGGCCAAGTTTTCTTCTTGTTTGAAAGTCCCTCTCTGGCAAGGCTTCTGAGCTGCCTGAGTTGGAGGATTCTGGAGGGCACTCTGTCCCACTGCACCCTCCAGGCAGGTAGCTGCTTCCCTGTCCCGTGGACCGCCTTGGGAAGCCCTGGAAATGGCCCTTAAATAGAGCCCAAAGCTGAGTCCCCCGTCACTGCAGCCCACTGACTGCCGTCTTTGGGCACCCCGTGACATCAGCCCTGTCTCCTGGCAGCCTTACTTGGTGCCTGTGGGTACAGCTGCTTCACATGTGCCCTCTGCTCTTCCCACCACTCCAAGACAGACAACCTCCTCTCCTTCAAGACCCCTCACAGGGCTGGGTCTCAGAACCCTGGCAGCCCTAGCACCCCCGGGTGTGTCTTGGCCAGCACTGTGAAGGGGCTCTGGAAGCGGTGAGGAGGCTCAGACTGCTCCGTCTCCCGCTTAGGTGGTCTGAGCTGCAGAGGGCTGGAGCGGCCACTGCTCTGGACACCGTGTGTCTGTAGGTGACGCCTGACAGTGCAGGAGCTCCTTGGGACAGAAAAACGAGCCGTCCCTGCGGAGCACTGCCCAGACTGCAGATTCTTGCGTTTTTAAAGCTGCTAAGTTTCAGGGTGGTTTATGACCCAACCGTAGTTACTGGAATGGACATCTTGGCTACAATATTCACAGTTTACAACCACTTCTGTTTATTGGAGTCATCTTATTCCAGAAGTGAAGACATTCTGAGTTCACGATACAATTTCAGTTTTAAAGTCTGCTCAAACCTCTGCTTTCTCTCTCCGTCCCTAAACCACCTGCCCCCAGCCCTGGCTTGCGTGTATATGGCTCTCACGGCTTGGTTCGTGGGGCATGGTCTTTTCATCACCTCCTTCTTTTTGGAGATTTCCAACATGTGTTGTGTCAGAGGTGGCACCATCAAGCAGGGCTCTGCCTGGGTGACAGCTGGTGGGGGCGGGGGGCTCCATGGCCACCATGGGGGTGGTGGCTCCGCGTGCCCGTTTGTTCAAGGGTTGGTTCCCGCAATGTCCCCCCACACGGTGCTGCCTTGTTACGTTTGGCCACACGTTGTCTTCCCTGCTGCTGGATACTGGCAAGGCAGACCCTTCCATCTCAGTGCTCCTCCCACCAAAGCTGGTGACCATGCGGGGTGGTGGCCGGGTCCAGTGTGTCACTTCTTAGGACTTGGAGGACTGATGCCCTTTTGCGCTTAGCTTTGGGACTTGGCTGCCATTCTGGGACCACCAGAAAAATCCGCTGGATTTCCATTCACCACAATGAATATCTTAGTTTATTGTACATCTGCCTCATAGCTTTTTAGAGGCTACTTCACCCTGGAAATCAGAAGAGCTGGTGTCTCCCTCCCCTGTTAGATGCAGGAGACCCAAACCTGTTCTCCCCAAATCCCCTCCATCTTCCTTGATGATGCACATGCTCTTCTGATAACCTCACGCCCCAGAAATCCTGCTCCTGCCTCCCCTGTGCCTGGGTATAACCACGTCCCTGCCCTTCTTGTCCTGTTCCAGGTTCTTATTCTATACTGGGCTGTCTGTCTTCTTCCCTCACTTAGCCCGAGAGCACCTTAGAAGCAGGGATCTAATCCAGGGGCAGGAAGCTTCTGCTGATCTGGAATCAGGAGGGAAAGAGGTGTTACTCTTAGTAAAATTTTAAATACTTGAGGGGCGCCTGGGTGGCTCAGTCGTTAAGCGTCTGCCTTTGGCTCGGGTCATGGTCCCAGGGTCCTGGGATCGAGCCCCGCATCGGGCTCCCTGCTCGGCGGGAAGCCTGCCTCTCCCTCTCCCACTCCCCCTGCTTGTGTTCCCTCTCTCGCTATGTCTCTCTCTCAAATAAATAAATAAATAAATAAAATCTTAAAAAAAATTTAAATGCTTGAAGTTTGACCCCAAACTTCTGCGTGTACGGAAATATTTCTAGAGTCTGTTACTGACATTCCTGCTGCAGTAAAAGTGCGTCAAACGTGATGTGAAGCTGACTCAGGGGCTCAGGGTTATAGGAACAGCCCCTCCTATCCTCATGCCCCACGGCCAGCTCAAGGGGAAGCCCCCCTCCTGGCCGTGAGGCTGGCCCTCTGTCCTTGATATGTCCCTGTCTCAGGTTCACAGCCACCAGCCGGATAGCGACCGCGCCCTCGGGGCAGCGCTTCATGGAGCACGATGTGGACTCACACCCATATTTAATGTGACCTGCACAACGACTCCAAGTTTGTGCTGCCCAGTGGACACAGTGTGACATGCAGGATAGTCTGTCCCCACGCTGACGGGCCCCAGGGGCTGTGCTATTTTCTAGCACACACTGGCTTGGGACCTCAAGGAGGATGAAGAGCAAGAGTGACCACTGGCTGAGTGTTCAGTGTGCTAAGTGCTCTGCGCGACTGTCTCAGTTAATTTTCTCCACACACTCAGGCAGGTCTGTGACCGGGCGTCTTGATACAGGGCTGAGTGGGGGGTGGTAGGGCTCAGGGAAGGGCAGTTGCCTTGTTCTTGGCTATTCTGTCTTCTGTTTTGCTTATCCCACATCCAACCAGCTGCCAAGCCCTGCTGACACCTCGCGGTCCTTCCATTTCTTCTCCATCCCCTCCAACACGTTCTTAGCTCAGGCCGTGTTACTTCTCATCTTGTTTCATGTGATAGCTTGCCAGCTGGATTCGCTGCCTTTTATCATGTTCTCACAATCTGTTCTTCGCCCTGCTTCTTAGTTGATCCAGTTGTACATCCAGTCACCTTCCTCCCACCCACCCACCCACCCATCCATCACCGCATAACCCTACCCGTCTGCCCCTCTAAGACAGATGACACTCTCTGCTGCTGACAGGATGAGGGGAAACTCCTGGGCCCTGCCTGTGCTCCTTCCTGCCTCCCTCCTCATCACTCCGCAGGGGAAGCCCTGCCCTCCAGCCACACTCAGCCGGCTGGGTGCCCCTTCATACCTTTGCACACACTGTCCCACGGTTTTGGGCACCTCCAGACTTGGTTCAGGGGCCATTTCTTTTAAAAGGAGTTTGGCATCTTTGCACATGTCTGTCACCACACTGTTCCATAGACGTTGGGTTTCCCACTGTGACCAGTAGGCTGTGAGCCACTGGAGGGCAGGGCCTGGCTTTTGCCCAGCTCGGTGTCACCAGCATCTAGCGCAATGCATGACCCTCAGGCGCTTGATAAGCAATTGCTGAACGAGTGAATGAGCAGATGTGCTGGGCCAGGGACTCACAGACAGGGCGGGGTGGGGGAGAGTTGGGTATTCAGTGGCCACCTTGCTCTCCCACCCCCTAGTCCCTAGAGCCTCAGTTAGCGTGGTTATGATGCCCTTGCCAGACGCATGCAGGTGCTCGGGAAAGGCTTGCGGCCAAAGACGGATGGAGGCAGGGCAGCCTGGGCTGGCTGTGAGCAGGGTTCCCTCTATAGCTGTGTTCTCTGTTTTCAGGGGTCTCCCTACACACCCAGCCCTGGTGGTTTTCCAGCTGAAGATTCTGACCAGGAACTGCCAACTCTCCTTCAGGAGCTGGGCACAGCCGAAGATTCAAGCTGAGATCCTCCCTTCTGGATTTTTTTTGGACACCCTCATAATGTTGGTGATATCAGTAAGAAAAACGAGTGTCCTTAAGCTGGAGGCAAACCAGAAAGACCATGTAGTACATCCCCCTACTCTCCAGGCCCCATAACAGGAGATCCCCAGTTTTCCTTTGGTGATTCCTCTAGCATCCTAGAGGCTAGCTCTACATATGCTAAGTGGGGTGGGGGATCAGAGTATTTATCGGAACCTTGGTCCCTGAGTAACTAATCTGCACCCTCAGTCGTGTTCCATGAGCAGGGAATAACCTTCGGCTGTATTTGAGCCATTCAGTGATGTATGGGAAGGGGTGGGGGTACAGTAGGACCAGTCTGCCCTGGGTGGAGGCCATAGGGGTGCGTTTTTTTGGTAGAGAATTTAAAAACAACAATAAAACTGCCTAAAAATCAGCTTGTTTTTATGATTGCCCTGCAGGAGCAGTTCTAAACAATGTCAGTGACAAAGTCCTCTTCCCCATCAGCTCCCCCAGCCCGCTCGGTGTCCCCGTCTCACTAGAGCCGTTACATTTTCTTTTCACACCGTTAGCGTTCTTTACGATACCAGAATACAGGGATGCAGTTAGTAAGCCTGGAAGTTCTGCCTGCCCAGAACTTAGGCCCTTCCGGGGTAAGAGGTCCCAGGTGCTTGTCTTTGTGCCCTGTGACCCTGGCCACAAGATTAGCGAGATTAGGCCAGATATTTATATTTGAGCCAAAGGTACCCAGGGCCAGTCCGGATATTGGGGAGCAAGGCAGCCTTGATGAGAACCTGCCCAACAGGGGTGCTCTGAATGGGGTGCTGATGAATGAGCCTAACCCAGTTCTCCGTCTTGGGGAATATCCGTGTGAGGCCCCCTTAGAGAAGGCAGCAGGAACTGCTCCGGAGGTGACATCACGCCTGGGTCACCAGAGATGCTGCCGGTCCTGGACAGTGGGAAGCCTTCTGCCATGAGTTCCTGCAGGCTCTGAAGTGACCCGGTCTGAAGGTGGGCCACATAATTTCAATTCCAAAGGCACTGAAGTAGGTTTGCTTTTATTTTCCCCATGCAATGCTTGGGACCGGAAGCAGCTCAGGTAAGCAACAGGGCACAGTGAGGAACAGGCCAGGTCCCACAGGGCCCACTGGCGCTCTCCCCTCCCTCTCTGTATCTCCCTGAACTCACCATATTTGGGGCCCCTCTCACTCTCTCTGCTCAAACCACACACGCCTCCTCACTCAGACCCGACCTGTCCCCACCTCAGGCTTGTGCACTGGCTCATTCCCTTACCTCCTCAAAACCTTTGCTCCACGTCCCCTTCTCGGGGCAGCCAATGCAGACCACCCTGTTTAGAATTGGACCCCATCTTCCTCCCGCCTCTCCTGAGTCCCCCTTCCTTGTTTTATTTCTTCTTCTTAACACACATATCATCATCAAATATATAATCGACTCATTTCTTAAGTTTATTGTCGGTCTCGCCCACTGGAATGGGAGCCCATTCCACCTCTGTGTGTTTTATTTCCTGATGTCTCCCAAGCTCATGGAAGGACGCCGGGCACATAGTAAGTGCTCCGTAAGTACTTGTTGAATGAAGAAAAAGAAACAAATAGAGCCCAGCGTGAGGCAGGCCCTTCCAGGGCATCGGTTTTGAGTTCTGGTTTCTAATTTGCTTCTCTTGTTCTGCCTGCCCACCATGGAGGGGCTCTCTCAGCTTCCGGCACAACCAGCTCCCCTTCCCGCCAGTTAGGGTTAGTGTGGGATTTGTGCTTCTGTGGCCACAGGAACAAAAGGCTGGGGCAAGTTGGTTCTGCGGGAAGTCAGCTGATGCGGTGTCTCCCCAGCCCATCCTGTGACTTGGTTCAGCCTCGGAGCTCTGTCCTCCAGGTGTGGGAACAGGGGCCTCATCTCAGACCGGTGCTCCTGGGGCGGGTCCTGCTCCTTCTGCATCCATCTTTATGCTCCCCACATACAGTGCGAGTCTATCCTCTGTGTTCTCCTGCTGTGAGGTGTGCGTGCATGCATGAGAGAGAGAGAGCGAGTGAGTGAGCAGAAAAACCCTCCCCATTCTCTCTTGTTCTGTGTGGCTCTTTCTTATGCCCCCTCCCCAAGCCTGTTCCCCCAAGAGGGACTTCTGGAAGACCATTCCTTGTTCTTGTCTTCATAGGCGGAGATTCTCTGTAATGACAGCTCTACTCAGAGGACTGGATTGCTGGAGGCTTAGGCATCATTATAGTCGGGGCTGCAGGCAGTGGTTTTCTCCCCCCGGGGCCCATCTTCATCCTGCCCTTCCCGGGTGTGACATCAGGGTGGGAGGCTGAGGGTGAGGCACCCTGGCCGAGAGCTTGGTTTGGCAGAGGATCTCAGGAACCAGGCAATCTCTCTGGCTGCCAGGCCTGCGCACTGGCTGTCCTGGTACCCCCGCTTCTATTCTCTCTGCCACATCCCATCATCTTCTAGGCCCTGCCTCAGGGCTCACCTCCTTTGCGACATTCCACCTGCCATGAGTGGCCCTCCTGGGAAAGCCAAGAGCATCCCCTTTACCTGATCAGTCGTCTTTCTTTCTCTTGCCCTGGATCTTTCCTGCCTCTGTCTGGTGAACCCAGGAGACCCAGGTTCTTCAAGGGCAAGCTCTGCCCAGCTCTGTTTCCCTCGGCATCTAGATTAGGGCCTTGTTCCGGTGGGACCTCAGCACTTGACTGTGAATGAAGGCACCTGCTCGGGGGGACAGCTCCTGGGCCTGACACACAGTGGAGGGGTCAATCAGTATCTGTGGCCTAGATGAAGACGCTCTCCAGATACTGGCCCTTCCTTCCTGTGCCCAGTCTATTCAATTCCAGCAATGCTTCCTGCAGACCTAATATGTGTTGGTTGCCGTGAAGGCTACGAAAGTAGACAAGGCATGCTTTCTGCACCAAGGGGCCTGTACCATCCCCAGTGACTTGACTCTGAGACAGAATGTAGGAAATGCAGTAACAGGGGAGGCTGGAAGAGTTCACCCTGCATGTGCTCACCCTGGAAAGATGAGCCAGGCATCCGTGTGGCCTTGCGGCCTCACGGAGGGAAACGTGTAATCTGCCTGGGAGGACAGGCCCGTCGACCTTATGGGGCATGGGACCCTTGGCATCTCAGGGATGGGCCGGCCCAAGCCCCCACTTGCCCGTGTGGGATAATGATGGCAGGTGGACTCACAGGGTGGGAGGGGAATTAGGGGCTGAAGAGCCGTGTCTAGGCCTGTGGGACCGAAAAGACAGCAGGGGACAGGTTTATTGTGATGTGGGGTCTCCTCCACATGCTTATTAAAGGAGACAAGTTTCAGCTTTGCTTCTCGGTCTGCCTAGCGGGAGATTCCCACGCTCATAAATGGCATTAATAACTTTCTCCTGCCTTTTATGTTGTTGGGAGGCCTGTTGTCTGCCCCATAAAAGGCAGGGGCACTGACAGGTCTCCAGCCTGAGAGCTGCACGCTTCCGGCCTCTCCACCTTGCCCGCGCTGCCCTGCACGGCTGAGACATGGCCAGCCGTTCCTACCGCTTCGGCTCTGGCGTCGGAGTCAGGAACTTCAGCTCCTGCTCTGCGGTTCTGCCCAAGCCCTCGGCCCATAGCTGTGTCGGTGCCCTGAGCTCCCGCGGGGGCAATCCTGGGGGGCCCGGCTACAGGCACCTTGGGGGCTTCAGCAGCCGGAGCCTGTGTGCTGTGGGGTCCCCGCGCATGGCGGTGAGTTGTGGATGGCCCCTGCGCAGCGGGGGCAGCTTTGGCTACCGCTCCGGCGGCATGTGCGGGCCCAGCCCGCCCTGCATCACCAGCGTGTCGGTCAATGAGAGCCTCCTCACGCCCCTCAACCTGGAGATCGACCCCAATGCGCAGTGCGTGAAGCACGAGGAGAAGGAGCAGATCAAGTGCCTGAACAATAAGTTCGCTGCCTTCATCGACAAGGTGGGTCTGCGGGCTGCTCCCTAGGGCTGTGGCCACAGGAACGGGCCAGGGACTTGGGAACCAGTGACGAGCTGGGTTCATGTTCTCTGAGTCCCAGGCCTGCTACTCATCAGCACATGGCCTTGAGAACATGACTGAATTGGGCTCTTGGTTTTCAGATGTTACCAGCAGAGTCAAATGCAATCAGCAATGGGTGTGAAGCCACCAGACAGAACAGGGCGTTGATTGCTGCCTCTTCCCTGCCCAGCAAGAGCTGAGAGCGCGTCCGTGGCCCCATCTTCTGGATCTCAGCCACCACACAGTGGCAGGGGCAGGGGAATGGGCATGTCTGCGAGGCTGGTGTCTGACCCCACTCCTAGAGGAGATGCCACCACCATCCCCAGGGTGGAGAGGGGAACCAGGATGAGGAAGGGCCAGACGCTCCTCTCCTGCTCCTTCCACTGGGGACAGAGTGTGAGTTCCCAGGACTTCCGCTGGGGTCGCCCTCCCCACCCAATACTGACACAGATTAAAGACAGTGACTCGAGAAACTCCAGGGGAAGGCCCAAGAGGGGCTGTTGAATTGTACTTTGCTGATGTTGCAGTCTCTAAACCCGCCTTCTGGTTGGATGCAGAGCTCTGCTTTTCTCTGACTCAGTGGTGCCCCATCTGAGAGCCTTTCTGAGGGAGGACAGCCACTGAAGTCCAGGGGAGGAAAGGCTCATCTTCCAGGGCTGAATGGTATGCAGATCTACACCCAGGGACTTTGGATGCACACAGGGTCACGGTGTGTGGGAGCTTTGCTCTCAGACAAATGCCACCATCAGGAATAAGCATCTCTGCAAGCGACGGTGCCGTACATCTATTCTTAACATGCTGCTGGCTCTTCCCTGCCATCAGCACATTGTGCAAGCTGTTCATTTCACAAGGACATGCACCAAGTGGGGGGGTTGAAATCCAGCCCATGCTCTGTTCACCCGGCTGTGCGCCCCAGCAGGAGCCTGTGTCTGCCTGGAGCGGTCCCTTTGTCTAATTTGCTCGAAAGCACAGTGAGGGCCCCGAACGTGCAAGGACCTTTGCACGCAGCCTTTTGGGCAGCACCCAGCTATGCAGTCTCTGTTGTGGGCGGTCAGTTCCGGTCTGAGGAGCGAGACTCAGACTGCCACCCCAGGCTGGCTTTCCCTCCCTTGGGGTG
Source organism: Callorhinus ursinus (assembly GCF_003265705.2). Taxonomy (NCBI): domain Eukaryota; kingdom Metazoa; phylum Chordata; class Mammalia; order Carnivora; family Otariidae; genus Callorhinus; species Callorhinus ursinus. The sequence continues at coordinate 2,863,474 of NW_027397106.1, read as the reverse complement.
GCCGGCAGCACCCCCACCTCCTTGGAATCGGCTCCGGGTGTGCAAAGTGTATTGCCCAGGTGGGTTTAAGCCAGCATAGTGGGCAAGCCCGAGAGTGGGCCTGCATGGGGCAACCCAGGGCAGATGCCTTTGGTTAATTAGGGTTTGGTTTCTTTTCCCACAATGGTGGCCAATTGAGGGCTGCTTTCTACCAGGCTTGTGCTCCCAGAAGATTAGGGCTTGGGAGGAGATCACCTAGTGCAGGGCTGGCAAGGGCATGGGGCCTGGCAGGACCCGAATGAAGCCAAGCTGAGACACATGCCGGCTGGAGGGGCAGCTGCTGTGACTCACCACCGGACCCAGGCCCGGCATCGCCCAAGCCTCCTGTTTGTCAAGGTCACGGAGATCCAGATTCTTGCCTGAAATTACTCAATTACTAAATGTTGGCAATGAATTTGATTTCTGTAAAACAGTTTGCTGGCCAAATAAAACCTGCCCACCGGGCAGAAAGAGCCTGGGGCCTGCCCGTGTACACTTGCTGAGGTTCTGCCGCTGCCTCAGTTTATCGTGAGGCTCAGAGAGAAGGAGGCACTGGGGCCTGGTTAGCGGCAGGGTCAGGCAGTGGGAAGTCTCCTAACTCCTGGTCTAGGGCCCCCGAGCTGGGCTCTCACGCCCCAGGATCAGAGGGAGGGAGAGCATGGTGGGTGCATTTTTAAATCACTGCCATAAAAATGCCCGCAAGCCAAGTGGCTTAAAAGAACACGAATTTATTATCTCGTGAGGCCAACATCAAGGTGTCCGCCCTAGGGGAGGCCTGTTTTCAGGGACTTGCAGGGTTTTGGCAGAATTGAGTTCCGTGGGATTGTAGGACCGAGGTCCCTGTTCCCTTGCTGGTTCACTGCCAGAGCTTGTTCTCAGTTTCTAGAGGCCACTGGCATTCCTAGACTCAGGCCCTTCCTCCCTCCACCTCCAAAGCCGGTGATCGTGGTGCAGGCCGTGTCAGGTTCCGAGTGTTCTCCACCTCCTCCTTCTGTGCCCCTCTCCACTCTTCTGCCTTCCTCATCCATTTTAAAGGGCCCATTTGATCCCATGGGGCCATCTGGATAATTCCAGATCTCCTGGTCTTCAGTGCCATGAGCTAAATTCCACCTGCAGGGGCCCTTTTGCCATGTAACACAACCTATTCTCAGGTTCCAAAGATTAGGATGTGACCGTCTTTGGGGGGCCACTTTTGCACCCCCCCACATGGCCTGGGGTGTTTTTGTAGGATGGATGTTATTTCATTCTTGCAGAGTAAACACATCACAAATAATTGTGCTCTACGGGGAGGTGGGGATAGGGTGAGGGAACACGACTGGGGGAACATTTGTGACCTGCACTTTCAGGCTTTGCCAAATGATTTGGCCTTTGGGGGAAGGTCAAGCTGTTGTAGGTCAGGGGCCCTCCCCAAGGGCAGAGAAGGCTCTGGGTTCCTGGGCACCTCTCTGGGCTCCCCCTGAGTCCTTTTCCTCCCCCTGGGCGGCAGGTGCGCTTCCTGGAGCAACAGAACAAGCTGCTGGAGACCAAGTGGCAGTTCTACCAGAAACGCAAGTGCTGCGAGAGCAACCTGGAGCCCCTATTCCAAGGCTACCTTGAGACGCTGAGGCGGGAGGCCGAGTGCGTGGAGGCCGACAGCGGGAGGCTGGCCTCGGAGCTCAACCACGTGCAGGAAGTGATGGAGGGCTACAAGAAGAAGTGAGTGCGGTCTGGCCAGGAGGTAGTTATGGGTGTGGGGCAGGTCTTGGCTGGGTCTACCCAACTCTCCAGGAGGCGGAGATCCATGAAGGTCAGGGTCATTCCAGGCTATTGCTCAGATGGTTCTGTTTTCTCAGCCTGCTCCGTCTGGTCTCAGCTCCCAGCTCTTGTGGGCCCCATCCTGGGGAGATAGAGAGGAATGATGAAACAGGAGGGTAGAGATCACTGGGCTGGAGGGAAGAACTTGGGAGCAGTCAGCGCTAGGATGGGCGGAAAGGAAAGGTCCCTGGGGAGATATCTCAAAGATGATCCGGCCGATCCCCTTCAAGGTATCTGATGAGTTCGGATAATTCTTTTGTTTACTCGGTAGATAAATCGCCAGGCTCTTGTTCTGCAAGGCTCTGCAATTCAAAGACCCATGTAAATCTTTCCTTTTAACCTGACTTGTTTGGTTTGGCCATTACCTAGTTTAAACTCACCAGGTCACTGCTAATTTGCTCCTCTTCACCCGGTAGATATGGACAGAGAGAAGGGCGATTCTGACATAATCAGTCCTGGTAATATTAACTGGAAGTAACTGGAGTTCTGATCTTGGAAGATCAGGTTTTCCCATCCAGATGGGCCCAGTGATGGGCTTACACTTTCCTTGAGGGGATGCAAATGCCGACACAATTCTGTTTGCAGGCGGCAAGGTCTGTCTCCCAGTGTAGGAGGTGTGAGGGCCAGTAATTACACGGCCCAGAGTTTATAGCAGCCCAAATTACTCTGTCATTAAAAAGTTGTGGAAAGTGTGCTTTGAGAACTCTGGTTCTCCCGCCGGATGGGCAGGGCCGCTTCAGGAATGACCTCATGCGCAGGAGTAAGAGAGTGTGCAGGGTCGTGGAGGAGGGGGGTGGAAATGTCCCCCAGCAGTCTGGGCACAGTGTGGGGTGCTTCCAGGATGTCAAGTCCTTGGATGTTGGGGGAGGGGAAGAGAACGTCATGGGGATGGCTTCATGGAGCTTTATGTTTTGTACAATTTTCGGGTTGAGAGGCTCCCCCCCACCCCCCAGCGGAGCATCTGTCTTTCATTCATCCCACAAATATGTCCAGAGAAACTTCCTGCACACCAAGCAATTTAACCCAAGATGCAGAGAGATGCAATGACTTGCCTGAGTTTTGCAGCAGTTTTAGTCCAAGCTTAGATCAGAAACCAGGGACTTGAGCTCCATGACCAGTGTCCTTTTGGTGGGTTCTTTGGGACTGAACAATAGAAGTCCAAAGAGGCCAAGCCTCTTCTCCCAAGGCATGCAGCAAATGAAGGATAGAACCAAGGAGTCTTGAAAACCTAGGGCTCTCTGGCCGGCCCAAAGCCCTCCTCCTCAAGGGCCTCTCCACCTGTGTGTCTCTCCTCAGGTATGAAGAGGAGGTGGCCCTCAGGACCACAGCCGAGAATGAGTTTGTGGTGCTGAAGAAGGTGAGTGACTCTTCCCACATGGGAGGAATGAAATCTTGGCTGCTGGGGTCCTCTGAGACTCGCCAAGATGTGTCAGTCTAGTCGTGGTGGCCAGGTGCTCGAGTCCACTGACAGATGGAGGCCAGTTGGTCAGCAGTGTCCCTATGAGAGTGAAATTGATTTCCAAGTGGCCATGGGAGTTAAGCAGGGAGTCTACAGACAGCTAGACAGCAGCACCATGAGGTCTCATGCCTGAGAGTCAGCTGCTTGGGTGGTGCCTGACCTGTGTGCCAAGGACGACCTGCTGGGGCGTGCACTCATGGCTCTGTGGCCACCACATGGTCACGCTCCATGGGCCAGTCTGGCTCAGTGGTAGCAGTCTGCCATTTGAGGCTGTGATTTTAGGCTACCCTCTTCAGAAAGATCTCCAATTCTGGAGGAATCAGAAAAAAGTCTGTAAGGGGTCAGAATTCTCTTAACTCCCTATTCCTAGGTGGTCCCACAGATGTTTCTGTGATAGAGAAGAGTGGGCCAGAACACGGCCTCAGGGCCCCCTATAGAGTGCAGAGGTCCAGGGCACTGAGTGACCCTGTTGTCCTTTCCTCGTGTGCGTTCACCAGGACATAGACTGTGCCTACCTGCGCAAGGCTGACTTGGAGGCGAATGTGGAGGCGCTGAGGGAGGAGATGGGTTTCCTGCAGGCCCTCTACGAGGAGGTGAGTTTCTTCCCATCTCCAGAAGAGCAAGTGATGGAGGGGAGGGCGGAAGCTTTTTGGATTGTGGCTTGTCTTGGGCCCTTGGCTCTAGAGAGGGTTGTCCATCCCTAGCTCTTCTAGGGCCTAAACACCTCTCCTTCTGTGACCAGAGGAGATTTTCTCTTGCTCAGGCCTCCTTGCAAAATGGAAATGGGTGATGTCCTTCCTTTAAAATGATTTGAAAGACTAGGATTCATTGCCTGTCTACACAGTATAACATGAAGTGGAGATTTGCGAATATAGGTATGGCTATATAGAGATAATAATATCTTATTAATTCCGGTAGTGTGAAAACTTAATTAGAAAAGCCAGGAATGTGAATCTGTCCATTATCTGGTTGATTACATTCATACAGATAGCTAGAGCTGATCTGGATTGTTGGGGCCCCAGGTGGAGTGATCCCCTTTGTCTCTATCCCTAGAAATCTGCTTCTGTTGATCCAGGCTTTAATGGAATTCCACCTTACTCACTGCCTTGAGGCCATGGTCCAAATTCCAGCCCTTTTCTCTTAAAATTCCCCTCTGAAATTTTCCAGTTTATTTCCTGAAGCTACAGGTGGGGACTGTTTTTTTTACCTATAGCGATGGGAATCGGAGAGGGATTTGGAGCTGAGGGCACTGGTTGCTGTCTCCTACAGGAAATCTACCTTCTTCAGTCACAAATCTCGGACACCTCGGTGGTGGTCAAGATGGACAATAGCCGGGAACTCAACATGGACTCGGTTGTGGCCGAGATCAAGGCTCAGTATGACGATGTTGCCAGCCGCAGCCGGGCCGAGGCTGAGTCCTGGTACCAAACCAAGGTGAACGGGAGGGCCGGGCTGCACATGGGGCGGGGAGGATAGCCAGAACCCGGAGCTTCCCTGGGACAGGTGCCCATGCACTGAGAGGGGCTACAGCACAGGCCCAAGCAGAGCAGGTGTAGGAAGTGGGACCGTGGCTGAAGAACAGTGGGCTGGCTCTCTACAGTGACAACCCAGAACCCCCTCCAACAGTGTCGCAACCACTGGCTGTTTCTCAATGTTGGTCCCGCAACCCACAGTGCGAGGAGATGAAAGCCACAGTGAGCCAGCAGGGTGAGAACCTTCGCAGAACCAAGGATGTGCTCAACGAGCTGAACCGCCTGATCCAGAGGCTGACAGCGGAAATGGAGAATGCCAAGCAGCAGGTCAGGGGGCGCTGAGACCTCACCCGGTGCACCTGCTGCTTCTGATCTGCTCTCTGCTTTCCTCCTACCTGGACGGGCAGCTGCTATCTTTGGAGAGGCTTAGATTTTAACCACCTGCACCTGAAGTTTGCACAAAACATTTTAGGGGGAGGATAGGTCTGTCTACCTTCTCTGAGTTCCGCTGTTATTTCCCTTCCTATCCCTTCACTGTTTCTCTCCTTCTAACGTACCTTAGGTAACGTGGTCTAGGGCCGGTTGTGTCCTGCTGTCTCTCTCCCCGCCTCTCTGGATGGACTTGAGGTGCACAGACCTGAACTGATCCCACGCCACTCTATTCAAAGTGCACACTAGCACCGTCTGCGCATCTCTGCAATTGAGCGTGTTCTTTCCTTCATCTTTATTCCGTTCTCCTCCATCCCCAGACTTATTCTCATGCGGCTAATATACGTCCCTCTTCCATACATATATTTGCATACATACAAACATATGTATCCTTTAAAATAAATTTATATAAACTTCTTAGTGTTTTAAATTTACATAATGACATTACACCATAACTCTCATCTGATTCTTCCCATAGCCCGTTCACAGTCTTTGAAATCCATGCACGTTGCTCTAAATGATCTGTTTCATCTTTTCTATGCTATCGAATGCATTAATATTCATAAACCAGAGTTTCCTGTCCATTCCCCTATGGATGGCCACTCCGTTTGCCTCCAAGTCTTTGCTACTACAACCAGCTGTATCATGAACATTTTTAATATATTTTTACACATGTATACATGTTTCCATGTATATCTACATGAGCAATGTCTTGAAGGTATAAAGCAAGAAATGGAAATGTTGAGTTGTAGGATATTCACTGAATTACTTCCCACAAGAACCCTCAGAACTCTGTGCCGGCACACAGTCCCACCATAGACAGGTGGGGGCTTCTGCTTAAACTCACTTATTATCAGACTCCAGTACTTGTGGTTTTAGTAGGTGTGAACCAGCAACAAGTTGTTTTTTAAATTTTCATTTCTCTGGTTAACTAGTGATGTCGAATGTCTCCTCATAGGCTTACTTACTCATCTGCATTTCCCATTCTAAGCACTGCCTATTCCTATCATCTGCCCATTTTTGTATTGTGATTCCTGTCTTTTTTCTTGACTATTTGCAGGAGATCTTTGTCCATTCTGTCTAGACTGTAATCCTTTGTCAGTTCTGCGTGTTGTAGTTCATCTCCTCTCAGGCTGTCACTGGTCTGTTTGCTTTCCTGAACAGAAATCTTTAACCTGGATGTGGCCACACCCATCAGCTCGTCCCTTAATGGTTTATACTTACGAAGGTTTGAGGTCACAGAGGTATCCTCTTGCATTCTTGTCTTCGACTAGTTTTATAGTTTTACCTCTCACATTTAGGTCTTTAACCTGTCTGAACTTTATTTTTTGTATATACAAAGAGTAAGGTTTAAGCTAATTTGTTTCTACAGATAGTAAGAAAATATATCATGTAATGCGTTCCTTACCCACTGGTTTGTGATACGACCTCTGTCCTGATAGTGAGTTCTCACACACCCGCGGCTCAATTTCTATCCTCTCCCTTCTGTGTCGTGGTTCTCAAACACTGTGTAAGATGTATCACAATTAACTTATTGCTATTCATAGCTGAGGTGATAAAATATGGGAATGGTCCTGGAAGTGAAATTAGAGAAGATTGGAAGTTATCCTCGCTTGCATGCTAATACGCTTTTAAAAATATTTATTTCATTGTGGTAAGAACTGTTAATATGAGATCTACCCTCATAATGCATTTTTTTAAGGGTACAAGACATGGTTGTTGACAGTGTGGTACAGTGGATCTCTAGAGCTTATTCATCTTACTTGACTGAGTCTTTATGACCATTGATTAGTAACTCCATATTTTCCCTTCTTCCGGTCCCTGGCAGCCACTGTCCCACTGTTTGATTCTATAAATTTGACTCTTTTATTTTAATTTTAAATTTTTAAAAATTTGACTATTTCAGGTATTTCATATAAGTGGACTCAGGTAGTTTGTCTTTCTGTATCTGGCTTATTACACTTAGCAAAATGTATTCAAGATTCATCCATGTTGTGGTATATTGCAGAATTTCCTTTTTTTTTTTTTTTAGAAGTCTGAATAGCATTCCACTGTATGTTTATACCATGTTTTCTTTATCTGTTCATCTGTAGATAGACACTTAGGTTGTTTCCATGTCTTGGCTGTGGTGAATAGTGCTGCAATGAACATGGGAGTGTTAATATCTCTTTGAGATCCTGATTTTAATTTTTTTGGATAAATACTCAGAAGTGGGATTGCCGGATCATAGGGTAGTTCTATTTTTAATTTTTTGAGGACCCTCCACACTGTTTTCCATAGCAGCTGCACCGTTTTGTATTCCCACCAACAGTTTGCAGGGGGTTCAATTTCTCCACATCCTTGCTAACACTTAGCTTGTTTTTTTGATAATAGCCAACCAGGCAGGTGTGAGGTGATTCTCATTGTGGTGTTGATTTTCATTTCCTTGGAGATGAGTGATGCTGAGTATCTTCGCATGTACCTGTGGGCCATTTATATGTCTTCTTCGGAGAAATATCTCTTTAAGTTCTTAGCCCATTTTGAAAATCAGATTATTAAGGGTTTTGTTTTTGCTATCGAGTTGTAGGAGTTCCTTCTGCTTTAAGTGGGGCAGAAGGGAGGAGCTACAGTTAGTATGTTGGGTGTTTACGTGGGGAATTCTTCCAGTATGCTGATCTCAGTGGGTCAGAGAATGGAACCCTCTACAGTGGCCTATGAAAACCTGGGCTTGGCACTAATTACTGGTAGCTTAGGGCAAGTCACAGCTTCTCTGAGTCTCATTTTCTTCATCTGCATAATGGGAATAACCATGCCTGTTCTCACAAGCTCACAGAGTAACCGGAGGCAGATAAGGTAGCATCTGTGAAAGTGTCTTGTAAACTAACAACGGTAAACAAACGTAAGATAATATCACTACTTATTACCTGCCCTGTCCCAGTGCTAACATTCCCTCCCTCTAACGGCTCACCAGGGACTTGGGTTTTACAATAAAGTGGTACAAAAATGGAGGAAGAAAGCTCCAAAGGGCCATTGTATCCCGGCTTAGTTTATTTGCAAGTTGACCATTTTGAATGGGGTTGATCAAGGCCATGGGGGACCCACCAGCGTTCCCGCAGCCTACGCCCCCCTCAAACTCCTTTCTTCCTCTCCTTTCTGACAGCGCTGCAAGCTGGAGGGTGCCGTGGCAGAGGCGGAACAGCAGGGCGAGGCGGCCCTCAGGGACGCCAAGTGCAAGCTGGCGGGGCTGGAGGAGGCCCTGCAGAAGGCCAAGCAGGACATGGCCTGCCTGCTCAGGGAGTACCAGGAGGTGATGAACTCCAAGCTGGGCCTGGACGTGGAGATCGCCACTTACCGCAAGCTGCTGGAGGGCGAGGAGAGCCGGTGAGGATGGGGCTCAGGGTCACTTCACATCCCTACTCAGGGCTTGAAGACTGTCTCGCTTGACTATAATCCTCCAGGCAGAGAGCATTCAAACCCAGAAAGACTCCAGAGAGACTCTAGAAATCATGGAGTCCAACCATTTCCCCGTTTTCAGACAGGGAAACTGAGGCCTAGAGAGGGGAAGGAACTTGTTCAAGGTCACAGCTACGCTTACATCACACCAATCTCCTGGTTAGGGTTCCAGTGATCTTTGCCCTCCTACACTGCCCCTCTGGTGGCACCTCAGGCTTGTTCCAGGACAACTGCTTTACCCCGTTGGCTGAAAGGATGTTTCTGCAATCACATCTCAGTGGGTTGCAAAAGCTGGAATCATTCAGAAGATTTGTAAAAGGCCATTTGATTTGGAGTGCACAGACAAGGAGCCCCGTAGTTCCATGTTGAGGACCAGCAAATGGAGATGAGCAGCTCAGCGTCCTTGCTTAGCAGGGAAAGACAGGGCTGGACATAAATCCATCCTCCAGGGGACCAGGGTTAGTGTCCCAGGGAGGCTGTTGGGGGCTTCTCAGAGGAGGAGGTAGAAGAGCTGAGGGGGTGGGAAAGGGACAGGAGACATCAGGCTCTGCTGACAGTTTGAGCCAAGAATCGGGGCAGTGACGTCAGCAAGGGAAGGAGCAATGTGGATTTACACCTGGGGTAGTGGTGGGGCCCCTAGCCTAGAGGTGGCCGCATCATTACTGCCTCCTAGCTGGGTCCTGTCACGGAGGAGCAGGCTAGAGTGGGGGGAGTAGAATATAAAGGTTAATTAAGATCACAGGCTGGGAGCCAAACCACCTGGGCTCAAATCCCAGCTTTACCACTTTCAACTCTGAAACCTGATGCCGCAGCCTCCTAATCTGTAAAAGAGATAATCATAAAACCCACCACTTTAGGCTGTTGCAAGGATTAAGTGAGTTAATGTGCATAGTAAGCACAAGTAGGAGCAGGTTACAATCAGAGTAAGAATCTGTCTATCCAGGGTGGCCAGGCAGGGCTGTACTGCGGAGAGGCTCCTTATTAACCAGGTTAGCTTTAGAAATCTGACGTGTGTGGCACCCAAGGCAGCCGGCCATGCTGCTGGATTTGTGCTGTGCTTGACCAAAGCAGGTAAACTTTTCTGTCCATGTCCTCAGGCCACCAGAGTCTACCTCCTTCTTTGTATACTTAGCCTCAACCCGCCCATCTACATTCAGTGAGGCACTGGGCATTTGCGCCATGAAACTTATTTTCATTGTAATCATTATCATCATTAGCGTATTAATAACTCCACCATATAATGAATGAGGCACTGTCTCCAACACAGGAGATTTTATTTTGTTTTTTAAAGATTTAATTTATTTATTTGACAGAGAGAGACACAATGAGAGAGGGAACACAAGCAGGGGGAGTGGGAGAGGGAGAAGCAGGCTTCCCGCAGAGGAGGGAGCCCGATGCGGGGCTCCATCCCAGGAGCCTGGGATCATGACCCGAGCAGAAGGCAGACGTTTAACGACAGCCATCCAGGCGCCCCAACACATGAGATTTTAAAAGATGGTTTAGTGTATGGCATCTTGCATATTGTGTCCATTGACCTTTTAACAGATTTTCCCTTCTTGGCACTTAATAAGTTCAATTGGACTACGCAAGTAATTCTCATTGCAGAAAATAAGAAAATAAAAGCAGCCATCATCACTCGACTTGGAGACAGCTGCCACTAGCATTGTGACTCCACAGGCAGGATGATGGCTAGAATCTTCTGGAAGGGCACAGTTCCAAGGCTGTGGTAGAGTCAGATTCGTGTGGCAGGGAAGTGAGCCCAAAGCATAGATCCTCACTGAAAAGCTGTAGTGTGTAGAGGTGCTCTGCATCGGGCAGAAGGAATCAGACTAGAGCTTTCCTGGAGGGTCGGGTTTGAAGCTGGGGGTTAACAAAGAGGGAGACATAGAACTGAGAGTTCAGGTGGGTGTGAGGGGGGAGGGGGCCCACTGCAGTGATATACATATCCCACCATCAACGAGATGTTTCTAATGTTAATAGCAAGCACAGTGGATTTACTGTGTGCTGGGCTCTATTTGTAGGCACTTGGCAATGTAGAGCTTACCACAATCCTGGAAGGTGGTATGATCATCCCCGCTTCAGAAATGACAAGACTGAGGCATGGAAAGCCTAGGTGACTTGTCCAAGGTCAAGTGGCTAGTAAGTGGCTCAGCCAGATTTGTGCCCAGGAGGCTTGGCTCCAGAGTTCAGGCTCTTAACCACCATACTCTCCTGCCTCCCTCTGCATTATCAAGTCAGGTGGATATCTGGGGTAGCATGTAAACTCATGGGATAAAAATGGATCGATTAGAATGAGAGGCAAGTATTTTCCTACCTACAGGTGTCCAGTTAGGCAGTGGCTGATCCCATCCTCTATTGGGCTGTGCTGGAATTTGCAGCCAGGGGTCAAGGAGGATAACCCCCACTGTAACCCATGTCCACCTTTCAGTATACCAACTTTGCATGGTCGAGAAGCAAACAAGGCACAAAGTGGCCCTTTGGGTCCTGCGATCTAACATTCCCCTGTTCTTTGGGGATCCCTGGGAGCAGGGGCAGCGCTGATGCTCTCTGCAGTGGGTAGGCAGCATGCCCCCAGCCCCACAGCTCTGCTCCCCTCACTCAGGATGGAGCAGAATAGGCCCAGTCGAGCAGGAGCAGAGGAACTCCGTTCTGAATGTTTGCTCTCTCTCTCTCTCCCCTGCAGCTTGTGTGAAGGCGTGGGCTCCGTCAATATCTGTAAGTTGGGTGTATATCATGGGCATCGTTCTTTTGAGTGTTAATACTGGGTTGCATCCAATGGGTGACTCTGTCTGCGGGGCACTGGGTGCAGGATAAAGGGGCTGAGGTCTCTGGGACCTGCACAAATGGTTGGTCCAAAATATTTGGCCCCCCTGCGGGTCCATCTGGAACATGCGTGAAACCTAAGCTAGTGATGGTGGCAAGTTCTGCCCCCCTAGCTGGTTCTGCGAAAACAGCCCAAGTCTTTCAGTTACACAAAGAATACTCCTCAACTGGCACAATGTTTTGATAAGAAACACGAGATGTTTATTCTCATCATTTGGGGCCACTGCAGGCAACTCTTAAATCTTTATCTTTAATAATCCAACATGTATGCAGTCCCTAGGCTAAGTGTCTATCCGTACTTCTCATCCTTGCAGCAACCGTATTTCTAGATGATTCCACCACTGTGACCATCAGTTTTTGCTCAAAGATTGTATAAACACATCTCAACACTAGTCTGGTTCAAGTAGAGTTAGGTATCCCGTTGGCTAAACACACTTCTTCCAGAAACAGATGGCAATGGGTTTGGATTTGCCCGGAGTTGTAAAGATTCATGTTGCTGGTCGCACCGAATGTGAAGAAAGCAAATCATTGGTTCCAAAAAATTCTGGGTCATGTCATGTCGGGGATGGAAGAGAATTCTGACTCAGTGTCTCCTTCCACAGGTGTGAGCCGTTCCCAGGGCGGTGTGGTCTGCGGGGACCTCAGTGCCACTATCCCCCGTGGCCTGGGGGGTGTGGCAACCAGCAGTGGCCTCCTCTGCTCCCCCTCTGTAGTGGGTACCTGCTCCAGTGTCAGATCGGTGCGGTTTGTGTAGGGGGTGTGGGTCTGACAGGGGCAGGGGTGGGGAGCAGGAGGGAAAATCATTGCTCTCTGAGACCCTAAGGTCAGTGTAGGAGTTTCCCCTGGCTGGGAACCCAGACAGACTCTCCAGTTTCCTTCTTACTGCAGTTAGGACTTAGCCTTCGAGTGCATGACTGCCACCTCCATTGAGTCTCCCTTCCGGGCCGTCCAGCTTTTTGATAGAAGCTGCTCAGCCACTTCCTTCCCCAACTACCTTCAGGTTAGCAGACATTTAGTAAGTAAGTACTGACTACGTGCCAGACCCTCTGGGAAGGGAGCCGTGTCGGGGAACGGCGATGCGTGGGCACACCTCTGCTTTGCCCTCAGAGGAGCGGCGGGGCGTGTCGCCTCAGCACTGAGGGGGAGCGGGGCAAGTGGACTGGGAGGCCCCTCACTGATCTGAGAGACTGTGCATTCCCAGGGTGTCCCCCAACTCTTCACGTGTCAGGATGGAAAGGTTGACTGAAGCTAATGGCTGAGGTGTTTAGGTTGGTGGTTGGTTGGGATTTTTTTTTTTTTTTTTTTGTATTTGGACAATTCCTGTTATGGCTCCTTCTCTCTTTGAGTTTGCGCGATTAAATATTGACGGTAAAAAGTTTTCTCCTAGTGTAAATGAATGCCTGCTTCCTTTGTGGTTTTCCCCAGCTCCACCCCCCCTCAATCCCTGACCATCTCAGTGCTTCTGCAAGTGTGGTCCACGGACCACCACCACCAAGTCAGGGTCCCCAGAGATGGGAGGTAGAGGGGACTTCTTCAATTAGTAGATCCTGGGCTCCATCCAGAACTACTGAAGCAGAAGTTGCATGGATGAGCTCGGGGATCTGAGTTTAAACAAGCTCCCAGGTGACGCCTAGAGGAACTAAAGCAGACAACCACTGGTTTATGTGGGCAGAGGGGATTAGGAGGGTCGGGCGATTCTGACCGCAGAGCTGACTTCCTCTCTGACTCTCACAGGATCAGCTTCATCTCTTTGCATTTCTCCTTTGACTTTGCCGAAAGGTCAGAGCCATTCTGGGGCCCCCACGCCTGGGTGGGGTGGAGGCGAAGGGAGAAGGGAGGAGACAGGAGCCTGTGTCCACAAGCCCCTGCTAAGTGTCAGGCACATTGCATGTGTATTTCATTCATTGCTCACAGCAGCGGCATTATTATTCTTGATTTTATAGATAAGGAAGTCCAGGCCCAAAGAAGTTAAGTACCTTTCCTGAGGTCACATAGCTAGGCCAGCGTTCAGACTGAGGTTTAGGGAATGCTCAAGTTCATACACTTTCCATTGTCTTGCCCCAGTTGTACCTTCAGACTAAACATCCTGGCTCATCAGACTGCTTCTGGACGAGGCGTTCTAACTGACCCTGCTTGCTAGTCAGACACTTCAGAAATAAGACACAGAAGATGACACAAAGGAAACTCCTCGAACTGTGGTAGAAACAACTCCCATAGTCTCTGCTCTCCAAGAATCTTGCTTGGGCAGATCTTCCTATGGGGCAGTTAATACGGGTCAATTATGTGAGGACCTAGAAGCAAAACCCAGACTTCTGGTTGGAGGACATTTTCCCTGACGGCCTGGATGGGGCAATTGATTGGGGAAATCTGCTTCTGGCCTATTCCTGAACTGACAGTCCCCAAGAAGTCCCACTGGGGAAGTCTGTTTGGAGTCCCCGGTGAGGCAAGTGGTGTCCCCCTGCTGAAGTGGAGAGAGGGGTTTCTGATGGACAAGTTTCTTTCATTTGCTTTATAGGAAGAATTCCACATCTTCCACTTTATTTTATTTGGGATTAAAACAAAAGATTCAAAAACAACTTGACCGGGTAGAAGATATTTTGCCATGAGAATTCATACTTGATCTCAAGACATAGAAAAACCTATGAGCAGTTCTTTGGGCAATGCAGTCCTTCTGATGCTTTCAGAATGTGTCCTCAGGGGGCACATTCTTCCCCTGCAACCCTGGGAGGACCAAGATCTTTCTTAATGTATTACTCCCCTAGTCTCTGCCTCCTGGCCTTAGAGGGTCCTGCAGGGGCTACATGCTGGGCACACCACGGTCTGGATCCCACCAAGTTTGAGTAGAGGTAAAATCAGGTCCAAGGGCCACCAGATCTGCTCCGAGGAGGAAAGGGAGTCCCACTGGGCACCTCCTGCCCTGGGGCAGAACAGGGGATAGAATGGGGGAGGGCCTGCCTTTCCTTTCTGGTGGCGATGGTGGAGGGTGTGTATACACATTTTTGTGTCTCATTTTTAATGCAAAAGCTCATCCTTGGGGTGCTCAGTCGGTTGGGCATCCAACTCTTGATTTCGGCTCAGGTCATGATCTCAGGGTCATGAGATCAAGGCCCGCATTGGGCTCTGTGCTGAGCATGGAGCCTGCTTGGGATTCTCTCTCTCCCTCTGCTCCTCCCTGCCTCCTGCTGTTTGCTCTTTCTCTTTCTCTCTCTCAAAAAAAAAAAGCTCATCCTTTGTGCGCTACCTCCACCCCACTCATTCCCTGGCTACCCACTCTCACCACTCCTGTCCAATAGCACCAAGAGAATAAGAGTGGGCACTTTGGAGGACCCTTTGTTTTTGAACTAAGTGGAAGTGGGCAGGGATTTCCAGGGGGCACAAAGGGGGTCTAGTAAGGGTCGGGGGAGGGGCAGGAGAGTGGTGTGAGGCATCTGTGAACTCAGCCATTCCCCAGTGCAAGTCCCCCCCCCCGCAAAAAAGAGAGCAGAACCTTGTTCATGTGTCCTCACTGCTCTACTTTTCAATGAACAAAACACTCAATAAATACAGCCTCTTCTTAATATCCACATTCCCAGAGAGTGTCAGTGGCTTGCATATGCGGACAGAGGGTAAGCCCAGATAGCCATTTCCAGTGTCCCTGTCCGTTCCAAAGAGCGATACACTTTGTGATTTCCTTGCTCATGTGGTTAGTTTATATTTCTCACTATGCTTGGTTCAGGTGAGTAATGGCAGCGATCTGTGTTTCCTGAGATCCCAAAGACTAAAGCAGGGACATTGGAGACGCTGGGCTGGTTGAAGGAGCCGAACTGGGAGTGGGTGTTTGTGAGGATGGTCCAAGGGGAGGGTATTTGAAACTCGGTGGAGGAGAGCTTGTGGCCTCAGGGAGGAAAGAGAAGAGGAAAGCCTAACCTGACCTGATTTTTTTGAAAGGACTGTAATCCATACTTCCCTCATCCTTGTATTTTGGGGGGACATTGAATATTTGAATAAGGGGAGACTACAAACAGAAGGTCTGATTTTCTCTGATGGAGGTCTTATTTGGTTTGTGGAGTTTTGAGGGAAAGGGAGCCCAGGAAAGAGCTCTGGAATCACCCACATGGGCGAACTTTATTGTTTGGGCCATTTGCTCTGGAATTTACCTGGTCTCTTGATTTCAGACCACTAGGTTTCTCCTTAAAAATTTTTTTCTAATAAAACTTTAATCCTTCATTGTCCTTGGAGCATATCCTTTGCTTTGTGTGAGGAATAGTTCTTTTATCGGGAGAGGGCCGTGGGAGCCCCAGGATCCTTTGCCTCTGCATTTTTGCTGTTGGCTGCAGGGAGGGCAGGGATGGAGGTTTCATCCTTGTAAGACGATGGCACCTCTGCCTGGCCCAGTCAGGTGACTGGTCTTTGCACACAAAGCATGGAAACTCATTAAAAAACTTATTACTATCTCCCAGCTTGTGGCTGTTTGACTTTTCAATGCATCATGTCCTATTTTGGGGGTACCAGATTTGGTATCTTAGTTATGCGTGACCCAGACCTATGGGAACATCCAGGTGTTTTCCCCCCACAGACTCATTCCAGAAACCCAGAACCATGGGAGTTAGCAGGGCTGAGGAGGGCTCAGCTCACAGAGCCCCAGGCTGATGTAAAAAGTGTGAAGGCCACTTCCTGCTCCATGTCTCACTGAGACATGGCAGAGTTCATGCTCAGGTTTTGATTTTCAGCCCCTGACTTTTAACCTTTCCTGTGGATGAGTGTTGTGCCCTAAAGTGAACGTTTTCCTATTGTGATTAGGACCATGCCCTTGAGTCCCGGAGAGGTGAGCGAAAGGAGGGCGGCAGGTGGGAAATTTAGAGCAGGCCTGCCTAGTGGCAGCCGGAAAACCTCAAACAGCAGTAGCTGAAGCACTCAGAAGAGGCCAGCCACCGCCCCCCACACCAAGGGAGCTGCAACCCTTTGGGCCTGAAGTGAGGATTCATCAGAACACAGAGAACCTTAACTTCTCCTCTCAGGGAAAGGCTGGGGGATGGGGCAGCACAGGGGGCGGGCAGGTGGATGTCCGCCTAGAATGGTGATAGCAGGTCTGTTCTCCTAATGGAGAAATGGAGGGGAGCCCAACAGGGCTGATGTCTACTTCTCCTGCTCTACTGCTGTCTGAGCTCACCCAACCATCCCAGGCCTCACATGGCCTGGAGCCCCATCCTGGGTGTTGGCGGCGGCGGGGGGGCGGTCAGAGCCAGGAGGAGATATTTCCTGCTCTCAAGGAATTTCCAGCTTGATCTAGGCTCCAGACACACCCGGTGACATCCCTGGCCCTGAGCCACCAAGTCAGAAGCAGAGATCCTCAGGGTTGGAGACAGTGTGGGGCAGGGGTAGGGGGACTGTGCATGTGGGAGGGAGGGTAGGTAGGGAGAGCAGAGAGAGCACTGGGTAAAGGCAAATGGGAGGAGAGGCGTGGGATGGCTTATGTGTCTGTGTGGGATGGTCCTGGGTGGCTTAGAGGGTGGGCTTGTCTCCATGGGGTGGAGCCCGCATCTTGGAAGATCGGCACTGGGTAGGGAGTGGTTGCACAGGGCAAGGAGCTGGTGGGGAAAGGGGAGACGGAGGGAGCCGGTGCTTGGCATCAGGAGCACAGGCACATGCTGGGAACTGGTTTGAACCAGGGGGTAGCAGGTGAGAGCGATGAATTTGGGGTGGGATTTTTGGCTGCTGGGGGCGGGTGGGGGCAGGGAGCAAAGTATCATGGGCAGGGAGCTGGAGCTGTGGTCCAGGCCTAACTGGACTGAGGAGGGCTGAGCTGGAATCAGGCTATGGCAGTGGACGAGAAGAGGCACAATCACTGGAGGGTTAGGGAAACACCGCCAGGGTCTAGAAAGTGTTGGCCAGCAGGGAATGGGGTTGAGGGTCATGCCCCTCAGGCATATGGGAAGGGGTGGAGACACTGTCATTCACAAGACCACATACCCTTGCATCGAAGCAGCATTTATTGAAACACAGACAGACAACCCAGAAGGCAAGGCACCCACAGACAGTCATAACAAGAGGGAGACTCAGGAAGTGGCCTAGCCTTCTCCATCCCACTGGCTCCCATTGGACACACCCCTCCTGCACCCGCAGGGGGAGATCTGGAGCAACCTTGGAGTTTCCTTTGAAATGTATAAAGGTGCAATGAATAGCCAAGACCTGTCCCAAGTCAAAAGGATTCCCCCCTATAATGGGCCCCTCGACTGGGAGGTCACAGGAGGAGTTTGGCTGGGACAGGTTAACCCAAAGAAGGCAGTCAGTCAGAGAGAGAGAAGCAAAACACAAACAAGAATAACCCTGGGGCCAGTGCTTCCTGCAGAACTCCCAGCCAGGAGGGAGGGAGGACTTCCTTTCAGACTCTCAGTCTGTGGGAGACCTGGCCGGAGATCAGGCTCACTCCTTGTCTTGGGGAAGGCCAAGCTCCCGTGATGTCCAGCCACCCTGGGTGACCGGTAGTGTCCCAGAGAGCTTGGAGAATGATATGAACTGGCCACGGGTCTCCTGGAGTCAAGCCGGAGTTAGGGGGAGGGCTGGGAATGCCTCTCTAACTGAAGCCCAGAGGAGAACCAGGAAACAACTCCCTAGAATGAGAAGGTGCAAGAGTACGGCCGAGGGTCTTTCCCTCTGTAGGAACACATGGAAGATTCCAGAAGCAAGCACACGATTTCCATTCACACACCCTTCCGTGCTCTGGGGACTCTAGGCGAAGCGGACGGACCGGCTGCTCCCGCAGCTGAAGCTGGACGAGCGGGGCTGGCAGGGGCCACAGGAGTCAGGGGCCATCACCGTGATGCTGCCTCCTGTGGCCACGGGGCCAGAGGCAATCTGGCGCCCTGGGGTGGTGCTGCACGTGAGGCCCCCACAGGCGACTCCGCCGCGGGAGCTGCTGACACCTACAGGGGGAGAGAGGGGACACAGGGTGGGTGGCCTGCCCTGATCTCCCCAACGTTGTGATAGGCCCCAAGGGGCTTTCCCCTAGCAGGAGCTTCCTCCTCCGGAAAGGGGTTTAGTGGTTAAAAACTCAGGCTCCATTCCTCCCAGCATCTCAGACCTCTAGGGGACTGGGATAGGAAGGAAGTGAGGACCCCCCCCCCCCCAGGCAAATCGCTGGCCCCCTTTTCTTGGCATGCAGTTCCCGTTGCCACCAGTGGAGGGCGCTCAACACCGCTGTCCCTAACCCCATCAGTGCTCCCCAGTGAGGAGCCAGGGGAGGAGGAAAGGCCCCCTCGCGATGGGAAGCATTCTGGGTTTAGCTTTGCCCATCAACAAAGCCATTTTTTGGGGGGTGTTGTTTAAGCAGACACTTACAGACATTCACCGAGCCCACACCTTCACACAGCCTGTGGGGAAAGAAAGATCCGTTAGCTCTGGACAGGGAGCCGGGTTCCTTGAAGCAGGTGGTTGCTTAGGGACAGAGAGGGCCCTTTCTTGTAGAGCTCCTCGCCCCGAGATGCGGGTGGGGGGGCGCCCCAAGGTCTGTGTTGCACGATCACCTTCTTTTTCTAACCGTTCTCTGACCATGGAGAGAAAGCCTCCTGATTTTAAGCCGAGGTGGCGTGCTGCTGACCTCCAGCCAATCTGAGTTACCCCGCTCCCTGGGTAGCACCGGTCAGGCTCAGGGAAAGGAGAGTCAGCAGTGTGCAGCTGTGTGTGTGGAGGGGCTCCGTGCCAGGGAGGAGCCAGTGCATACGGAGCGCACTGTCCTTATGGGGCACGAGCCAGTGTGGCAGGCCAAGCCTCCCCGAGGGAGCTACTGAAAGAAAGTGCGTTCGAGAGGCATGTCGCTGGGGCACACGCTGAGCCTCTTGCACTTATTAACTGAGGCCACGAGAAAGTCACCGCACGCTGAGCTGTATTTCCTCATGTTTGGATGTGAAAAATGAGACTTACCTCACTGGATTGTGAGGATTAATAGTGAGCACTCAGCACGGGCCAAACACACAAGTATTTGACAAATTATGACTATCATTGAAGCTTAGCCTGTGCTAGCAGTGCTTAGAGATGTAGCTCACACTTGGGCTCAGGGAAACACACTCCCAGGGGACCAGGGCCTCCTAAACCTAGAGAGATGCTCCTTAGCCCCACCTGTGCTCCTCGCCCTCCAGCAGCCGCCTGTAGGTGGCGATCTCGATGTCCAGGCCCAGCTTGGAGTTCATCACCTCCTGGTACTCCTTCAGCAGGCAAGCCATGTCCTGCTTGGCCTTCTGCAGGGCGGCCTCCAGCTCCGCCAGCTTGCAGCGGGCATCAGTCAGGGCCGCCTCGCCCTGCTGCTCAGCCTCGGCCACAGCGGCCTCCAGCTTGGCCCGCTATGAGGAAGGGGATGTGAGAGCAAGGATGAGAAGGAGAAGGCGCAGCTTGGCTCACCTGAGCTCCTGGAACTGGGCCAGCAAGAGGGGGCCCCAGAGAGAAGCTAGGTCAACTAAATAGGACCAGGTATTTAATGAGACCTTGAATATGAGGGAGGAGATGGGGGCTTTCACCATCTCTCCTTGCTGGTTGCTGCAGGGTGGCCAAGAAGACTGACATCGGTGATATGGTACATCCCACTTCGAGGGCTGTGTGATTTGGTTGGGTCCCTGCTTCCCCACAGGCACACTGTGAAGACTGATTGGGGCCAGGCCTTTGCCCTCCTGGGGGCAAAGTCCCTGGAGCCGCAGTCTGCCTGAGCTGGGCATTCAAACCCCTCCTTCTACCCTTACCTGGCACTTGGCATTCTCGATCTCAGCGGTGAGCCTCTGGATCATGCGGTTGAGCTCGTTGATCTCCTCCTTGGTGCGGCGCAGGGTCTCCCCGTGCCGGATCACCGTGGCCTTCATCTCCTCACACTGGGGGGAAGCAGAGATGCTCCTGAGGCTCAGATCGCAGTGTCCCACCCACTCAGACACCACAGATGATTGGTAGGTTGTACAGTGCTCAGCCTGTGCAACCATACGTGGCAGCCCTGCTCTACCACCCAAACTGAGAGATGTCTGTCCTCTTACCATCCTTAATAATCAAAATCCCCAGACAAAAGAGGCTTTCTTAAATATATACCTGGCTTCCCTGCCACTGCCATGTTTAGGAGGCAGGTGTCCTATGCCCCTCACCTTGCTGCGGTACCAGGACTCAGCCTCAGCCCGGCTGCGGCTGGCGATGTCGTCGTACTGAGCCTTGATCTCAGCCACAACACAGTCCATGTTCAGGTCCCGGCTGTTGTCCATCTTGACGATGACTGAGGTGTCTGAGATGTGGGCGTGGAGGACCTGGAGCTCCTGGGGGCCAACAGCCAATGCATTTGGGTCTGGTGCCTGATCTGGGCACCCTTAGGGGCAGTGTCCCCTCCCTGGAGGGGGCGCTGGTCATCCTATTACATGACCCCGGCTCCACCTGCTCCCCTTCCCCCTTCGCTCACACACAGGTACATCATAATACAAGAAAGCCGGAAGGGGCCCCTGACTGAACAGGCGGGAAGACTGAAAGCCATGCTGGGTTTTCTCCAAGTCACCTAGCCAGGGAGCTGGGGTTTGAATGCCAGGACTAGTGATTTGTCCATTAATTGAGACCCCCCCCAACCAGAGACTCCCCTTGACCTGCACCCTCAGAAACACACTCTCATACCCAGGTACAGACTAACACGCCCCCAGACCAGAACACGCACACATTGCAACACACACAGGCACTCACAGACGTGGAGAACCACACCCACGCTCCACAGTCCTCAGACACACACTCCAGGCTCTCCCCGGGCACATACGTATGTGTGTCTATCACAGTCATGGCACATGGCCCTCTTGCAGGTGTGTGCATGTTCTCTCATGCTTACATCACACACACGGGGCAAACATGTACACATAGCGCACTCCCTCCCCTCTTGCTCAGGTCCTCCCGCCTCCCCTCTCCCTGCCCTGGCTGGCCAGCAGGGGGCCCCTCACCTCATCATAGAGGCGCTTCAGGAAGCTAGACTCCTCCACCAGAGCCTCCACATTGGCCTCCAGGTCTGATTTCCGCAGGTAGGCGCAGTCCACGTCCTGGCGGTAAGGGAAGAGGAGGGCGTGTGTGTGTATGTGTGTGTGTGTGTGTGTGTGTGTGTGTGTGTGTGTGTGTGTGGCGGGGGGAGGCGTCTGCGGACAGCGTGGTGACTGTGCCGCCACTGAAGGTGTCCGGATGGGTGCCCCTCCCTTCCTGCCCCATGAGCAGCCCCCTCACCTTCTTCAGAACCACAAACTCGTTCTCTGCCGTGGCTCTCAGAGCTACCTCCTCTTCATACCTGGGTTGGGGGGAGAGAGGGGCCGCAGCTGAGGGGTGGGAGCTTGGACACCATCCCAGCTTCTGGGTCAGATCCCCCAGGGGTCCAAAGGGATGGAGACCCTGCGATTGTTAACTTATCCTCTCCATGGTCTAGTTTGTACGCTATTCTTGGGCTAGCGCTTGTCCCAGCCTGGCTTAGGCCACCCCAGTCCTGCTGCCTCTGGGCTGAGTTAAGCGAATGCACACTCCGTTCCCCAAAACGAAATTCCTCTGTGCATCCCAGATCCAAAGAGAACCAGTGCCCTGGGCAGCAAGAACACAGAGCGAGCGTCATAAAATGAGCTGAGATGGGTAGGACCACAGAGAGCTATAGAACTCTACTGAGTTTTCTCTCCTCACTCCCCGTGAAAGCAGCTCTAAGACCCACTGGGGCTCCAAGGGAGAGAGTGGGGCCAAAGAATCTAAGACACTTAGGTCCGGCCCTAGAAAACCCTTCGGGTTCCAGGCAGCCCCTGCTCCTAGACAGGCAGGAATCTTCAGCTGCTTCAAGAAGGTTGAGGGCGGAGCCTTCCCATGCTCCCGTGTGCCCCCAGTCTGGCCGCACTCACTTCTTCTTGTAGCCCTCCAGCACCTCCTGCACGTGGTTGAGCTCCGAGGCCAGCCTCCCGCTGTCGGCCTCCACGCACTCGGCCTCCCGCCTCAGCGTCTCGATGTAGCCATTGAACAGGGGCTCCATGTTGCTCTCACAGCAGCGCTGGTTCTGGTAGAATTGCCACTTGGTCTCCAGCAGCTTGTTCTGCTGCTCCAGGAAGCGTACCTGCGTTCAGGGTGTGAGGATGAGACTTGGGGGTGGGGGGATCCCTGGAGGTGCCTGGTCCCCCAGAGCCCTCTCCACCCTGGATGCTCACTGAGCAGCCAGGGCCCACCGAGGGCCGAGCATGGGGCTGAGGGTCTGTGATGTGAGAGGCCTTGCTCCCAGCCCCCCAGGAGGCAGTGTGGCTGTGGGGGAAGTGCCCCGAGCTTGAGGCCAGAGGTCTGGTTCAAGTCCAGTTCTGCCACTCGGAGTGGGCAAGTTGTCTAACCTTTGGATGCTTGGTCTTCTCATTTCTAAACTGGAGATGAAAATAGTGCCTCCCTTAGAGTTTTAAAGATTGAACAATACATGGAAAATGCTTAGAGCATCCCTGACACATGGTCAATGCTCAACTAATTTGTGACTATAATTAGCAGTTCCTCATTTATTAATCCATGGGACACTTACTGAAACCTTACTGTGTGGTACGAGGGCCCCATGCTAAGATACATACACATCTATCTATTTCTACAGCTGACTCTTGAACAATGCGGGTGTGAGGGGTACTGATGCTTCCTCCCATCCCCACCCCCACCCCGTGCAGTTGAAAATTGGCTTATTAACTTTGGACTCCCCCAAAACTTAACTGCTAATAGCCTATTGTTGACCAGAAGCCTCATTGATACATACATTTTGTATGTTCTACGTATTAAATATTGTATTTGTACAACAAAGTAAGCTAGAGAAAATATGTTAATAAGAAAATCATAAGGAAGAGAAAATACATTTATAGTACTATATTTATCACAAAAAATACTTGTAGATGTGGATTTGCTCATCTCCAGCCCATGTTGTTCAAGGGTCAACTGTGTATCTCTACCTCTATCCATCTGTCTCTGCTCACGTATCAGTCCCATTCAGTTCTCACAGCCCTCCAGGTGGGGGGCAGCATCATTCCCCTCCTAGTACAGATGGGGAAACTGAGATGACTAGCTCATTGTCACACAAATGTCCCCTGAGTCCCCTTCACCTGCCCACCATGGTATGTCTAAGCAGCTCATCTAAACTCAGCTTCAATTTGATAGTAAAAAAATGGAAATACTAATGTCTCCCCCATCGGGTCATTTTGAGGATGAACCAAGCTCACTAAAGAGAAAATGGTAACAAAACTCCTGACCCCAAACCCAGAGCCCAGTCCTATCTGTTCTGCCAGGGTGAGGCCTCGTGGACCCACAGGGAGGGCAGTGGGGGCTTGGGAGGCAGCCCCACAGTGTGGGGGTCTCCGTACTCTGCATCCGTGGGCTTCCTTCCCCCAGCCTGGCTGCCCCTCTTCCCCATTCCCAGCCCTCTGTCCACGAAGGTGGTTGTGCTAGTCCTGGTTGGTTTACTGTCACACCTCCTGTCACACTATTGTCCTGGGAGACTCATGCTGACAGCCAACATTCATTGAGCATTTACTGTGTGCAGCAGTTTTCAAGCATGAATCCATCCATGCTCGCAACATGCATACGAGGCGGGTTCTGTTCTTCAGACAAGTGACATGCCCAAGGTCTCACGCTGCCCAGGGGCAGAGCAAAGATAGGGAGGCAGCGTGGCTCTGAGCCGAGCCCGCCCACTTCCCTGAGCTGCCTGGCTCGGAGCCGTGTGCCTTTTACTCGCCCCATTATCTCGCACTCTCGTAGCTCCCAGTGCCCAATCCAGTTTTCCAGGGGCACCTCTGATATTCCTGTGTTGTCTTGTCTCCTGAAGCACACACACCCTTTAGACCAACGGACTCCATTTCTGGACCACATGGGGCCCTCTGTGCACTTGGCTGGAATTAAAAGATGGACACTGATCCTCTGCCTATGTTGGCCTGCGTTTCTCTCCCTCTGCTGTCTCAAACCTGGCTCCATGCTGTCTCCCCAACACACCGGAACCTTCCCGAGGGGAGGGCCAGCCGGGGCCTTCTCTGGACCATCCCAGGCCTCACTGACCTTGTCGATGAAGGCAGCGAACCTGTTGTTCAGGCACTTGATCTGCTCCTTCTCCTCGTGCTTCACGCACTGCGCATTGGGGTCGATCTCCAGGTTGAGGGGCGTGAGGAGGCTCTCGTTGACCGACACGCTGGTGATGCAGGGCGGGCTGGGCCCGCACACGCCGCCGGAGCGGTAGCCAAAGCTGCGGCCGCAGGAGCCGGCGCGGAAGCCGCCCACGGCCATGCGAGGCCCACAGGAGCCCAGGTTGGAGAGGCTCCGGCTGCCGAAGCCGGTCAGCCCCCGGTAGCAGGACACCCCTCGGTAGGGGGCGGCGCTGATGCAGCAGCGGTTGCCAGTTTTGGGGGCCACAGCCGAGCAGGAGCTGAAGGTCCTGGTGACCCCACATCCTGAGCTGATCCTGTAGGAGCGGCAGGACATCGTGCGGGTCTGAGCAGAGGCTGAGTGCGGCGGGAGTAAGTTCGGGCTTCAGGTGCGCTGCTTAGGATCCTCTGGCCTCTCTGATCCTCCCTGGTCCTTTTATTGCTGGGGAGAGCTGGGGTTGGCTGCATTAAAGGAGTGAAAAGCCATTTTATGTTGTTTATTGGCTTGGGGAGTTTGCCAGCAACTCCCCCAAGACTCGTCTTAAAGGTGAGCTCAGCGTCGACTTAGGGCCTCCGTAAAAGTATTGAAGATGTTATTAGGGACACTGTGTTTGCACTTTTCATCTTCAAAGCTCGTTTACATACATTAAGCAATTAATTTTCTCGCAGTCTCCCTGTAAGGATGGCCCCAACCCACACCCGGAGACAGATTTGAACTCCACAACAGTCTGAGGTGGCTGGGGTTGGGGTAGAGGCTGGGTTGCTGTCTCAAGCGGGAAGGTCTAGGGTCCCAGGTTGGGCGAGACCCTGGGAGCACATTATCTCTGACCTCCTGGCTCCATACAGGACATACTCTCAAGTAAGTCATTGTGTTTCAGGGGCTGATGGATCGGGCAAGTCCAAACCCACCCAGGCACCATGGCCTGGAAGGTGGTTCAGGTCCGTGGGAACATTTTGACCATGCTTCCTGCAGGACAGAGGGCTGGAGCACATGGGCTCTTAGAACCTTCTGGCTACCAGCCCAGAGGTTCTGTTTCAGAGCTTCCATTTCTCATCCAGCAAAATTGCAAACCACTCAACTCTCAGTGGCCACAATAATGGCTTTACTTGTGGGTAATGGGGAGCCTCCCCTTTAGCCACTTTCTCCCACTGGGCTGCAAGGATGGAAGAACCCAATCCTGGGATAACCTGGCTGTTGTGAACTTGCTCTGGGCATTTTCTCTGGGCTTTTTAAGAAGAAACAGGTTGTTTGTCTCTCTTCCTTCCAAGATCACCAACCAGAGGAGGGGCGCATCCTATTCACCAGCCCCAAAACTGCCACCCCTAGAGGAACATTTAGAGACGGGGGCAGGAAAGTGGCTTTTTCTTGTCTGAGGATGCTGTGATTTCTGGCTCTGGGGGCTCTGGGAGCCTGGCTCCTTGTAATGTCCCTGCTTCCCTATGTATCCTGGAGCCACTTATTAGGATAATGATTGCTGTTCTTTTAATGGTCGTTGCGCACAAAGCTGGGGGATGTGGTCTCTGCCCCCAGGGAGGCTAACCAGGCACCTGAGGTATTAGGAACTTCGACAAGGGAAGAAGAGCAGATGAGCGGCCTCTGAGGGTGACAACCCCTTTGGGGAGCCTCCCAGAATCAAGCACTGGTGCTGTGGGGCCGCGGCCTGATGTTCTGCCCTGGTTCTGCCCTCACCTCTATGGCTGGGCCCCCTGCAGCTCTTCACCAAGTACCAGGCTGATTGGTTTCTATCTCCACACTCCACACGTGTTCTTCCAAGGGGGGCAGAGAGACTTTGGGCGGCTGACGGGGAGGAGCAGGAGGCCTCACCAGCTGGCCCCGAATGATCTTCAGATCACAGCCAAGCTGGGCAGTGGAATCGAAGTTGGAGGACCTGGTTCAAGGGCCCGCTTGGATGCTTCCTGGCTGTGTGGCTCTGGGGACGCTCTTAGCTCTCTGAACTTTTGTATGCTTGTGTGGAATTCATCCTTACCTTCCAGGGTTGTTGGGAGGATTATGTGGATAATACAGAAGCATGTGCTTTGGGGACCAGAAAACTCTGTATAAAGGAAAGGGATTCTTGCTTCCTGTCAGAAACACCTCTACCACACCCTGCACCCCTCACCCAGCAGGGAGTGGGTGTACTCCCTGCCCCACCCTGGTCTTCACATCCTCTGCACATTTATGACTTCTTTACCCTTTCAAGGCTGCTTTTAATGTTTCCTTTAACCTGATTTCACTAGTATAAAAATTTGGGGTGGAGTCTGGGGGTGGAGAGAGGAGGCTAGGGAGTGCAGGGGCTAGTTTCCCAGCACCCACTCTTTAGAGGGGGTCTTGTTGGCCTGGTGCCTTGGACGGTGAGCTCCTGACTGCCTGTTGTGTGGACCTGGTAATGGTGTGTGGGGGACCAAAAAGGATTTGGGCCCTTTGAACATGGCAGGGGGAGGGGAACGGGTGAGCATGGGAGGTAGAAGATGGGTGGGCCCTCTGCTCAGCCAGCTGGGAAAGCCCACACACCTCCTCTTCTCAGCTCCCATCAGACTCTGCTCTCCTTCAGCTTGTTGAAAAGGATGGAGCTAGATCTGTTTCTGCCTTTCCTTGGGGGCAGGAGGGAGTGGAGGCTTTTTCCCAGAGAGAGGCTCCTGAGTCAGTTCCCCATGCCTCCAACACACACACACACACACACACACACACACACACACACACACCCCTCCCAAAACTTTACCTTCAATTGGGCTTGGGTTTGGGCACTGAGGGTGGGGAAGAGGGTGCTGGGGGGCTCAGGAGACTTGGGGGAACAAGGGCTTGAGTGGGCAGGAGTGAGGCCCCCAGCCTGGCACGGGGGTGTGCTCATGGGTGCTGGGTGAAGTTTGCATCGCTGCAGATGGCAGCTGAGCCCAGTGCTAGTGGTGACTGCTCAGGAAGCCTGTCTGCATGGTGCTTTGGATCGGAGGGGCTGGGCTGGAGAGGGAGGCTAAGTCTTCATGAGGTTGTTCCCAGGTTGTGCAGGACAAGTGAGAAACTTAAAGACCGGGCCAGTCTGACACAGCTGCTCTGGAGGGTCTGTGTAGACACATGGGAACTGGGCCTTTGCTGTCTAGTTCTACCCAAGAAAGGGACAGAGAACCCATAGCCCCATGCCTGGCTCTACTCCTTACCCACCATCTCTGCTCATGGGACCAACTCTCAGGTGGGAGACTGACCTCCCTTCACCGGCCTCCTCCTCATTTACTGCCTCTGTGCCCTACAGGTTCCCTGCACCGCTCTCCCTACGCCCAAGCCTCCTGTCTGGGCACACCTTTGCCTGGAATGTTCCTGAATGGCTGGCCACCTCCTCCAGGAAGGCTTTGTGAACTAGTCAGAGGGAGGCTGTGATTTCTCCTCCTTTGTGTCAGCTGCTCAAGCAGCTCATAAAATACCCTTTCCGGGGCTTCCCAGGTAACTCCAATGACCTCCTTCCACACCCTCTTGTCTCGGGTGCTGTCATCCATCACCCCCTTTGGTCCTGTGCCCTCCTGCCCCCAGATCTTTTGAAGGCCACACCCAGTGTTGGGAACATGCGCTTAAGAACCCACGTCCCTCTTGCAATGATGTACAATGCTCCCAAGAGGGCACTTCGTCCAGGAAGCCTTCAAGAGCTGATTGAATGAGAGAGACTCTTTTTTTTCTTTTTTAAGATTTATTTATTTATTTGAGAGAGAGCGAGCAAGCAGGAGGAGGGGCAGAGGGAGAGGGGGAGAGAGAATCCCAAGCAGACTCCGTGCTCAACGTGGAGCCCTATGTGGGACTCCATCTCTTGACCCCGAGACCATGACCTGAGATGAAATCAAGAGTTGGATGCTTAACCCACTGAGCCCCCCAGGTGCCCCAGAGTGAGAGAGAATCTTTACCCCACCCTGGAGACCCAGGCACCTGCCATGGCTCCATCTGACTCTGCCCCAGTCCTGGTTGCCATCTCCTGGGGTTTCCCCAGGGACCTATCACCCACACACCCACACACCTCCCCACAGATGGGCCATCCTCCCCCAATGTGCTACCTATGGGACGCTTGCTGGGGCACAG
This sequence comes from Callorhinus ursinus, assembly GCF_003265705.2. Taxonomy (NCBI): domain Eukaryota; kingdom Metazoa; phylum Chordata; class Mammalia; order Carnivora; family Otariidae; genus Callorhinus; species Callorhinus ursinus. Next base: position 2,834,902 of record NW_027397106.1, on the reverse strand, counting down.
CTGCTCTTCCCCCAGCCCAGGGCTCACTATCTCCCTTCCCTTCTGATCTCTCTACTCTGCTTAAAATCTCCCTTCCTTAAAAAAGGAAGCCTTTCTGGATTTGTCCAGAGATAAAGGAGTGCTCACCACCTTCCCATCCTCCTCTGTCTGCTCTTACAGCTGCCTGCTGGCTCTTGCAGTTTTTTATTTGTATCTGTCTGGGCTCTCGTGGACTGTCTCTCTATCCTTCCTGGCTGGCTGGTTCTCCGGAATCAACCCTGATGGACTCCGTGTGGACAAGCCCCGTCCTGAGCAGGGCCTCGGGGGCTGCCCAAACCCAGCTCACTCAAGTTGGGCAGTGCCCAAGATCAGAAGATCTGCTGATCTTCTCCACGCTTCTTAATTTTTGAATCTACACCACCTCCTGGTGCTGGGACACAGCTCTTTAAGGGTCTCCTAGCCCTGTGACACTTTCTTTGGCTTTCATAAAACTTGGGCATGACTCATGACCCTATGTGAGAGGAGTGAGGTCTGAGCAACAGGGAGGAGCTGGGTGAGCCACTGGGCTATCCCCCAGTGCATCGAGGGCAGGGCCCCTTTGCAGTCAGCCAAGCTGCTCCCTGGCCCGCCCACCTCTCCTCTCACGGGCTGCCCCACCAGCAACTGCAAGAGGCTCTAGGGTTTCTCCCTGAACCTACCCACACACCTTCCTGCAAGCAGCTTCCCCTGGTGGCTTTGCTGTTGTCTGTGGGCGCTCTGGGTCCAAGCAGTGGATCAGTTAATACAGGGCCTCCAATTTCAGAATTGTACCTTAGTAATGTTTTGGAAGCTTTTACTTCCTATCTTTTTTAGCACTAGGACTGTTTCCCTGAATCTCAGGAGGAAAACAGCTACCTAAACTGGCCTCCCACTGCGCTTTGGACACATCTGCAACACTCCTAACTCAGGGCCTTTGCACTGGCTGTCCCTTTTGCTAGAATGCTCTTCCCTCCCCCACCCAGCTGGCTCCATTGCTGCCTGTGGATCTTTTCTCACCTTCAAATAGGCTCCCTGACTCTTCTTTTTAAAATGGCAATCTGGCCTCCCATTCCCAGGGCATTCTTCAATGGGTCTATCTTGCTCTGATCTTTTTCTTTTCTAACACACTCTATAATTGACTTATTTCTTTATTGATTATTGTCATTCTTTCCTCTTTCCCCCATGAAACCAAACCAAAAGGAAACAAAACTCCATGGGGGCAGGGATTCTGTCTGTCTTGTTCACTGATGGTTCCCAAGCACTTAGGACAGCACTGGGAATATAGGAAGTGCTTAGTAAATATTTGTTTGTGACTGCATGTGAAAGTGAATGGAAATCTTGGACAGTTTCGATATTCGATGTTGGCAGAAAATGGCAACTTGTGGGAAGACCTGGCCCAGGCCCCGAGGAGCACACCCAGTTTGGAGCCCTGGGGACTCAGGGCCCACCACAGCTTTTTCCTGTGTGAGGGTGGGGGTTTGCTGAGCACCTGTGGGACCAAAGCCCGACAGAAACCCAGAACGGTGGAAACAGGGCTATGTTGGGCCTGGTGAGACAGAGCGTTTCTCTTTCAAAATTGCTATTCGTTGTTACAGTGTTTGTGTCCTAATCACAGTTTTGGAGGGAAAAAATTGTTTTAGGGGCGCCTGGGTGGCTCAGTGGGTTAAGCGCTGCCTTCGGCTCAGGTCGTGATCCCAGGGTCCTGGGATCGAGCCCTGCATCGGGCTCCCTGCTCAGCGGAGAGCCTGCTGCTCCCTCTCGCTCTGCCTGCCACTCTGCTTACTTGTGCTCTCTCTCTCTGTCAAATAAATAAATGAAAGCTTTAAAAAAATTGTTTTAAAAGACTCATCAGGCCGAGTACTTTGAAAATCCCATGTAGGACCTCCTGGGAAGCTGGCGGCCAGCAGAGGGCAGCAGATCCCCACCGCTGGCCGGGGAGGCCGAGCCCCCGGGTGCAAGAGCCCCAGACGCCAGGAGCTGCCTGCCTGCCTACCTGCCTGTGGCTCAGAGCTCGGGACTCTGGAGGAAGATGCCAGAAACAGTCTGCTGACACTTCAGCATCCACCCGTGTTTGCTACTGGACGGGCTGAGCTGCCGAACACAGCTTCTCTCCATTAGCCATAAAACGAGAACCACGGCTGCCACCATGACCAAAACAATAGCAGACATTTGCTATGCCCCCAACTGTGCCCCGGGCTGGGTGCTGAGCACCTTGGTTGTGTCCCTGTGTGTCATCTCCACAGCGACTCCTTGAAGTAGGGATGATTTTCCCACTTGACAGGCAAGAGGCTTATTGAGATGAAGAGACATAAGAACACGGGGGTGACCAACATGGGTTCTGGAGTCCGGATGCCGCTGCTTCCACCACTCAGCCTCTCTGGGCCTTGGTTTTGTCACCTGTCAAGTAATAATAAAGGAGGCTTAAGAGGGAATAATAATGAAAGTACCTACCACATACGGTCATTGAGAGAAGCAAGTGAGCTAAAGCATGAAACATCGCTGCCTGACTGATGACCTCCCGTCGCACGGCTAGTAAGTTTAGGCCCTGGGATCTGACGGGGCTCTGCCCACACTGGAGCCCATGGGTTTGAACCCCGTGTCGTTGCTGGGGGTGGGTCTCTGGGGGGACTATCGACCTCTTAACAATATAGAATCTTCCAGTTCCGGAAGAGAGTCTTCTCTGTTTGTCTTCTTTGATTTCTTTCATTGTTGTTTGTGGTTTTCAGCTCCTGGATCCTTCCCATACTTTGTGAAGGCTTACACCGAAGCATTTCATTTTTGGGGTGCTACCGTAAATGATATGTAGAGCATGTTATTTATTTATTTATTTTAAAGATTTATTTATTTATTATTTGACAGAGAGAGAGAACAAGCAGGGGAGGAGCAGGCAGAGGGAGAGGGAGAAGCAGCTTCCCCACTGAGCAGGGAGCCTGACGTGGGGCTCGAGCCCAGGACCCTGGAATCATGACCTGAGCCTAAGACAGACGCCCAACTGACTGAGCCACCCAGGTGCCCCGGGCCTGACTTTTTTTTTTTTTTTTTTTGCTGTTGTTGTGAGATTTAAAACTACACATTCAATTCCTTTAGTAGACCTACAGCCGTTCGGGTAGGACTGGTTACACAATTTATGGGGCTCAGTGTGAAACAAAAATGCAGGGCCTGTTGTTTAAAATTAAGAATTTCAAGAATTTTCAAAAATTTCACACTTCAAGATTTTAATGACAGTAGTCAGTGAACCACGTGTGGGGCATTCTTTGGTGTTGGACCCTGTGTGATTTTGCACAGGACACACACTAAGAGTTCTGGTCACAATTCTGATGTGTGTGTGGGGGGGAGCAATTTCCCACACCAACAAGCAATTCTTGGATAGCTGCTGGATGTCCGGCAATTCAGTTCAATTCTGACATTATCTGCCTGGAGATAGCATCAGATTCCATGAATTAAGGCTTCAGTCCTATAGCACCCCTCCGTGTCACCCCTCTTCCCACTTTAGATGCCAGATGGACTTCTGAGCAACAGCTATAGATTAGAGCTTCCAGCGATCCTCTCTCTGGATCCTATCTGTTGGCTACCGCAGCTTACAGAACTCAGAGAAGCGTTTTACTTACTAGATTACTGGTTTATTATAAAAGGATGTAACCCAGGAACAGCCAGGTGGAAAAGATGCATAAGGCCAGGTGTGGAGAAGGGTGCGGAGCTTCCAGGCCCTCCCTAGACACACCACTCTCCTCACATGTCCGTGTGTTCACTAGCCTGGAAGCTCTCTGAGCCCAGTCCTTTTAGGTTTTTTTTAAAAAATATTTTTTATTAATTTATTTGACACAGAAGGAGAGAGAGAGACAGAGAGCAAGCACAAGCAGGGGGAACGGCAGGCAGGGGAGAAGCGATGTGGGGCTGGAGCCCAATGTGGGGCTGGAGCCCAATGTGGGGCTCGATCCCAGGACCCTGGGATCAGGGCCTGAGCCTAAGGCAGCCACTTAACTGACTGAGCCACCCAGGCGCCCCTCCTTTTAGGTTTTGCTGGAGGCTTCAGTATGTAGTCATGATTGATCCATTCAACCTCCAGCACCAGCCCCTCCACTCCCCGCCGCCAGGGGAGGTTCCAACCCTCTAATCACTGGTTGGGTCCCTGGGCATCTAGCCTCTCTTTAGATACAGTCTAAAAGTCAACTTATTAACATAACAAAAGACAACTTTATCATTCTCCTCCCTTAGGAAATTCCAAGGGTTTTAGAACCCTCGTGCCTGGAAGGGGATGAAAACTAAGTATCTATTTCTGATTACAAATCACAGTATCACACATGCCCATGAAGCCGGCCCTGTATTCGGGTTATTTTTTCTTGAATGAGCTTTGGTAATTTGTGGTTTTCAAGGAATTAATCCATTTCCTCTAAGTTCCCAGATTTCTCGGCATAAAGCCGTTTGTAATATTCCTTTATTAACCTTTCAATATCTGCGGTGTCTGTAGAGATGTCCCTCTTTCACCCCTGCTGGTGCTAATTTTTGCCTTCTCTTTCCCCGCCCCTTGTTCAGTTTGGCTAGAGGTTTACCCATTTTGTCATTCTTCTGAAAGAACCAGTTTTCAGTTGTATTACTTTGTCTTTCTGTTTTTCAATTCCATTGTTTTCTGCTCTTTTCTTTATCATCTCCTTTCTTCTCTTTACTTTGTGTTTACTTTGCTATTCTTTTCCTAGTTTCTTTCTTCTTTTTTTGAGAGAGAGAGAGAGGTTGGAGGGGGAGGGGCAGAAGGAGAGAGAGAGAATCCCAAGTAGGCTCCATGCCCAGAGAGGATCCCGACGCTGAGCTTAATCTCACAACCCTGAGATCATGACCTGAGCCGAAACGAAGAGTCAGACACTTAATCAACTGAGACACCCAGGCACCCCTGTTTTCCTGGTGTCTTAAGAGGGAAGCTTAAATAATTGATTTGAGACCTTCCTTCTATTCTAACTTAAGTATTCAATGTGATAAATTTCCCTCTAAGCACTGCATTAGCTGCATCCTAAAATTTTGATATGCTGTGTTCTCATTTTCACTCAGTTAAAATATTTTCTAACTTTTCTTGTGACTTCCTCTTTGATCTGTTTGTTATTTAGAAGTATGTTGCTTGGGATATTCGCCAGATATTGTTCTGATACTGAGTTATAACTTAATAACACTATGGTCAGAGAACATGCTTTGTATGGGGTTGAGTTTTTTAAACTTGTTGAGATTTGTTTTATGGCCCAAAAATGGCCTGTTTTGGTGAATGTTCCCTGTTGTCACTTGAGAAGAACATGTATTTTTCTGTTTTATGGGTGGAATGTTCTACAAATGTCATTTGTCAGGCTGAGTGATAGTGTTGTTTAGGTCTTCTGTATTCCTATTGATTTTCTGTCTACTTGTTCTGTTGATTACTGAGAAAGAAGGGTTTAAATCAAGTATGATTGTGGATTTGCCCATGTTGCCTTTCAGTTCTATCACTTTGTGCTTCATGTATTTTGAAGCTCTGTTGTTAGGTGCATACATATGTAGAATTGTTATGTCTTCTTGTTGAATTGACCCTTTTAGCCATATAATATCTCTTTACTGCTGGCAGTATTCCTTGTTCTTAAATCTAATTTGTCTAATATTAATACAATCATTCCAACTTTCTTTTGATTATAGTTTTTATGATATACCTGTTTCTATCATTTTAATTTGACTTATCCATATCTTTATATCTAAAGTGGATATTTTGTAGACAATGTATATTTGAATTTTTTAAATCTAATCTGACAATCTCTGCCATTTAATTTGGACCATTTACACTATGTGTGATTATTAATATGGTTTTATTTAGAGCTACCATTTTATTATTTGTTTTGTTTTTGTTCCTTCTGATTTTTGTCTCTTTGGTACCCCTTTCCTGTCTTTTTTGGATTATTTGAACATTAAAAAATATTCCTTTCAATTTATTTATTAACTTTTGATTATATCTCTTTGTATTATGTTTTTAGTGGCTATGCTAGAGATTACAGTGTACATAATCTAATATTTCACAGTCTACCTAGTAGAGTTAATATTTTGTCACTTCATGTAAAATGTTATAGTTGTCGTAGATACTCATCTACATACATTGAAACCCTGCCAGACAATGTTATAATTTTTGTTTTTAATAGTCAGCTACATGCTTTAAAGAATATGAGAGAAGGAAAATAGTCTTATGTTTAGTCAGTATTTACCATTTCTGTTGCTCTTCCTTTATTCCTGAAGTTCTATGTTTCTTTCTGGTATCACTTTCTTTCATTCTGAAGAACTTCTGCCTTAATTTTAGAGTAGGTCTGCAGATGGCGAATTCCCTTAGTTTTCTTTCATTTGTCTCGTCCCCTCCCCTCCAATTCTTAAAGATACTTTTGCTGGCTATAGAATTCTGGATTGACAATCCTCCCCTTCCCCCCAGTACTTTAAAGAGGTTGTTCACTTTCTTCAGCCTTTTATAGTTTCTTCTTTTTAATGATTTTATTTATTTATCTGAGAGAGAAAGAGTGCATGAGCATGAGTGGGTGGGGGGCAGAGGGAGAGGGAGAAGCAGGCCCCCTGCTGAGCAGGGAGCCCAATGCAGGGCCTGATCCCAGGACCCTAAGATCATGACCTGAGCCGAAGGCAGATGCTTAACTGACTGAGCCACCCAGGTGCCCCCAGCCTTTTATAATTTCTGATGAGAAATCTGTGGTATACATATACATAACGTGCCATTTTTTCTCTAGCTATACATAATGTATCATTTTTCTCTAAAGTATTTTTTCAATATTTTCTTTTCTCTTTATTCTTCAGATTGCATAATTTCCATTGATCTATCTTCAAGTTATTGACTTTCTTTTGTCCCTTCCTTTTTGCTATGGAGCCCATCAATTACTTTTAAATTTTAAATGTAGTATTTTTTTAGTTCTAAAATTTCTATTTCGTTCTGTTTTTATAGTTTGTGTTATCTGCTGAGAATTCCTACCTTTTAATTCACTTCAAATGTGTTTACCTTTATCTTATGGAACATCATTATAATAGTGATTTAAAATCTTTGTGTGATAATTCCAACATCTGTATCATCTTGAGATTAGCATCTGTTGATTTTCTTTACCTTTGAAAATTGGTCACATTTTCCTGGTTTCTTGATGTCAAAATAATTTTAGATTGTATCTTGGACATTTTAAATATTATGATGTGTAGACTCTTGGTCCTACTAAAATCTTCTGAAGAATTTTCTGTTTTGTTTTGTTTGTTTAATAGGGAATCTGCCTAATTAGGTTCAGACTGAAAGTTCTTCATCTGTGGGAAACTTAGTTCAATTGCAATTTTCAAGCCTTCTTTGCTTGCTGATTTGTGTCTGTCCTGTGTCTATCCACTTAGAGTGTGTCTGAAATGTGGGCAGTGACTTAAATGTTACTTCAGTTCTCAAAGCTTTGGCATGCTATTTGGGTCTCTCATGCATGTGTAGCTCAAGGGAGAGCCCAGGACTTGTACATGTGTGGATTTACACACAGAGGAATCTGCTCCTCCAGTTTTTCTCTCTCACCCTTTCCCCCGTAGAAGGGGTCTCTTTTCCTGTCTCCTCCTGCCGGAAAGATCAGGTTTGTCTTGGAATTTCTGCTGCCATTCCATGGCTGCTGCATAGCTTCATGACTGGGATCTGCTCTCAGGGCAAAGCCATGAAAGAAAAGAGAAAAACATGAGGACTCCCCCTCCATATTTTCCTGCCCACAGGGGCCCCCTTCCTCTGGTTAGAAAGATGGGATTTCTATTAGAGTTCTAGTTGATCATGTTGATGGCTCACAGCCTTACCATGGGGACCTGCCATGTGAGCAGAGGGAAAAGAAATACATGGTTGCTTCTTCAAGCTTTGTCTTCCCCCCATGATCTACCAGCTTTTATTTACTTTTTAGAGTCCTCTAATTGTTGTGCTGGATTTTATCCAGAGTTTTTAGTTTAGTTGTAATCAGTGGGAGAGACAGGCCATAATAGGTTTACTCCATCATGGATGCAACTGGGAGTCAACTTAGTCTTAACAGGATCACCCTGGCTGCTTTTTGGAAATATGCTGAGGGAGGGTGAGAGGAGAAGTAGAGGGTCCAGGTAGGAGGCTATTGCAGTAATCCAGGCAAGAGTGGTGGTGGTTTGGACCTCAGTGGTAGTCAGAGAAGTGGTGAGAGGTGGTTGGATTCTAGATATTATTTGAAGGTCAAGCTGACAAGATTACTGATGGATTAAATATGGGGCTATGAGATAGAGAGAGAGTTTGAAGATGATTCTAAAGTGTTTTTTGGCTTAAGCAACTGAATGGATATGCCCTTAATATGGAAGAAGCAGCATGGAGAGGGAAGAAGGAAGGTGAAGAGTTTGTTTCTGGACATGTTTAGTTTGAGATGCCCATTAGCTACACAAATGGAGACGTCAATGATTTGTGTCTGTATATATGTGCCTGTAGTTAATGGAAGGTCTGGGCTGGAGATACAAACTCAGGAGTCATTGACATATGGATGACTTTTAAAGCCATAACACTGATTGGTTGAGATCACCTATGGGGTAAGACAGAGAGAGAAGGGAAGAAACTAGTGACTGGAGCCTGAGGAGTCCCAGTATTGGCTTGCTGTCTCACCCTAGAGGTTGGAAGCGATGCTGTCCAAGTGGCATGTGTCAGTTAAGGTCCAGTCAGGGGATAATAGAACGCAGCAAATGAACAGGGGAAGTTTAATATAGATAACACTGGGGATGGAGTCATGAAAGATTGACTAGTAAGAAGTCCAGAGAACTCTAAAGAGTACGGAATGACAGATATAAGGGACAGTCCTTACCTCTAGGGCTCCAAGGAAAAGCCATGACTGAGGCCCCAGTCTCACTCACTGGACAAGGCACAGCACTGCTCACTGGATTCCAGAGAAGTCACTGTGGTGCTGCACCAATGGAACTTGCTGGAAATCTCCCATCCAGAGCTTACCAGAAATCCACCCTCTAGTGTGCTGGGGAAAACTTTTCATGAAGAGGTGTTTGCTGGAGGCACTTGCTATGAGATTGCCCAGGGAGGATGCTGGGAAGCTCCTGGCTGCTGGGTGCTGCTGCGAGCATTGTGGGGGCCTGATATTATAGAAGTTGTCTGTGCTGCAGGAATCTGACGGCAGAGAAACTGCTGAGAGAACTCAATGGAAGGAAAGTCCTACTCCTGCAATGTCTCTCCATCGTCCCTGGAAATGCCTGCTGATGAGGCTTAATTAGCACCGTGCCAGCTAGCAAAGGAAAATATCCAGAGGATCAGATCCGTTTTCACAGGGGAGGCAATAAGGGTGAATTTGGAACTAAGGCAATAAATTAACAACCAGCACAGGGTAGATGTAAGTCTGGCTGAGGAGAGGTACCAAGGCCAGACGGGGGCTGCCTTGATGTTGCTGCCACCTGAGGGGTGTGTGTGACTTCACACATGGCAGATGAGGTGGCTAGTGTGGAGCTCCTGGAAGCAGGAGGGCAGGGGGCTGGTGAGTCCAGGGTCAGGCAGGCTTCATGCTGTGAGCGGAGCAACCTGTAAGTTCTCAGGTTGCTGACTGAGCAAGGCAGAATCCATAAAGGTGAAAGGTGTGCTTCTTGCTCTAGGAGGAGGACTCTCGAGGTGGGGCAGAGCAGCAAACAGTCCCTGTGTGAGACGTGTGCCCTGATGGAGCGGTACCCCGGGTGCTGGTCACGAGCACACCCCTTGGCTGTCTCCTGCCCCTCTCTGAGCTATCACCTGCAGGCTATGTTATATTCAGCCCCAGCGGGATCCCCAAACTGGGCACGCTCTCTGCAACCTCTTGGTTTTTGCACACCTTGTTTCCTCTGATTGGAGCACTCCCTCCTTCTTCGTATGGCTAATTCATCACCCTTCACATCTCTGCTGTGACATGACATCCTCCAGGAGGCTTTTGATGATGCTTCAAGTCTAGGTTGGGCCTCTCCTCTGTGCATTGTAACATCAATTCCACTCTTAACACAGCACTGAGCATATCAAGATGTAAGTGCTTGTCTACCTGTCCATTTGTCAGCCTGGGATGTAGGCTCTTGGACGGCAAGGACCAAGTCTTGTTCATTGCTATTTTCCCAGCATCGTGCCTGGCAGGTAGTAAGCATTTCACAAGTGTCTGTTGGGTGAACGAATAAAAGATGAGAGGCCAGAGTAGGGTGCACGGAGGGATGGCATGGGGTGGAAATATATGGGCAGATCACTCAGGGCTTGTATGCCATGTTAGGAAGTTTGGGTTCTTCTGGAAGGCAATGGAGAGCCACTGAGGTCCATAAGTAGGGGAGAGCCATGATCAGTTTTCTGTGTAAGGCCTTTCTAACAATATCATGGTGAGTGAGCTGGATGGAAACAAGTGTGAGGGCAGAGGGATGAGTATCCTGCAGTGGTCCCAGAGGAAGTGGGGCTGGGGAAGGACCTGGGGAACAGGGGCAAGAGTGTGTCTTGGTCAGGAGGTGTAGGGCAACACCTGGAGAGGAGTGGGCTGCCGCGCACTTGTTCTCAGGGCCTTTGCTGCATTTCTCCTCTCCCCCACTGAGCTGCGAGCTCCTGCAGGGAAAGGCCTGAGCCCTCTTTCCCCTCTGCCTCCCCTGTGCCCAGAACAGCAGCCTCTGCCCTTGGCAGGTCCCTGGCGGGGGGGGGGGGGTTGGACTGGTGGGCTGGTGGAGTCTAGGAGGCAATCTCTCCCATTGGCAGTGTGATCCAGAAGGAGTAGCCAGAGTCCTAGTGATGTTAGCTTCGCAAGTTTATTGAAAACCCAGCAATGCAAAGAACAGTACCAAGAGGCACCCCCCCACACCCAGACCTCCCTGGAGCTTGCAGACATAAACCCCCTGCAGCGGACAGGGTCGGGTCTCCTTCACACCACCACAGGGGCAGATCCATGAAGCAGAGCAGAGCTCATGCTCCATCGGCACCCCCCCAACCTCGTGCACCCACATGCACATTAAACCAACAACACAGGAAGAGAAGCATTGAGGACATTTGCCACTTGGAGAAGAACCATCTCAGGGGACTTAGGGATCCCTTGGGCTATCAAGGACTATGGATCCTTTCAGGTGAGGAAGAGAAGGAAAGAAGCTTCTCTTGCCAGGGAAAGGAAGAAGGAAGCAAAGGGCAGTGGGCTAAAGATGCTTGCAGTGTGGACGTCAGCTCCCCATTCTCCAAATTAATCCAAAGCTATGGATGGCAATGGTGCCGAAGCACCTTCTTTTTGGCTTTCGACTGTTACTTTTCTCCCTAGTGCTCTGATTTGTGTAACTGTAAGGAATGTGCCTTTCTTCAGGCTGTTCAACCGAATGGTGAAGAGGGATCCAAAGAGCAGAAATGTGGAGTCAGGGAGAAGCCAGTCTACTGGGGCTGCAGACAGAGCATCTAGGTGGTGAAAAAAATCCCCCGAGGACAGGGGCTAGGCAGATCAATCCCTGGGAAGAGCAGAGTTGCCTTCCCGGCAGTTGGGGTAGCTGGAGCCCCCTCTGGCACAAAGTCCAGACACCTGTGGGACAGAAGCAGATGACGTCGAGCTGGTTCTTCCCGGGGCGGTGGCTCACTGGCGCTGGCCTCTCAGTACTTGGTCTGATGGGAGGTGGTGGTGGACACGAAGCGGACGCTGGAGCTGCGGCTGCTTCGGCCCCCACTGCAGCTGCTGAAGCCCCCCTCGGTGGACAGCAGGCAGGGGTTGCTGGGGGCGCAAGCCTCGCCCATGAGCACCGAGCCACCTCGGGAGCCCGCGCGCAGCAGGTCCCCGCTGGCCTTGATGACCTGGGCCCCGCCCAGGCTGGAGCCACAGGTGCCGCCGGACCGGATGCCACTGCTGCCCGAGAAGGTGACTCCACTGTGGGAGAGGGCGGAGCTGGCGACCAGGGGCTCAGGCCCACACACAATACCGCCCCGGGAGCTGCTCACGGCTGCGGGAGGGAGAAGAAACTGTCAGCGACACAGGCTGCCCACGCCTGGGGGCCAACCTCCATGCTGTCTGCTGGCAGCAGGGGTGGAGGCGACAGGATGGTGGCACCGGGGGAAGTGGTCCCTATTGCCTACCCAGACAACACCCACTCTTCCCTTCTCTTGCCTGGGTGACTCAAAGGCTGTGACTCCATTAAAGTTAAACATTCAGATTAAAATGGGAGAATTCAGCCAGATCCCCAGGTCGCATATAGTCATAAGTTGACTGTCATTTATATATGGCTGAAGTCAGGCTGGGTGGTGAGCTGGATTATCCAGACAACTGGAGCAGTAGCTCCTATAAAGCCATGCGGCCTCTCTCTCCTGATTAGATCATGCTCCTTGGGGGTTCCCACATTGTCCCTCCAACAGGAGTCCCTTGCCAGTTCTCTCCTGACCCATTGATGTCTCTGCTCTGTAGCCCTCTGGTATCCACTGGGCATACCTCCATATCCCAGGATGCCAATCCCACTAAAGCTTGCTTAGACCAGCCCTATCTGTGGAGGGGCACCCCCCTCTCCTTCCCTCTCTTTTTACCGGAATCCTTCCCATCATCTGTGACCTCCACTCGAGCTTGACCTCTTGCAGAAAGCCACTCCCTGCTACCTCCCCCTCTCTGAGGGCAGGTCATCTGAGGATGAGTAGCTTAGACTGCCTGACCCACCAGTGTAGCACTCAGCCCCACCATACATCTGTGCAGATTTGTACTTCTGGACCAGAAATCTGGGTTTGAGTTCTGGCTGTGCGACTGACTAGCTTTGGGACTTCTGGTAAACCACATATTTTCTCTAAGTGAGCATAAAGGGGAGTGCTAATGCTATTCCTCTCCACAGGGCTTTGAGGGACAGGTTGACCATGGATAGGGCTCATCTCAAGATGATTTTAATTCTAGAGAGCAGGGACGGGTCTTGCCTTCTTTGTGCCTACCATCCCCTGCCCTGCAGTGCCCACCATAATCCCCTGCATGCTTTGGGCACAAACAATATTTTGCCCGGCAGTAGCAGCAGGAAGACTTCTGCTCATCCTTGTCCCATCCCCTGCCATGGGTGTGGGGGCGACTCCTTGGCACAGGTCTTTTCATTCCTTCTCTGGTCTTTGTCCCTGAAGGACAAGACCACTCAAGGGAAAAAGGCTGACTTTCTTCTGGAACCCTTTCCCCCCTATTGGCCCTGCAAACCTTTGTGATTGCTTTCTCTAGGGAATGAAGGCTCTGGGGAGATCTCAGGCCTCAGCTAAGGGATAATCCTAGTCCAGGGGCTAGATGGTCCTTGCTCCCCTGACTTTCATGGCCAACCCAGCATGGGCTCTTAATCCCAACATGAGCCTGGGTTTGAAGGAAATTTGCACAGCCACAGGAGAGGAATGAGAAGAGGAAAAAACTTAAATTTCTTACATATGTTTACTGGTCCAACACCTTCGCAGATCCTGGGGAGAGAAAGAAATAAGTGAGTTCACAAACAGTGTTGGTCCCTGAAATCTGCTTGCTATCAGAAGGGCTTTCTTGGCAGAGTGGACCGGTGGTTCTTACCCTTAGCTTACAAGCATCCCGGGAGCTTTGAAAAAACACATGTTCCTAGACTCTGCTCCAAAACTATTGAATCAAAATATTTGAGGAAATGTGGTTTTATTATTATTTTTAAACAGATAACCAATATGCAAAACATCCTATGATTCTGGTGCAGACTGTCTAGGAACTTGCATTTTGGAGGCAAAAAGCTAGAACCATCTTCTGATTCCCACTAATATTTGCAGAGAAGATACTGCTACCTTTAAAGATCACTCAAACTGGCAATTCTTCACCTGGTCCCCTCCCCCATTTAGTCATTCTAGATGCCTAAGTCTGACCTCCCTCCCGCTGCACTGAGAGCTCTCACCGGATCTCCTCGCCCTCCAGCAGGCGCCTGTAGGTGGCGATCTCAATGTCCAGGGCCAGCTTGACGTTCATCAGCTCCTGGTACTCGCGCAGCTGCCGGGCCATGTCCTGCTTGGCCTGCTGCAGGGCGCCCTCCAGATCCGCCAGCTTGCACTTGGCATCGTTGAGGGCTGCCTCGCCCTGTTGCTCTGTCTCGGCCACTGCAGCCTCCATCTTGGCTCGCTGCAGGAAGAGGCCATGCAGGTGGGCTTTGGCAGGGACTAGGGGATCCCCGGGTGGGGTTAGAAACACAGCCCCCCCCCTACCTCCCTCTGGGGCTTTCTCTCCTCTCCTTTGCCCACCTGAGCCTTGGCATGCTCAATCTCTGCCTTCAGTCTCTGGATCAGGCGGGTCAGCTCATTGATCTCATCCCGTGTGTTGCGCAGGTTGTCACAGTGTTGGCCAGCTGTCACCCGCATCTCCTCGTACTGTGCAGGGAGAGGGGGATGTTATGAAGGTCCAAAGTTTGAGTGAAGACCACAGCCCCAACTGAGTTGGGAAGCCTTCGACTTCGACTGGGTTCACTCTGTCGTACATGAGTCTTACTCTAGCTAGGGCTGCCCACATCCCTTCCTCAGCCCCCCACTCCCCTTCCCACCTTGGTCTGGTACCAGGCCTCAGCATCAGCCCGACTGTGCCTGGCGACCTCTTCATACTGGGCCTTGATTTCGTTGATGATTCCGTCAATGTTCAGGTCCCGGCTGTTGTCCATCTTCACGATGACCGATGTCTCTGAGATGTGTGACTGCAGCAACTGGATTTCCTGTGTTGGAGGATGAGCAAGACAGTTGGGCTCAGAGTCCCATCAGGGGCCAGGACTCTGCCACAGGGGCCCCAAGAGTGGCTTCAGGAGCAGAGAGCATGGCTCATTTGTTCAGAGCAAAGTGATGGAGCTGACCATCCAAACGGAGGACAAAGAAAAAGACATGAACAGAGAACCATTTCAGTTTGAAATGTTATATACTTGTTATATACTCGAAGACACCTCTTTAACTCCTTATTCACCTAGGTGAATACATGGGGCCTAGGAATTTGGCAGAGGAGAGTGAGAGCCATGCTACTTTTGAAACTTTTCTTTGGCTTGTCCACAAAGTGACTGTGCTGGTCATGGATCATCGAGAGTTGATGATATTCTAGAACATGGTGGTCTAGGAATTCCTATATCTCAAGTCCTTAATAGAACCAGGGGCTTGGAACTGGCCTGTAAGGGCTCCAGAGGGAGCTTTCTGATGCCTTTCTGCTCAGAGCCGGACATTAGCTCTGGCTAATGTTTGATTCTGTATCAGACCAAACAGACCACTTACCAAGCAAAAGATAACTAGGTCATTTAGCCAATTAGGTCAAACACAGTTTTTCTTACATCTACTGGCAAATCAGTTTTTCAGAGTCTTCTGATTGGTCAGAGAGGAAGGGATGCTCTTAGACCCCAGTCTTAGGGTTGGCCAACGAGGAGTTGGAGCATAGATCTAAGGAGTTTATTCAAAGACCTGCTGAGAAGCCTGCTTGCTTACCTTCCTTTCTCCACTTGTAGATAAATTGACATATAGAGGATAATAGATTGGAACAGGAGGAAGATGTATAATACTAAATGTTAGAAATTATGCCAGTCCAGACAAAGCCCCCCACAGGAGTCCAGGCTAAGCACAGATCTCCTTGTTTGGCTCAGAGGGGATGAATGCTTACCGCCATATATAGGGTTTTCAGAAAGTCAATTTCCTGAGTTAGGGTATCCGCATTGGCTTCTAGGACAGACTTATTTAAGAAAGCTGTATCCACATCCTGCATAAAAGAGAGAAGGAGAAAATGGTCATCACTTGTGTACTGTTTAAACTGTTTAAAGAGTCTGGAGATGGGTGGGAAGATCAGGCCAATCCCCACAGGGCCAAGCCAGGCTTTGGGATAGGTGGGAGAGCCCTTGGAATGCAGTTTAGTGACTGCTGTTCTTCTCCCTACTACCTGGGGGCTGCTGGACATTTTTGAATGTGTATTTATAGGCAAGGAGCATATGGATAATCTAAGACTCTCTCTCTCTTTTTTTCTTTTTTAAATCTAAGACTCTTATAAGGTCATCTCTTCAGACCTCTGCTCTTGTGAAGACCCAATCCTAAATAATCTGAGGCCAAATCAGAACTCTAAAGGGAACCTGTTATGACCTTAGAGGTTCTACTCTGTGTGAGTGGCCCCAGATTCCACGGGGCTGCCTGGGCCTTTTCAGGTGGGGTACGGGGGTTGGAGCAGGTTTTGTCTTGGGAATATTTTCTTGTCTGGAGGAGAAGCTTGCTTGGACCTGTTGCTCTCCCTTACCTTCTTCAGAGCCACAAACTCATTCTCAGCATTGGCCCGGAATCCTACCTCTTCTTCATACCTGGATGATAAGGAGTGAGAGGGTGAGTTCTCATCTGAACTAACAGGCAATTACTCCCAACTCTCCAGTGAGCCTCTTAAGCCATCTCTGCTACATCTAGGAGCATGAGTCCCTGTTGCCACCTACATATTCTCATCTACTTTGTCTCATCTTTAGGACCTTTTATGAGCCTGTGGCCCTCAGATTTTCCAAATCCCTTTTACTTTCTCAAATTAGATTTGGGGTCTGAAAATGTGGACCATTGCTATGCTCCTCTGCTAGAAAAGACTTGGAATCATTGCACTTGAACATAGAGAAAGTAGAACCCAACTCATTGCTGAACGTGAGCACTATTCCGAAAACCAGAGGGCTGTTTCTGGAGTCCGCTGTCCATTCCCACAGATAAGACTAGGGACAAACCATGCCCAATTCCAAGACTCCTTTTTATTCAGGACCCACAGAAGGCCTCCTCCTCCTCCCTTACATATTGCTGCCCTTACTAGGCTGAGTATTGAAACCAGCATTGAACCCCGATCTGTCCAGATGCTGTTAGTTGAACATGGCAGCTGCTTTGGGAACCAAAGGCTGCCTGTCCTTGGTCTATGCAGTCTAGATACCACTTACTTCTTCTTGAAACCCTCAAGGACATCCTGCATGTGGTTTCTCTCAGCCTCAAACCGGGCCCGGTCACTGTTTGCTATGTCCAGGTGCCTCTGCAGGTTGGTGATATAATTCTCGAAGAGGGGCTCCAGGTTGCTCCTGGCACATTTCTGCTCTTGGAGGAAGTTCCACTTGGTCTCTAGGAGCTTATTCTGCTGTTCCAGGAACCGCACCTAAATCCACAGGGGCAAAGAAATGGCCCCTGAAGAGCTTGATAGAGTCACCTACATGTCAACAAGTTCTTCAGGTGCCAGAGATGACTCTCAGCCCCATGTTGACATTGTCCTCTTGTCTGTTGACTTTCATTCCTCCTCTAACTCAGTAGAAACTGGAAGAGTATGTCTGTGACCCCCTCCTCATGTTCAGTCAGGCTCAGCTGCAAACAGAAGCTATTGAACCAAAGCACTTCAGTACCATTTCCCCTCTGCCCTCCAAGAAAGGTGCAAGCTGGCTCACTGGGAAGTTGGAAAATTTGATGCTACTCGAGCTGGGATTTGCCTATACCTAAAAACGGATTGGCCATCCTTCACAGGGAATGAAGAGCAGAATAAAGTATATTGGGGTGGGATAAGGCATTAGGAGGTGGGAATTCTCAGGTCGTAAGTCATATCCACCATCCCAGATGCTCCATCAGCTGAGAATTGTTGAGCTGGAGGAGAACGTGGCTCATTTGCTCCACCCTCTCATTTCAGAGATGAGGAACCTGAAGCTCACAGAGGTGAGTTTCCATTCTCAGATATAGAGGACTCCCGCTCCATGGAGACATGGTTTGTGGGATGTCAGTTCCACATCACTGCTTCTTTCATCAGTCTGAAGATCATGACTTCCCATGGTAGTTTCCTACTATTTCCCTCAATCTAGACAGCTCAGCTGAATCTGGGTACCCCACATGAGGAGTATACATTCTTTCTTTTGTGCAAAAATTACTCAGTTCCATTCTCTACTTTCTTGAGCCTGAGCAGATGTGGCTACCCAGCCTCAGAGACTATGACAATCTCAAGAAGAACATGAAGATCTCAAAGGTTAAAACCCTTTAAACAGGTAGCCAACATCTGCCCAAAGTCCTAATGTTTCTAGCCTGTTTGGGAGATACTTCTAAGTGACTAGGTGCTAGCTCTTAGTTTGTCCAAATGCCCTCAGATTTGGCTGGATGTTCCTCTTTCCTCCAGAAGACAAAACCACTGTCTTAGTATATCCCACCATGCAGCATTTCCTCAGGTTTGTCCTTGTTTTGCAGCAGAATGACCCAGAAATTGTACTGCAGTGCCTGAAGGATGTGGGTCAAGACTGATGCCTCAGGCCTGGGTTCTTTCTTCTTAAGGGAGAGGACACCCCGGTGCATTTTAGCTCTTACCATCCCACACCCAGAGATTGAGCTGTCATAAGTACCTTGTCAATGAAGGAGGCAAATTTGTTGTTGAGGGTCTTGATTTGCTCCTTCTCATCCTTCTTCACCCTCTGGGCATTGGGATCAATCTCCAGGTTGAGGGGGGTCAGCAGGCTCTGGTTAACAGTCACTGCTGTGATAGATGGGGCTGCTGGAACTCCAGCTCCTCCAACTCTGTAACCAAAGCCATAGCCAAGGCCACTGCCGGCTCCAAATCCCAGACCAACACAACTTCTGGCCCCAAAGCCCAGACCAGCACCGCTCCCATCACCAAAGCCAAAGGCCATCCCCCTACCAGCACCAAAGCCAACTCCACAGCGGATGGGACGGGGGCCTACAGCTGCTCTCCGGGGTGAGCACGATCCAAAAGTGATGACGCTCCGACTACCAAAGCTGCCAAGGCCCCCAAAGCTGGGCCCACTCCTGCAGGAGACAGAGCTGGCCCGGAAGCGGTTCTGGGGGTTCACTGCGGAGTAAGAGCTGAAGTTGCCCATGTGGCACCCAGAGCTGACTCGGTAGGAGTGGCAAGACATGATGGCTTCCTGGATGAGGACAGAGCAGGGATTGCAGAGTGGGGCGAGCTGGAGCTGGGAGTCCCTCTGAGGCTAGTGGATCCCTTTCCCCCTTTTATGTGTCTGGGGATCTGAGGCTTGGCCCCATAAAAATGCAAAAATATCCATTGGGATGCATTTATGAGCTTGGGTAGTTAGCAGAAACTCTTCATGCCTGTAACCTTGTTAATAATGAGCTAATCTCAGACACACCTATTCTCCTCAGGATCAGGGCTATAACACCAAACCTATAAACATTAAAAACACATAAACACATAAACATTATGGTCCTATTTTTTTCCCACAAGTCCACCACAATTGCCATTATGGGAACATAAATTTGCTTTGGTCATAAATCCAATAGACTTTTTCACTGCAAGTGTGGCTAACCACCAGAAAGTTAGGATGGTAACACCTCCAGCAAGAGGCTCAAAAGAGGTGCATCCATACAGATATAATCCCCTAAATAGGTGGGGGTGTAATGGGGGTATGCAGAAGAGACAGGGTCTGCACAGCTCTGAGTAAGAAATAACGTGGTGAGAATATGGTTTATTGCATCTCTGTAGATGGATTAAGTAGTCCAAAACCCTTTTGTACTGTCTTATCTGTCTTCCATGATCTGGTTTGGCTGCTTACATAAGAGTTGAATCTTTAGTAAAGCTCATTTGGGTTAGTATAGAAGCATGTCTGATTTGAGACACTCAGAAGAGATTAATTCATGAATTCATTACTTCTTTCCACAATTATCAGTTGCCTACTCTGTCCCAGGCAGTGTGCTTGACGCTGATGGTACAGAGATAAAAAAACAGTCTCTATGCTGGGGGAAGATTTATCTTATCCACTGGTCAATAGTTTTGTGGCACAAGTTGAGGCCAAAGCATGCCAATGGTTTGATCATGTACCTGTGTGGAAAGTTAACCACATGATTTTGAACCCTTAAAACACACATTAGGGCTGATCTATAGGCTTGTGTGCAGGTTTCCTGTGTTACTGATGAATCTTTGGTTAGGACAGAGAGACACAAAGCAATGAGCATCTGGTCTATGGCTATACCACCCTGAATGCATCTGTCTTGGAAGCTAAGCAAGGTTGGGCCTGATTAGTACTTGGATGGGAGACAGAACAATAAGCATCTGGATAGAGAAGAAAAAGTTCTAAGCAACTGGATATTATCATTGTTATCAATATTGCAGATATTTCAGGACCCAGAGACAGGTGTTTTCTATTCTAGCGTGTGACATGGTTCATCCTACTTGTCCTGTGCCTGGTGGAACTTGTACTTGACTGGATGCTTGGGATCCTGTGGCATGCTTGGGATTCTGCTTGGAAGGGGATGTGTGCTTTTGATCTGAGCTATCCAGCTCGGGTCTTTACTATTTTCTTCCTTTCCAATCTCTACAGCATTTATTTTCTTTTGTCTTATGCATTAGCTAGGACTTCCAGGATGATGTTAAAAACAGTGGTGAGAGAGGACTTCTTGGCCTTATTTTTAATTTTAGTGGGAAAACTTCAAGTTTCTCACCATTAAGTAGGATATTAGTTGTAGGTTCTTTGTTGATGTTCGTTATCAAATTCAGAATGTTTCCCTCTGTTCCTAGTTTACTACTATTTTCCATAGACCCAGTTATCAAATGTATGACTAAAGAGAAAAGCAGGAAAGTAATAATGAGAGAATCCTTCTCGGGAAGATCGCTGGTGATCTCCACGTTGCTAACTGCAGTGGTCTGTCCTCAGCCCTCACTTAGCTTCTCAGCAGTATTTGACATAGTCAATCATTCCCTTTTCCTTGAAACGCTTTCTTATTTTGGTTTCCAGACGCCATGCTCTCCTGATTTTCTTGCATATTACTGGCAGCTTCTTTTTAGTTTTCTTAGCCAGTTTCTCCTCATATCCCCAACTTCTACACACTGCAGCATCCTTGGGCCCAGTCTTTGTACCTGTTCACATCTTTACCTACACTCATTCCCTTGGTGACATCATACAGTCTCATGTCTTTAAATACCGTCTATCCACACTGATGACTGCCAAGGCATATAGCTCTGGTGAACATCTCTTCTGTTCTCCACATGTATATTTTATTTTTTTATTTCTTATTTACTTATTTATTTATTTTAAATAAAGATTTTATTTATTTGACAGAGAGAGACACAGCAAGAGAGGGAACACAAGCAGGGGGAGTGGGAGAGGGAGAAGCAGGCTTCTTGAGGAGCAGGGAGCCCGATGCGGGGCTCGATCCCAGGACCCTGGGACCATGACCTGAGCCGAAGGCAGATGCTTAACGACTGGGCCACCCAGGTGCCCCTCCACATGTATATTTTAATCAACATCTTTATTTGGGTATCAAATAAGCATCTCAACCTTAATGTATCCACAGCTGTTTTCCCAAAGTTGCTGCTAAATACGTTCCTCTTGCCAGGCTCACTATCCCACAAATCTGGGAGTCATCCTTTGTTCCTCTGTTTTTTCATATCCCACATTCAATCCACTGGCAAATCCTCCCTTCAGAAAGTATGTGGGCTTCTACTCCTCACCACCCCACTGCTGCACGTTGCCCGAGCCCATTACTTCTCACAGGATCCATTGATGTGTCCTCCTGCTAGTCTCCCCTTTTCCCCTCAGTCTTTTCTTTCCTTTTTTTATTTTTTTAAAGATTTTATTTATTTATTTGACAGAGAGAGACACAGCGAGAGAGGGAACTTCCAAGCAGGGGGAGTGGGAGAGGGAGAAGCAGACTTCCCGCGGAGCAGGGGGCCCGATGCGGGGCTCGATCCCAGGACCCTGGGACCATGACCTGCGCCGAAGGCAGACGCTTAACGACTGAGCCACCCAGGCGTGCCTCCCCTCAGTCGTTTCTTAACAGCGCAAAGTGATCCTTTAACAACATGTTAGATCATGTCATTTCTAGGCTCTTAGGGTTTCCCATCCCACTCAGAGTAAATGGCATAAAGGACCCTGCACAGTCTGCTCTCTGTGCACTGACCTCATTTCCCTCTAGCCATCCTAACAGGCTCCAGCCACCCTGACCTCCTGGGTGTCTGTCAAACAGGCAGGAAAAGTCCTGCCTCAGACAATTACCCACCTGCTCTTTTCTATGCCGGAAACTCCTTTTCCTCAAATAGCTATATGGCCGGGTCTCTCAACTCTCCTAGGTCTTTGCTCATAGGTCACCCCCTATTTAAAGCTCCCTCCCCCATGTCCTCCCTATCCCTCCTCCCCTGGTAGCTGTCACCATCAGAGGTCCTCTCCTGCATGGATTTGCTTGCTTATCTTCTGTCTTCCCTGGCGAGGATATAAGCTCCAGGATGCAGACGCTTGGTGCATTTTGTTCTCTGTGCCGCCAGTGCTTGGTAGAGAGGGGCATGTGGAGGGAATGCTACTTAGTTCCGTAGAATGCATGAATACACCCCAAAGATTCAAAGCAGGAGGAAAAGGAGGGAGAACGGAGCAGGAAGTGAAAAGAAGAGGAATTCGAGTGTTTGGTTTTGGAGATACGTCAGGAAGAGGAGACTCCAGGCTCCAAAATGCAAGTGCTCACCGGGGAGCCAGCGCCGTTTGCCCTCCAGCTCTGGCCTCTTGCAATGTGAGTCTGGCTGCTTGGAGGAAAGGGCCAGGCAAGGGGATCCAGGAGATTGGGAAGGCGGCTGGCGGACCCTTAGGGAGGTGAAAGGGGGAGGAGAGGCATTGAGAACACCAGTGAGGGTGCCAGGCGAACAACAGAGACTTGACATTACCCTTGGAGTCAGACAGACCTGGGTTCTGTCCCAGTTTTGCCACCTGCCGGCAGAGTGACTTTGGACGGTGGTGCACCAGGGGCAGAGTGGGGACAGGGCTCTGCTCCGGGTGCTTGTCTGCTAAGAACTTAAGAACGATAATATGACTGGCTGAAAGTCAGTCTGCTTTTTATTATCACTATGCACCAGCCATTCTGAACAGTGGGAGGCAGCAAGCACGCCCCCTCCGTGGGGTACCGGTCACCTGGGGACGTCCCTTCACCTGTCTAAGCCTCAGTTTCCTTATCTGTAAGATGGACTGACACTGCCTTCTCCTTCGTGGTATCGTAGGCATAAGTGTGAAAGTGTCTGGGGCGACGCTGTGGCAGGTGGTGTGGCTACGGCCATCCATTCCCTCCTCCCTCCCTCCCTCCCTCCTTCCCTCTCTCTGCCCCTCCTTCCCTCTCTCTGCCCCTCCTTCTATTTTGCACAAGCCTCCTTTCCCTTCTAGGCGGGCACCCCGCTCCTGTTCAGCACCCACCTCCGCCCACGCCCCAGCCGTGCTTTCATCACCCACCGCCGCTCTGGGGCTGTCCCGAGTCCCTGCTTCCCGCGGGCCTGACTGACCAGGCGGGGCAGGTGGGACCAGTCAAGCATAACTCCTGTTCTGGGATGAACTCTCACCATCAGCAGTTTCTAGTTCTGAGGCATCATTTCGACAGACAGACGATGCATAACACAGCCCTCAGCCAGTTTTCCTGGGGGGGGGGTGCCTTAGGGAGCGGGGAGGGGTTGCCCTGGAAACCCTGGGCTGGCTGGAGCTTTTGCTGCCCTGACAGTTTCTTCCTCCTGCTGTGGGTCAGGCTGGATGGAAGCCGGACCTCTGGGGGCTGGGCTCCCCAAGATACTATTTGTGCAGCGCGGGGAGGCAGAACTGCTGACGGGGAAGCGGGGGGGGGGGGGGGGGCCCCCCCTGGGGCGGGTAAAGGGGGGGCGGGGAACCCGGGGCACACCGGGGGGGGGGGGGGGGGGGGGGGGGGAGGGGAGGAGGGAGACAGGGAAATCCCAGGTGCTGAGAGGCTTTGCTAAAAGCCGCCTTCTTCACAGTGTTTCTGTTTTGCCTGGAGACAAGTTTGTGCTGGAAAGAGACACTCACTGGGAGGTGTTCGCGCTGAGACCTGCCTCTGTGGGAAGGGAAGCCCAGCAGAAGGAGGGGGACAGTGGGGAAAGGCTGAGCCCACCCCTGCCTAGGCCCTTCACCCCACTGCCCTCTCAGACTAAGGACTCTGAGACGGACGCTAAACACCCCCCAGGAGAGATAAAGCACCCCCTCTTGTTCGGGGATTCCCCACTCTTCCAGGCAGGGTGAGTGTTTTTCCGGCGTAATCCGGGTTCCTCACCTGGCCCACGCAGCTATCACCCGCCCGGAGTGAAAATGATGCTCCTCGAAGGAGCTTCCACCCCCCTCCTGCGTCCTGATGTGTGCCTGGCGTGGCGTTAAGATGCTGGCATGGCTGGGGCCCACCTATCTCCCTTCCGTCAGACATGGTGATCCTGTTCCCCTGCCTCTGGTCACGGTTCTGCTTCTGAAGCCAGTGCCCCCAGTCCAAGCCCTGGTTGGAGAGTGGCAGTGGTGGGTGCACCTGGGGCCACCGAGGGGGCTGGGATGAGGAAGGGGTCCTGGCAAGACAAGGGCGTCTGGGAGGCAGAGGCAGAGGGCCCCTGAGGGAGCGGGGAGTGGGGCCAGGAAGGGCCTTGTGGGGAGAAGAGAGGCCCCCGGTGAGAAGAGGGGCAAGGAAATGGGAGATATTCTGGGGAGACAGAGAAACGAGGAGCTCCATTCTGGGTGCTTCCATCCTCCCCAGGCCCCTTGGGGCTGTTCCCCTCCTGTCCTCACAGGGGTGCCCTTGGAGGTTGCCAGGATTTGGACTCCTGAGGCCTAGTGGAATGCAGTGAAGCTCTGACTTCCCTGCTGGGGCCAGGGGGCCCAGGCCAATCCTCTCTGGGATCCTAGCACCTTGCACAGGCCTGGCCCCCTCAGCAGCTCAGGAGAGGTTTGCCTAAGTGAATGGAATGTGCCACCAGGCCACCACTAGGAGGCACTTTTGTCCCATCTGCCTTGAGTCAGCTCCTAGCGGGGAGGAAGGGAGAATGGGGGTGCTGCTGCACAGCACTGAAGCCCCCCCCCACTGCCCCGCCCCCATGGCCGGACGTTCCAGAGGGGGCTCACCCAGGCCCCCGAGCTCATGTCCAGGACTGAGCTTGGGTAGTGGACTGTTCAGACAGCCTCCTACTCTCCCTGGGCCTGTGCACTCTGAATAGGAAGTCCTAAAGGGATGGTCGCCATGTCTGAGCCCACCTCCCGGTGAGGGCGGGCCAACTCCCCTCCCTCTCCTCCCATCTCCTCCATGCCTCATCCAGTGGCATGTTTCCTGGATCTCTGTTTATGCTGACTCCAGGCCAGAGCACCCTTGTAGT
This sequence comes from Callorhinus ursinus, assembly GCF_003265705.2. Classification (NCBI taxonomy): domain Eukaryota; kingdom Metazoa; phylum Chordata; class Mammalia; order Carnivora; family Otariidae; genus Callorhinus; species Callorhinus ursinus. The sequence continues at coordinate 2,809,919 of NW_027397106.1, read as the reverse complement.
TTTCAGAGCTTTGCATATTGATCATCAAGGACCTTAGCTGGGCTCTAGGGCCAGGTCCAGAGTGACAGGGCTGCGGGTGGGAACTGAGGCTTGGAGGCCTTGCTCTTCTGCCCCCTTGTTCCTTCTGTGTGGTTGTGTGGTCGTGGACTCCAGACTCTCACCGGCACAGGCACGGTGCGCTCGGGCTCACGGTTGCTGGTCCCTCAGCCTGGAACCCCCACCAGGCTTCCTTCCCCTGAGTCCTGCTGCCCTTCAGGGTCCAGCTGGCCCGCCCCTCCTCCTGGGGACCTTCCCGAAGCTCAGGACTAGGTGGGACCCTCAGTTATGTCCCCTTTCACAGCAATTCTCACATCTGTAATTTCCCATACAGGTCTGTGTGCCCTGCTAGGCTGTAAGCCCTGTGAGGCATGGATTAGGGCCAGGGCCCCATTTTAAAAAAACAAACAAACAGCTTGGTTGAGATATAATTCACATGCCATATAATTTGCTCATTTATTTTTTATTTTTAAAAAAGTTTTATTTAATTATTTTAGAAAGAGAGTGAGCCGGAGCAGAGGGAGGAGCAGAGGAGGAAAGAATCTCAAGCGGACTCCCCTCTGAGCACGAAGCCCAACTCGGGGCTCCATCCATAACCGTGGGATCAGGGCCTGAGCTGAAACCAAAAGTCAGATGCTTAACTCAGGTGCCCCTATAATTTGCTCATTTAAAATGTACAGTTCAGGGTTTTAGTATATGCTCAGACATATGCAACCATCACCATAGTCAAATTTAGAACGTTTTCACCACTTCAAAAGGAAAATTTAGCTATAATCCCCTGCCCCATCCTCCCTCTCCAGCCCTAAGCAACCACTAATTTGCTTTCTGCCTCTGTGGATTTCCCTCTTCTGGATTTTCATGGGAATGGAATCATAGCATATGTGATTTTTGTGTCTGGCGTCTTTTACTTACCATGGTGTTTTTAAGGATCACCCATGTGGTGATGTGGATGAGTAGTTCATTCCTTTTCATGACTGAATAGTATCCCATCGTGTGGCTATACTATATTTTGATTATCCATTCATCCACTGATGGACGTTTGGATGGTTTCCACCTTCCAGCTGTTGTGAGTAATGCTGCTAATGAGCATTCACATACAGGTTTTTGTGTGGACACATGTTTTCATTTCTCCTGGGTGTATATCGAGGAGTGGAATGGCTGGGTCCTGTGGCAGCTCTCTGTTTAATGTTTTGAGGAACCGGCGGAATGTTTTCCAAAGTGGCCGCACCATTTTACAGTCCTTACTGTGGGCTCTTATGTCCTGTGTCTGTTCTGTCTGCTGAGTAAGTCGACCTTGATTGGAGCTGTCTTGTTCATCACTGTTACCAGCCCCTGGGTGGCCTGACCCAAAGCAGGTGCTTGATAAATATATACTGAATGAATGGAAAAGTGGATGAAAGCCTCCTTTTGAATATACTGTCCTCGACTTCCTCCCAGACTCTATCCTTACAACTTTCTCTGTGAACCTCTCTCTGACCCCCTTTCTGGACATAATCATTAGTTGCCTTTTCCTGTTGCTCCCATATTCTCTGCCTCTCATTATCTATGACTCCTCTGGGGTCAAGAGAAGGTATTAGTCAACTCGGTATCACCAGCTTCTAATGCAGGGGTTGGCACAGAATGGATGCTCTGCATGGGACCATGGGGGGAGGGGTCTAACACTCAGGGGCCACAAGGGGGAGTTTGTGGTGGGGGGATTGTTACAGGGGATCAGTGAGGCAACAGGAAGGTTTTGGGGGCCCCACAGAGGGTAGAACTGCTACTACCAAGTCTCATCTCCAGGTCTTGGGGCTCCCTAGGAGGGAGAGGGGACTAGAAGTTTCTCCTCCCTGGCTGGACTGGTGCCCATCTGCACAGCTTTCCCCAGGCCTGCACCTGCCCTGCCCTGAGACTGGTCCAGGATGGGGAGGCTGCTAAGCATCAACATAATTCGGGCCCCCACAGGCTTTCTGTAGGACATGGGCAGGGGACCATGTGGTGAGGGGGCCTACGTGTATAAGGCCATGGTTTTTAACATGGCAAGTGACTTGCAGTCTATTGGGGTGTGATATGCAGGTTTTAAATGCAGTTTGTATGGATCCACATTTATTCCACAGGCTGTTTGCAGATCATTCATAGGTAGCTTTTCCATGAGTATGATAACCTTCATTTCCACTCCCAAGCCCTCCCAGCTCCCAGCTCCCAAAGGCTGCTCATTGGTTCCCCTCCAGCCTTCTTGTACCCCACAGAGCCAAGTGAAAAATCCGGATTCCTGCAGCCTGGGAACAGTCAGTTTATTGGGAACAGACAAGCCCAGAGGCTTATGACAGAGATGGAAGCTCCCTGGGTGGGTGGGTTCCTGCAGGATGCAGCACTAGGGGCCTCTGGGGAGATGGGGTCAGCACAACACCTCCTTCTGTGCAGCCCCTGAGCCAAAGCCTCCCAGTTGCTGGGCAGCCCCACATCGCTATAGCCAGGAAAACATGTTCATATCAGACCGAAAGCAGGAGGACCTAGAAAGAGAGGGAGCAGGACCAGGGGCGGGGCGGGGGGTGGTGCCGTGAGGGCTATGTACAGAGGGTGGGGGAGGGTCTTGGTTCCATTGAGCAAATGGTGTCGGCTTGTGATTGTCTCTCCATCCAGGAAGTATTCCACGTCCCCTTGCCTTTGTTTTGGCATTTACCCGCCATCAGCTGCCAATGCAGCCCAGGAAAAGGATGTATTTTCATAGTGTGAGTCCAGCACCCCTGAGCAGGTAAATCTACTGCCCAAAGACCAGCCCTCCATTCTACGTGCCACCCGAGAGGACCATGAACAGGTCTCGAGTGATCCTGAAACACTGGCACTTGGCTTTGGAGTTCAGAATGGGATTTGATCATTGCAATAGTGCATGTGTTAGCTGGGTGTTAAAAGAAGTTCACTTAGGTGCATGAGAGCCAGACGAAAGGGAGGTGGGGAACTTCCAGGGGTTGGGAGTGGGAGACTGGCTTTGTGGGCAACCTTTCAGGGAATAATCCACAAAGCAGAACTTTGATGTGTTCACCCTGAGGGCCTAGCTCAGGGTCCGCACACGGCTAAGGGAAAGGTGACTCTTGCAGATGCCTGAGGGGCGCCTCTCAGTGAAAACCCAAGGGAAACCTGTGGCCAATACAGGAAGGTGGGGTTTGGGAATATCCTTGTCTTCAGCCCTGGTCGGGGGACAACATCCAGGCGGGGGGCTGGCTCCCCATCCCTGGGCTTCCAGCTTCGGGGGCCGTGCTAACACTTATAGGAGGAGCTGCTCCCAGCCCCTAGCTTCATGCTGGAACCCCTCCCGCTCGCACAGCCCAGCAGCCCCTGGGGCTCGCAGGGGATGTAGACTTCACCGGTGCCCATGACGCTGCAGCCCCCGCTGGTCTTGAGGACACTGGTGCCCCCTGGGCAGTAGTCGGTTCTCAGCACAGGTGTGCTGACCACACATGGCTCATAGAGGACTGCGCCTTTGGAGCTGCTCACAGCTGTGGGAACAGGGAGCGATGCTCAGGGTCCTGCACCGTGTGGCTCGAAGGACATGGCCCTGAAACCTCTCAACCAGGCCGTGCCCCCACCTGCTGCCATTCACCAATAAGGACACTCCCATTCCAGCCACCCGCTTCCCACGCTAGCCACAAAAAGTGCTTAGAAGCTCTCCTCTTTCTCCAGAGCCTTGGCTTCTGCTTCATGCTCTCAGTTTCTACTTGTCTGAACCTGCTTCACAACTGCTTTCTTCAGAGAGGCACCCCCTTGTCATGATGGTTGGTTCCCAGCAGCTTCCAGGCCCCAAAGCACTGAGGCCCAGCTGCGTCTCTGCTCCTAATATAATTCTGACTCCCAAAGTTAAGGACAGCCCCTCCATCTGACCAAGAGCTCCTGGCAGACAGAGCTATTCCCTGGGGGTGGCGAGGGCATGCTGATGTCTGGGCCAGGGCGGTGTGGTCTGTCCTTGTTGGCTTGATCAGTCCCTAGGACCCCAGAGCCCCAGGGGAGTGCGCATCTACTCACAGATATTCACGGGCCCAATGCCTTCACACAGCCTGGAGGGAGAGGAAAGAAGACACAAGGTAATTGCATGGAGAACAAGGTGGATGAACGTGGGGCACCCTTCTTCCTGACCATGCCGCCGCCGCCGCCGCTACTGAGCACTATGTTCAGGAGGAGGGCCTGCGGATTCTGGGCTGTTTGGGACTTTCCCTGACTGCAGGACAGGCAATCCCACCTGCAGCCTCAGCAGCGACCAGAGGGAGGAGGGAGAACGTGCCCTTGGTGCACAGCCCTGACCCACCTGTGCTCCTCGCCCTCCAGCAGCCGCCTGTAGGTGGCGATCTCAATGTCCAGGCCCAGCTTGGAGTTCATCACCTCCTGGTACTCCTTGAGCAGGCAGGCCATGTCCTGCTTGGCCTTCTGCAGGGCCTCCTCCAGCCCGGCCAGCTTGCACTTGGCATCACTGAGGGCTGCCTCGCCCTGCTGCTCTGCCTGGGTCAGCGCAGCCTCCAGCTTGCAGCGCTGGGGGAGAGGGCATAGCAAGGCATTACTGGGGGCCCTGGGAGCCCTACGCTGACTCTCAGAACAGGGAGAACATGGTCATTGTGAGATAATAAAAAATACATATATTGGTCTCTGCCCCCAGTTCCTGGCACAGAACTCCTAAATCCTTGTAATTCCCCAAGTGATAAAGAGCATTAGGAGCACCTTTTGATTTAATATTTGGTCTTTGACCCTGGCTTCTGACACAGAGTTCTCTAATCCTTTGGGATTCCTGGAGGATAGCAATGTCTGTTGTTCTAATGAGGTGACTCTCGGTGAGTCCTCGATGGCTCCTGGATGGGGGGGACTGGTCACCAGAAAGACCAAGCCATGACTAGAAGCTTGGGATTTTCAGCCCCACCCACCCATTACCGGAGAGAGGGGAGAGGCTGGAAATGGAGTTAATAATTGATCATGCCTAGGAGAGGAGGCCTCTATAAAATCCCCCAAGTATGGGGTTCACGTGGCTTCCACGTTGGTGAACATGCAGAGGTGCTGGGACATTCATGTGCCCAGAGTGTGGCATAGAAGCTCCGTGTCCTTCCTGCCTACCCTGCCCTATGTGTCTCTTCTATCTGAGTGTTCATCCATGGTCTTTATCGTAGCCTTTTATAACAAACTGTTAAAGAGTAAGTAAACTGTTTCCTGAGTTCTTTGAGCCACTCTAGAGAATTAATTGAACCTGAAGAGGGGACCATAGGAACCTCCGATGTACAGCTGATGGGTCAGAAGCGCAGGGGACAACTTGGATGCGGTCAGCATCTGAAGTGGGGGCAGCGGGGTGGGACCCTTACCCTGTGGGGTCTGACCCTCTCTCCAGCTAGATAGTGTCAGAGTTGAGTTGAACTGTAGGACACCAGCTGCGGTGGTGTAATTGGCTGGGTGAGCAGCTTCGTGAGTGTGGGTTAGGAGGAGGAAGGAGATTTCCTTCACAGTCATGGGGACATGCCAGATTCAAAGCTGCTGTGCCTCTCATCCCAGGATTGTGACATCTGGCTCCTCCTGAAACGTCGGACCCACTTCTGTCTATAACACCTCAAGGAGATCTGAGCAATTTCTTTGGGGCTAATAGATTGGAAGGGTCTGGCTGGTCTTCACTAGCCTAGGAGGACAGAGTGGGTCTGCATTTATGGACTCCTGGGAGTCATCTGGAATTTCAAGATCACAGGACTGGAGACTTTGGGTTAGAAGGGCCCATGGCAGCCATCTTTTCTGTCCCCCCGTCGAGGGGAGCACCCTTGCTATTTCATCTGGGACTGAAAGTTGCCTAGAGTCTCTCTAGGACTTCGCTGTTTCCCTAGGCTGCTCCTGCTGTTGGTCAGCTTTCGTAGAAAGGGCCTGTTCCCTCATAAGCGAGGGGCACAAGTTCATTCCCACCTCCAGGTGCTCCCAGGGAGAACGGACCTGCCCCCCAGGACCAGCAGTGAGGCGACCTGTGATGGGACCTCACGACCAGGGCTTTCTGGCCTCACCTGGGCTTTCACATTCTCAATTTCTTGCTGAAGCCGCTGGATCAGCTTGTTCATTTCTAGGATCTCGTTCTTGCGGTTGCGGAGGTTGTCACCGTGGCTCCCGGCCGTCAGCCGCAGCTCCTCATACTGCCGGGAGCGGGACGGGCGGGTCAGAGCCCTGGGCACTCACGCCCACACCGTGGCGTCTTACAGCCCCCTGTTCTCACCGTCCGGAGTCTCTCCTCCAGCGAATTCCTAGCTCAGGGCTCTCTGGATTCTTATGCTTGTTCTGCTCCCCATCCCCTTTGCATTTCTGGTCAATCTTGGGGTCCTTTTCTGGGCTGCTTCTTTTTTCTTCCCCAGCCCTGAACGTTCAGGCTTATTAAATGCTCCTCTAAGGTCTCCTTTTTCCTGTTTAGCTGTGGCTTGTTTTTTTCTCCCTAGCCCAGAGCCCCAGGGTCTTCTGAGGGCTCCTTCCCATTTAGAGTTCCCTCTGGACCTTAGAAGGGGTTTCTGTGCTCAGCCTGGGATGCCTGACAGATCTGGGAGTGAGGACAGACCACGTTTGCCTCACCAGGGTAGGTACCTTCTTATATTCTCCTTCAAAACAATAGAAAACAAAATGCAGCGTTACTTCCTACTTTGATTTAACATTTTTTTAAACTTTTGCTGCTCCAAATTCAATTTCTGAATAATGTTTTATAGATTTACATCTATAGATTAAAAACAACTAGCCAACTTTTCTGCATATAATGGATGGGAGCCTTTTGCATAGAGAAGGCAAACAAGTGATAAGCAAATCACTCTCTTTGGCTCTTTTGTTGTTTGGCTGTTGTGACAAAGCCTGCAGTTGCCTTGGCAATATGTGCTCTCCTCATCTTCCAACAGAATTCTGCTTTTATTTGGGGTGGCAGTGAGCCCAGATAAGAGAATATTTCTTGGCTTTTTCATTAATGAGATCTATGGGTAACGCTTCCAGGAAAGCTGTTTAAAGTGGGGGATGACCCAGTTGGCGTGTTTCTTTTTCCCTGTGTTCTTCCTGCCTGGAATGAGCATGTGAGATTAGCGATATGGCAGCCTTCTTGGGACATGAGGCAACCGTGAGGATTACAGCAACGTTAAGGATAGCAGAATAGAAAGCGAGAAGGAGCTTGTGTCCCTGATGGCAACAGAGAACTCTCGTGTCATCTGTGGGCAGTCTATTTCTGTAACCTCTTTGAGGACCGGGATGGTGTGACTCTTAGTACCCTTGCAGTGCCACACACCTCAGTAAGGCCATCCTTCCCTGGCCACCCTATTTAAAACCTCATTCCCACAACACTCCCTGCACTTCATGCTGATTGATTTTCTTCAAAGCGCATGCCACCATCTAACGGACACCCACCTACTGATTCACCTTGTGTATTGTCAGCCCCTCCGCCCCCCACCCCGTCCTCTAGAATGAAAGTGACACATAGGCAGGGTTTGCTGTCTATTCAGTCTCCTGCTGGAATCCAGCATCTAGAACAGTGCCTGGGGTATGATGGTTGCTCAATAAACAGTTGTTGGATGAAGAAATGACCGAGCGAATGAATGCTTGGTGTCTTTCGCCGACAGGGCAGGCGAGACGGAGATGATAATATTTGCAAAATCAAATTGCCCTTGGGAGTATCAATCTCCCTCCCAGCAAGCCCCTAATTCCCTCCGTCTGGGGCCGCTTTAATGACCGCTCCTGCCCTACCATCAGTACCCACTGCACCATTAGCCTCCCTCACGCCCTGAAGCCCAGGGCCCTCTTTGCAGTCATTGCCAATTAGTGCTTCTTGAGTACTGCCTAGGGGAACACTTCCAGTGTCGGTGCGTGGGTAAAGCTGGGACGCCCGGCACCCTGATGACAGGCCTGGGCTGTCCGTGGGCTCCCCTCCCACATGCTCTGCAGGGACCTGGCCCCGGAGCCTGGCAGAAACAACAGGACCCGGGGTTTACGGGGTTCCCTGTGGTTGTGGTGTGAAGCGGCCCTCATTATCTTCTCACTCACTCCCGAGGGGAGGGGGGGGGGTCTGGGGTCCCAGCCCGGCCCTGCCCAGGCCTCACCCGGCTCTGGTACCAGGCCTCGGCTTCGGCTTTGCTGCGGCTGGCGATGTCGTCATACTGGGCCTTGATCTCGGCAATGATGCTGTCCACATCCAGCTCCCGGCTGTTGTCCATCTTCACGATGACGGAGGTCTCGGAGATCTGAGACTGGAGCAGGCAGATCTCCTGGGTGGGGGGCAGGTGGGAATGTGTGAGCATTTAGAGGATAAAGGTGGAGGGGGGCAGGGGGAAAGCAGCTCTGACCTTCCCAGAGCAGATTTGCACAGGACTTTGCCGAGCTGTCCTGAGCCTTCCATCACCCACCTGTTCTTCATCCCCCCTCTAGTCACGCAGACCCAAGAGCCAAGGTCTGGGCCCTCTGACTTCTGGGAGTCTCACTGCCTGAGAACCAGCTGTCCGTGCTGATTTCTTCCCGTGCTCACTTTTGAGTCAACTTGCCCCGGACCGTCCCCGCTGGCCGGAGCTCTCCCACTCCATCATGCCCCCGGCACTGGCCCCTGACCGAGCCCCTGTGGGCAGTGGGGCTGCAGGTACCTCCTCATACAGGCCTTTTAGGAAGTCGATCTCCTGGACCAGAGCCTCTGCGTTGGTCTCCAGGTCAGCCTTCATCAGGAAGGCCGTGTCCACATCCTGCGGCCAGAGCAGGGACAACAATAACCTGGGGCCAGGGGAACGTGTGAGGGCCACCCCTCCTCCCACAGGGCCACCTCCCAGGCAAGCCAGTGGCTGGTGTGGGACCCACGTGTAGGCCCATGCGGAAGTGAAAAGGTGACAAAGCCAAGGATGGAGGGAGGAACCCCAGCCCCAGGACCCCATGCCTGGGCCTGGCACCCTGATAGGGAAGGATCTGACAGAGTGGGTTTTGAAGGAGCCTTGAATACAGCTTCTCAGAGCCCTCTGTGCGGCGCATGGGCCATAGAACACCTCGGTGTCTATCTGAGAACCTATCGCTATTGTTTTCATCTTTTGTGGTTGGAGTCAGCGGTTTTGTTTGGTTTTTGATTTGGCATTAGCTCTATCTCCAACTTCTCGGGCAGGTGTAGACACAACCCTAACTGGGTTGGGCCCGCATGAGTTGGGAGGTGGAGGCCAGGTCGATCACTGCCCTTCTGCAAGAAGTGGGGGACAGCTGGTTTTCCTCTTTCCCAGGATCGGTAGTGTTGGCCCGGGCTCCGAGGAGGGGAGAGGCCCTGCTGGGGGGTGTGTGGGCTGCAGACACGTTTGGACTCGGTCAGGGGCTGAGTGTGGTGAGGCCACCTGGGCCAGCTCAGGGGGCCTTCTCTCTCCCTGTGCCGCCCTCCCTCACCTTCTTCAAGGCGACAAACTCATTCTCAGCACAGGGCCGCAGGGAGAGCTCCTCTTCATACCTGGTGGATGGGCAGGAAGAAATATTTTAGTCTGGCTTGGGGGTTCAGAAGTAGCCTTGGTATCCAGCCTGAGGGAGGGAGCCTGGGGGGCAAATCTGCCTCTCACTGACTTAATGCCCTAAGGAGTCGCCAGGCTGGCCCCCATCATCACTGGACACCTCTAGCTCCTCCAGCCACTCAGGACAGATGATTGTCATCCTAGCCTCTCATTAGCTACTGTGCATGTTGACCTCCCTCCCCACTCCCTGGTAGCCTGTTCCTGTGATTAATCATCTTCTGGGAAGTCCTTCTTAAGGCCACTTTCATTCTATCTTGCTGCAAAGGAAGCCCAAGTCATCTAGTTGTTTCTTCTGGGAAGGTGGTGAAGAGTTGGCTGCCTTCTCTGAGTTGTTCTCAGATTTGGCTGCAGACACTGGAACCCCCGCCTGCCCCGTGCCCTCCCCCCAGTGGAGGTCTGAGCCTGGCCTCTACTTGCAGAGGTAGCAATTACCCACTTTACCAGAGCCGTAGAGACAGCCCGGCCACCTCTAGGCTCCGAGGGAGCTCCTCACCCACTCCCTGTCTCCCTGGGCAATGGAATCAGGGCCAGGAGGGTCAGTCTGGCTGGGATGACTCAGTCTGATGAGTGATATTGATCCATTAACATCCTCACTGTGCTTCCTGACGCCCATCCTTCCTTATTCCAGCAGACCTCGGCCTCAGCATGGGCCCCGGGAGCTGGAGCCTTCTGCCTGGGCGTGAATCCCAGCTCGGGCAGGTGCTAGTCATGTGACTTTGGCGAAGGGACTTGGGTGAGGGACTTCTCTGTGCCTCAGCTTCATCATGTACAGAATGAGAATGACCTCGGTCCAGCCTCAAGGAGCTGCCGTGAGCTAATGCATGCACTGGTTAGTGTCTGTCAAGCGCTGGGCCGCCCTGGCATGAGGTCCAAGCTGCATAAGCATTGGCTGTTACTATCAAACCAGCATTTAGTGTCATCCTTCTTCCCCCAGCTTTCCCCGTCCACAGTCTTCATCGTGAGCTGCAAACCACGTCTCCTGCCCACCTTGTATGTTACCCGCCAAGAAAGGCATTGCTCCGGCTGAGAGGGCTGTCCTTGCCACATCTCACCTGTCAGGGTCTGCTTCAGTGGTCTCTCTCACTTGGCACACTCTGGCCCTTCTTGTCACCTGCTCCCGTCCCTTCCCCTTTTCTGGGATCTACTCCGGACTCCCTTTTTGTAAGGCCCTACTAGAATGAAACTTCCTCATGGCCCCGAGCAAATGGCACCTCCTCCAGGAAGCTTTCCTGGGTCCCGTCTGCACCCTCACTGTCTGGACATTCCTCTCCACTTCTGCCTCGTACCCCATCGTAACAGTTTGTGTGCATGGAGGTCTATGCTGGACCAGGGGATCTTGAGGGCAGGAGCCAGCTCAGCACAGTGTTTGGCACCAGGAAGGCATAGGACTGACACCTGCAGCATGAGTGGCCCCCATGTGGCTGCATTCCACTGACGCACATCCCTTAGGAACCGTGGCTCTGAGCCTGCTTGCACCGCTTCTTGTCAATGGAAATGTGTCTCTCTCAATCTTCCCCCACCAACGTGTGCTCCCATGGACCCCTGGACCCAGAGACACCCACCTAGGACCCATGAGGCCATTTATCCAGGCCTCAAGCCTCTTGCAGGCACTGGACCCAGCAGCCTGCAAGCTCCTAGTTAGCATCTGTTTCTCGGCTACCTTCTCCTTGGAGGCGGGCCAGGAGCTGCCCTCGGGGAGGGCAAGTCTAGCAGGCCACCTGACCTTAACCACAAGGGCTGGGGACGTAGAGCCCTGGTGGTGCGGGGAGGGGTGATGGCTCCCATCTGTGGACTCGAGGTCCAGGAGCTGAGTATCGGGGAGTGAGGGAAAACGTGGGCCAGGTTAGCTTGGATGTGGTCCCAGGAGGTGCCGAGAAGGGCTTATCAGGAGGAAAGGACAGTGGGAGCAAAAGCTTGGAGGGAAGAGGGTTTGGGGGCCTGTTTGCGGAATAAGACGTGGTTCCGGATCTGAACGGGGATTGATAGAAGATACAGCCAACCACGTGGTAGAGCAGAGCCCTGGAGGGCGGGAAATGGCAGGAGAAAGAACTAGTATTACAGGGAGACGAGGAGGGCCTTATTGAGGGAGGGCAGCAGAAAGGGAGGTGAAGACAAGTACACAAGTTCAGACCTTCTACCGCGTTACTCGACGGGCAGTATCCTAGGTGTTCTGCCTGTGTTATCCCACTGCACTCTTGAGCTCTACCTGATCCACGAAGTTGGACACTTCCCATTGCAGAGATGGGGAAACTGAGGCCCAGGCTGTTGATGGAGCCTGCCTCAGATTCCCTGGTGGGGTAAACGTGGGCCACACTCACTTTTTCTTGTAGCTTTCCATCGTGTCCTGGAGGCTGCAGAGCTCAGACTCCAGCCTGGCCCGGTCCCCCGCCACGCAGTCCAGCTGCCGCCGAAGGGCAGAGATGTAGGCCTCAAAGATGGGCTCTATGTTGCTCTGGCAGCACCTCTGCTGCTGCATGAAGTTCCACTTGGTCTCTAGCAGCTTGTTCTTCTGCTCCAGAAAGCGCACCTGCCGCCAAGAACAGGACGTCACGGAGGGCAAGGGAGCCTGGGGACCATGGCTGGGAGACAGTAAGAGGTGACGGGGTGGGTGGGCAATGGGATCAGCGTGTGCTCTTCCTCCCAACACACTGCTGCCAATGGGCTAAAATTTTCAGATGAGGCTCTCGCCGTAGACTGGCACCGGAGGATATGTCTCTGTGAATCCCCTGCCCAGGGGAGCTTTTATAAGACCCTCACCTTCCACCCAGGGGTCGCACGTTGTTATGGGAGGAGTACTGTCCCAATAGGCCTGGGACAGGGCCACCTTCCAGCCCTGCCCACCAAGCCTTGCAACCTCAGGCAACACATCCTGTCTCTTTAAGCCTCGCTCGGCTTCCTAAGTTTCCTGCTTGGTGCCGTGTCTGGGAAGCACTTCAGGAATCTTCATGCTAATGCAAACTGCTGACAGGATGCCTGGGAGTTCAGGCTTTCTTTGGTCACAGCCCAGGGGCACTCAGGGGAGGTCAGATCAAAGGCTTGGTCCTAGGACCCTAAGCTCTCTCCCCTGACTCTGAGGCATCCTGCGTGGTTGCGTCCAAAACATGTCCCTGTCACGGGAACATGGAGAGCTACCCGCCAGCTTTTCCCTTTTGGTGGCTTAGAAACCGAGATGAGGAGACCTGAGTGAGCTGATCACGGCCACCCCCTTAGCCATTGGTGGAGGGAACACGGTGTCCAATCCTCGGAAGCAATCTGCAGAGGGAGAAATGTTGCCTTACTTCTGGTCGACGGCCACATCACTGTGGGGGGCAGGGAGGGGTGGCTCCCAGCCTCACGAAAGTGGTGTGATGTTGCTGAAGGTCAGGGCCCAGAACTTAAATGAGCTTTAAAGATAAAACTGTAAGTGGAGCGGTTCCCATTTACCGAACTAAGTTTCTTCTGGAGCACTTTTACCTACATCTTACCTCCTTTGACTGCCCACCACCAAGGCCCCCTTCCCCACTGGGCAGCAGGGGCCCTGAGGCTGAGAAGTGAGAGGTTTGCACAGGGCCTCAGGACAACAGGAGTGGAGCCAACACCAGGGCCCAGGCCTCCTGACTTCTGACCCAGGATTCTTTCCCTACACCTGGGGGCTCAGCAGAAACACTGGCTCAGCCCCTGATCCCAGGAGCCTCCCTGGGGTGTGGGAAGAGGTGCAGAGGCAGCTGCTTGGAGTTCCGATTGGCCAGGTCAGTGCCTTTCAAAGGCCACACACCACCCCTCCCTGTAGCCTGTGGGAGCTGTGGCTTTGGTGACAGCAACCGTGTGCCCCAGCTCTGACTGCTCCATCTTCTCCTCACACCAGGCCTACTTTGGTGGCAAATCTGGGGTCACGGTGCCCGTCCCTGCCTCCAGGCCCAAGGCTCTCACCCCAGCTCAGGCACTCAGAAGGCGGCTCTATTTTCACAGCCTCCTCTGCCTTGTTGGTTTTTCTTTTCAGTACCTATCATTGCTTTGGAAGTTCCTCTTGTAGTCTGACCTCAGGCAGCCCTTGTGATTTTCTTAGGTAACATTCAGAGAGAGATGACAAGAGAGTAAAAAAAAGAACTAGCAGGTAGAAATGTCTGGTGCTGAGCCTGATTGAAGCAGCTTTCGATGATTAGGGGTCAGACAGTACAGGAGAGGCCGGTCCATCCACTGCACCTTCTCTGTTGCCTCCCTGCCCCGGATGCAGAGCACTCTCTAAGTCCCAGAGCCCCCCGAACAGGGTGCCTCCCTGTTACCTTGTTGATGAAGGTTGCAAAGCGGTTATTCAGGCACTTGATCTGCTCCTTCTCGTCCCTCTTCACCCTCTGCACGGCCGGGTCGATCTCCAGCTCAAGCGGGACCAGCAGGCTCTCATTGATGGTGACGGGGGCGATGCAGGCCGAGGGCCCACAGGGGACCCCCGCTCGGTACCCGAAGCCAGGCAGGCCACACCTGGAGGCCACCCGGGGCCTCCCAAAGCCCACATTGCACAGGCTTCGGGAGCCCAGGCAGCCCAGGGCGCGGAGCGCCCCCCCGCCCCCAGACCGGCACGGCCCCTTGCTCACTGCATAGTGGGTGACCATCCGGGGGAGGACAGCGGAGCAGGAGCTGAAGCTCCGACCGCCGCATCTGGAGCCCGGCTGGAAGGAGCGGCACGACATGGCGGGGGAGAGGCAGAGAGGTGGCTGGAGGGGAGAGCGCGAGGCCCGAGTTCTCAAGCCAGCCCAGCTTCCCCCCTTTTATCTCACTGGGGGTGGAGGGCCAGGCAGAGTCAAACCCCAAATCACCACAAACAGGTTTATAAGCTTGGGATATTGGCAGCTGCTAAGTACCAAGGTGGATAATTAGGGTAGCGAAGAGCAAAGGGAAGGAGCAATGGGCAGTGTTGCTGTCCTCTTTCCTTGTTTATGGGGGCGATGAAAGGGGCCAACCAGACAAACGTTTGGCATGTTGCGTGGCTCAGCTTCAAGGAAAGGGAGATTTAGGACTTTATGCCATTTAGTGGTGGGGAGAGGCATGAATTATACACCCCCGTTGCCCAAGACTAGAGGCCAAATTAACTATGCTTGTGGATGCTCTATTTCCCCAAGGCTGCTTTTCTGCTTTTCTGCCGATGTGCCAGATCCAAGTGCCCTCCATAGGCTCTTGGGTGTTCCTAGAAGCTCCCTGGGAGGGAGGCTTTTGAGGTGGGAGAAGCCTCCACAAGCAGGTTGGGCCCTGCCCCTCCTCAGGCCAGGGGGCTGCTGGCTCTGGCTCGGTACCACTAAGGCTCCTGACATGGACTCCTGTCTCTGGGGCCCATTTAGTCCAAAAAAAGCCTGCAGGGGACTCAAGAGGAGATGCTTTGTGCTGGAGGAGGGGAGAGGAAGAGATGCTCTCCCCAAGACCCTTTGGACCCTCAAATATGCATTGATGTCAGCCATTAGGTTGACACTATTGTGTCACTAGCCTGTCCCCACTCCATCCCCAGCCTCCCCGAGGTAGACAGAGCCTGCCGTAATCTGAGGACATTTCCGGGGACCGTTGTTGCCCTCAGGAATTGCTCAGATGGATGCGGGATACCGGCTTCCTTCCCAGCACCCAGGTCACAGCTCTTTGGAGATGCTTGAAATGCCCCCCGCCCCTAACTCCCTTCCCTTTCCCTTTCCATCAGTTCTATCCATGAGACCTCTGCAGTTGCCGACTGTCTTTCCCTGCCATACTGGCTTTTTTCCAGGTCACAATTAAGCCAATAATGATAATAATAATAATAACATTTATTGGGCGTTTATTGAGTGCTGGGACCACGTCAAGCTCTACACCCACGACCTCATTTAATTGCATGACGGCACCGTGATGTAGTTTCTGCTTTCCAGATGAGAAACGTAAGGAGCAGAGTGATTAATTAAGCACCCCGAACCACGCAGCGCATCTGTGGCAGGCTGGGATTCGATCCCATTCTTTCTGTTGTCACCGTGCTCTGCTGCTCTGATGGAGAGAAGCCTGGTTGAGAATGGGGGTCTCCTGCTGATATGCACTGTCTTCTCTGCTCCACCTGAAGATTAGGAGCCTGGAGCTCCACAGTTTCGGTTTAACTGTGCTGTTTCACTGTCCCCTTCTTCCTAGTTTTGACTTTGGGTCCTAGAATGCTCGGGAGGGAAATTGGGGCTTGGGCAGGTCAGGGCTGTCACAGGAGGCCACGGGCAATGGTGGGAGGCAGAGGGGAGGTGGGGTGGGTCTTGTTGCATGATGGCAGGAGGGGGGGATTCCCATTCCGCCTTGGGGTAAGCATCACAGAGTGGGCCTAGGAGACGGTGTTAGAGGGGATGGTGGCAGTAAGAAGCCAGACCGCAGAGTACCCCCTCACCACTCCAAGGCCAGAGCATGGTGCAGTGACCTGTTGGGTCCCTGGGAGCCTAGGACCAGAGCTGGGGATCAGCGAGTAAGATGGTTGGCTGGATCTGTTGTGGGCGGAAGGCACTTGCTCCCAGAGAACACCGGTTCCAAGGCCGCCCTCTGAATGGGAGAGAAGACGCGGACTCTACCAAGACCTAGACGCCTTATTGAAGTGATATCAGGAAATAGGCAGGCATGCGGAGCAGGCAGTTCAGGAGGGTTTGAGACGATCAGAGCGGGGTGACCTTTTTTCTGACTTCATATCTCTCCTGTCTTCATGTCCACAACGGGCAGCCAGGCCCTGCTGGCCTTTGGAATGCATTTGGTCTTGAATGCATGGCAGGTGTGTGCCTACGCTGCTCCCCTCTTCCACCTCTCCTCTACCTCTGCTCCCTTCCCAGGCCGAGCAAGCATCCTCTGAGGGTGAGGAAAAATGCTGGAGGAAGGACTGCCTCTCTCCCGAGTCTGCCCTCTTAGGCCTTCCCTGTGGGGCAGGGGGTTTGGCGGACTGCCTTAAGAGTGTCAGTTCTAGCCAGGCCTGGGGCACGGACAAAGCCGCACTGCCGACGTGTCAGAGACAGGGAGATAGAAAAAGAAAGGTCAGGAGAAAGGCAGCAGGGGATATGTTGCCAAACAGATGAGTGGGAGAAGAAGAAAAGAGAGAAATGAAGGAGCAAAGGGGAGGGGTGGAGAGAGGAGACACACGGGGTGGCGGCGATGGAGGAGAACAAGGAGGGAGGGGGGAAAGAGCAAGGTAAGAAGGAAAGAGAACTTTCCAGAAAAGAGACATGGCTACCACAGAGCAAGGAGAGAGACTCCTGAGCCTGGAGGATTGTTCTGCGGGAGGATTCTCCCAGGGCCATTCTAACACAGGCTGATTGGGCTCCTCTGCCTGGTGCCTCTGCTGCCCGGCCGCCTTCCCACGCCTGGCCTGAGCCTGCCCCCCTCCCGCTCAGCAGCAGGGCAGCTCTGTGTGGGACGCTAATTCTAAGATTGGCTTAAACGAGGCAGATGTGAAAGGAAGTCGGCCATGAACTATCATGGCACGTAGCCCCAGGCCATGGAGAACTTTTGCGTTCTTGATAAAATCATTCTATTCTAGTATGAATAAGCGACTTGGTCATATTTTGAAGGGTGTTGATTTCGTATTCCAATATTCTGGTGGTGGGAATTGTCAGGGGAAGTGGCTGGGGGCCTGGCAGGGGACAAGACAGAAGGAAGTGAGGACACAACATGACTGTTGGGTTGGCAGCCTTCCCTGGTCGGAGGGGGCCTGCAGGAAAGGGTCCTGTTTGCAGTGAGAGAGCCCGCGCGTGGGAACTCTGGCCTAGACTACACGCAACTTCTCTGGGGGCACCAAGGTCAATTCTAAGCTCCCCCCTCCCCCATAAAGGACGGTGGGTGCCGTGGATCTGGCTCCGGTGGGAAGAGGAAGACCCTACTGCACCCCTGCTCTGGAAGCTGCTGACGGGCTAAGTCCTAGCCCAGGTCTTGGCACAGAGCAGTTGAGTGGGCATTAGTTGGAGTGGATGCCTGGAGACCCTGGAGGGCCCTGGGATAAGGAGCAAGGGGGGGTACGTCTGTGGGGACCCGTCTGGAGGCCGAGGGATGGACAAGGTGACAGCAAAGCGGCAGGCCTTAGGGCTGGGGATTGGGGGAGACTGGAGGGGGGCGCAGCCGAGGTGGGCGGGGCCCTTTAGCTCCTGTAACTCTTCTTGGTGGACGACGTCTTGGAGATGATGCGCACGCTGGAGCTGCTGCCGCCCATGCTGCGGCCGCTGGTGGAACTGAAGCCACCCCCGGAGCCGTAGCCCAGGCTGCAGCTGCAGCCGCTGCCTCTGGCCAGGCAGAGGCCACCACCTGAGCTGTAGCCTGTGTCCCCGCTGGAGGAGACCACGGCTGTGGAGAGAAGGCACAGGGTACCGCTAGCAGGCTCCCCCAGATCCCTGGGAGCCCCCCTCCCTGGCTCTAGGCCAAGGAGGGCCCCCTCCCGCAGGACTTCCTCAGGGAACAGGAATCTCCTGGGGCCAGGGGCCAGGGTCAGAGAGGGTGGGCATGGACTTGCTGCCTCAGCGTGAGTGTCTATATGGGACATCGCACTCTTCAAAGCTCTTTCACAGCTGTGACCATGTTGATCTCAACAGTCCTGAGAGGACACCATTACTGGAACGACCTCCACTTCCCAGAGGGAAAATGGAGGTACAGAGACATCAAGGTGCAAGCCCGGGGTCACACCTGCTGTGTCTGTTCCTCAGCTGCACAGGGCTCTCATACCGGACGGGGCGTGATGCCTCGTGTCCTGGGCAGGAGCGTAGGCTCCCATACTGGAAGAGGTCCTAAGGCCATCTGGGTGAACCTCCCCCAATTGCAATCACCTCTGACACATCACCAAAAGGCAATGGTTTATAGTACCCGCTCAAATACGTTCAGTGAGGGGGAGCTCACTACCATGGGACGCAGCTCCTCACAGCCTGTCAAACATTTGAAGATGCCTCATTGACCTCCCCTCTCTGTCCAGTTCTCCAGCTGAAGCATTCTTATTCCTTTTATCAACTGGTTTCAAGCCCTCCCCCATCCTGGGTTTCTGGCCTCCCTCGTGTGCTCTGAGCCACCATGGGACTAAGGAGACTCTCCATCTCATGCCCAGGACTCACCACTGCCTGAACATCCCTCCCCCTGCGGGGTCATTCCGAGAGATGATTCTTCCTGCTCTCCCCTCTGTGAGCTGAGGCCGAGCCATGCTCTACTTGTTCCATTAATTTGCTTCAATTCTAGATACGATTGTTTCCTTTTAACCAGTTTACTAACCTCTTGTTAGTTGTGTGAGTTTGAATCCTGCCAGAACTAGCTAAGGAATCGCGTTCAGGCTGCGGACCCATCACTCTGTATGTTGTCCTGTCCTGTGACTGGGGTCCTCTGGGGGCCAGAGTGGAGTCCTTCCTGTGGACAGGGGACCCCACCAGGACTGGTCCTGGGTGGTGAGGTCTCACCACAAGTTTCTTTTGAGTCCACAAAAGGGAAAGGCCAAAGAAGAGGGGGTCTCCACAGAGCTCTTAGGAGGGTCTTAATGACATCCCCGCCCATATCTATCACCAATTCTTTGTTAGTGATGCTATTGCTTCTGTTTTGATGCCCACTTTTCTATTTTCCCAAGACATTTACTCACAGATGTTCACGGGTCCGACGCCTTCCCCAGTGAGTCTGTTGCGGGGGGGGAGGGGGTGGGTGGAGAGAGAGAGACATTTCATTTGCTGAGAAGTTGAAGAGCCCAGGGCTCTTGCATTGCAGCTATCAGCACAGAGTGCTTACTGTGTGCCAGGCCTGTGCTTAGCAAGCCTTTTGTTCATCTAGCTAATATGAATCTGTGGGGGGGAAATCTAGAAGAGAGACCAAATCAAAATACATAGAGAAACGGGGAGAGGGATGCGTGTTCACTAGGTGGAGAGGGATGCGCATTCACTAGGTGGAGAGGGACATTCAGACTGTAGGCATCTCTGGGCAAACATGGAGCCCCTGAGGCCCTTCCCCGGTGTGGCCTGGGGGCTGGGCAGGAATGGCCCTGCTTATGGCCTTCCAGGTAGTCATGTGCCACCTCTGCCTGACACTGTCACCCTGACCCTCTGCCCCAGGTCCAGCAGCAACGATGGGAGAGGCTGAGACTGCAGGGTGCCTCTGGGGAGCAGCTGCATCTTAACCTTGTTTCTGCCTTTGGAATTTCTATCTGGGGCCTGACACTCGGGGGCTCTTGGTGTCTGTGGCGTGGGTGCTCTAGTGGCATCTGTTTGAGCCACGGTGGGAGCCATGGTACTTGAGCAGCCATGGTCGGGGAAGGCCCCCCACCTGCCCTCCTCGCCCTCCAGCAGCTTGCGGTAGGTGGCGATCTCGATGTCCAGGGCCAGCTTGACGTTCATGAGCTCCTGGTACTCGCGCAGCTGCCGGGCCATGTCCTGCTTGGCCTTCTGCAGGGCGTCCTCCAGCTCGGCCAGCTTGTGCTTGGCGTCCCTGAGGGCCAGCTCCCCGCGCTGCTCGGCATTGGCGATGGCGTTCTGGAGCGTGGCGCACTCTCTGGGGAAAAAAGGAGTTTGTGAGGTCGCCCACAGAGAATGCAGTAAGATGTGCATTTAAGGTTAAAAATATGGGAGAATTTCCTGAAATGGATTTCAAGCAAAGGAGATTGGAGCTTCATCATCTTTAAAAATAAGATTAACCGCTGTCCTTCTTGGTTAATTTGAGGCTTAGCCGTAACGGAGAAAATGATTTTGGGAGAGTCCTTTCTGATGCCACGCTTCTCTGCATAGTTTTGCCTTGTATGCCCCTGGAGGACAGACCCTTCCCTCGAGGAGCAGCTGCTGGGTAGATCTCAGAATGAAGGTTCCGACTTCCCTGGTGGGGCGGGAGACCGCACAGTTACATTCCTGGATGGTCACTCATCGGGGGAGGCTTCTCTCTGCAGGGGCCGAGTTGGGACCAGGCCCAGGTCTGCCGGTGGGCAGGGGCATGGATGGGATGTCTGCTGGGAGCTCAGCCCTACCTGCTTCTTCAGGTTATCAATCTCGGAGCGCAGTCTCTGCATCACGCGGTTCAGCTCGGAGATCTCCATCTTGGTGGTGCGGAGGTCATCCCCATGCCGGCCAGCAGACTGCTGCAGCTCCTCATACTGGGGGAAGGGGATGGTCAGGCCAGAGGAGAGGTGGCCGTGGCTTCCCAGGGCCCAACAGGCTTCCAGGGTGCTGCTTGGAAGTGCCTCCCTTTGCCCCCACTGCTGCTTTCCATCAGATTCCATCTGCACTGTCCCTTGGCTCTGCCCCTCGCTCTCCATGCCTGCAGGCCCCACCCCACAGCTGGACCCGTCCTGTGTCTGGTCTCTCATCCTCCCCCCCCCCACATCAGGTATCCTCACAAGCTCAGCAGCACACAGGGTGCCTGTCAGTCTCGGATTTTTAAGCTCTTTCATATTTGTGGCTCCCCTGCTCAGAGTGTTTGCTCTCTAACCTGGAAAATCTCATTGTGTGGCCCATGTCGAGCCTTTGGTCCCAGCCCCTTGGCCACCACCAGCTGCACCTCCCTTCTCTGGATCCAGGAGGCTGAGCCTTGCTCTTATTCCTACCTTCCCTCTCTGGTTCCTGCTAGCTGGTGCTGTCCAGCAGTCCCTTGTTGGCTTCTATAGAGCATTGGAGATGCGTCCATCCTCCCCCTTGCAGAGGATTGACCACCTCCTGCCTTCATCTGGTTGCTCCCCCAGGTCCCGATGGTGCTGCCTGAGGGGTGCTCCCGATAGAGGGTAAGCCCCAGGCTGAACTCATCCCTTTGACCCCATCAGACTGGGACACCTGACAGAACAAGCTCTTACCTAATTTGCCTTTGAAATCCCAGTTCTCTAAGATTGTTTCCTGGACTTGACCTTGACGCCTCACCTTGGTCTGGTACCAGGACTCGGCCTCAGCCCGGCTGCGGTTGGTGATGTCCTCGTACTGGGCCTTGACCTCAGAGATGATGCTGTCCAGGTCCAGCTTGCGGTTGTTGTCCATGGACAGCACCACAGAGGTTTCTGAGATCTGGGCCTGAAGCTGAGCCAGCTCCTGTGAGGGGGCCCAAACGGAAGAGCTGAAGCAGGGTGTGTGTGTGTGTGTTGGGAGACAGTGTCCAGGCCCGGGAAACAGACCATGACATTGAGGACCTCACTTGTACTGTTGGGATGCAGCATCTTGTATAGGCCTGAAGGGCTGGGAAGGACATTAGGGAGGTCACTGAGTTTACACTCGGGCTTGACTGTCACCTCATCTGCGCGCAGGGAGAAGCCACACGGGGAACTCCAGCTGGCCTCCTCCAGAAGTCACTCCCACTGTCAAGGGAGTGCACCTTGCGGGGACCTGTCAGTGGCGGGCTGGCTCATGTTCTGAGAAAACACAGCCTTTCACACCAAATAAAGAAATCCTCTTGTGACCGAAAACTGAGTCAGAAGGAGCCAGAAAGCTCTGCTTGGTCTCAGTCCTGTTGCCCAACGTGGCTCCTCCCTGCTCCTCAGGGATGGGAAAAGGAAATCAGCTCAAGACCGCAGAAAGGGCACCGGAACAAAGCATTCGAGTCTGGAATCTGCCAAGAGGGTTAGATCACTTCTCTGAGTCTCAGAGGGGCTGGTCCTAGCACTGTTTCACAGGCTTTCTGCAAGGATTAAATCAATTCATGTCTACATAACACGGTTTTTGAAACAGTAAACCACAATTAATTTGTTAATGATCACTTTCCAGAATCATCTAAGATGGCGGTTCCCAAGATGGGATCCTGAGACCAGCAGCAGCAGCATCACCTGGGAACTTGCTTGAAACGCAACTTTTTGGCTTCTACCCTAGATTCACTGAATCAGAACTGGTGTTTTGACAAGCAGTCTAGAAGATTCTGATGCACTTTAAAATTTGAGAATCCCTGGTCCACAGCACAAATCTAGTAAAAAATATTCCTCTCCTTTGTTTATTAATAATTGGTTCATGCATTTGCTGCTTCAAGCAGTTATTATTTTGTTGTTGTTTTGCAATATGTTTTTCCCACATAGTTTTCCTGGTAGCTGACCTAACCTGGGCGGTGGGGGGGGTTTGGTCTCAGGCCACATGCTTGCAGTTGTCAGCATTGCAGTGAACAAGCAGAGAAAAATGATGTCTTTTTGCCCTATGTGGGCAGCAGGGTGGTCACTGCACCTGTCCAAAGCCATGGATCCCATGTTCCTGCTCCTGGAACATGACCCACTTCTGTTGGGCACCAAACATATGCAGTGCACGGGCATATCACCTGTCCTTACCAGGCCTACCTGGAGGCACACAGTGCACCCCGCACCCCATCTCGACCACTCTACCTCACTCGCTTGCCTCCAGCCACCTTGACCTCCTCCTGGCATTCCTGGATCCTCAGTTCTTCCCGTTTCTCATCAGATATCACCCACCTCCTGCCTGCCACCGTTCCTTGTTTCTCTCCATCAGCCCTACTATGCCTGAAATGGTGTAGTTATTCAATCCTCCCTGTGCCACCTGTGTTCTCCACTGTAATAGAAGCTCCAAGAGCTTAGGGGCTTTGTTGTGTCTGCTCAGCACTGCCCTTGCAGCCCCGAGGACGGTGTCTGGCATACGGAAGTGCACGATGATACATGTCCTCAGGAGAACCAGGTATTTGTGCTGGGTGCTTCTAGAAGCACCCGAGGGCTCACTAATTGCCGCTTGGTTTGTGAAATTGCATCATTCTGCAGCCTCTCTAGGAAGAGTAGCTGGTAAATTTGAGCTGGGCTGGATGAGCCAGGATGCTCAGCTACGTCTCGGGAGAGCATGTGCAATTCATTGACAGGCAGGTTTTTTGTCTGACCACCAGCACATGCGTGGTCCAAGTGGTCAAGTTTGAATTTCTTGCCTGACCGCCCAGCTGCTCCAGGGAGCCTTGTTTTGTTCCTCGGTAGGGAAAACAGCATCTGCTCCATGAATTCCAACCTGGAGACGGGCTAGGGAGCAGAGAGGAGACGAGGGAAGGAGCCTGCAGCCTGTGTACCCAGCCCAGGCCCCCAGCCCCTGACACTGCTTACCGCATTGTAGAAAGCTCTCAGGAAGTTGATTTCATCAATTAAGGCATCCACCTTGGCCTCCAGCTCCACCTTGTTCATGTAGGCAGCGTCCACGTCCTGGGCACAGAACATGCTGTCACTCTGAGGCCCATCCTTGGCGGGGCAGCCAGCCCCTCTGGCTGAGCGTTAGGCTGGAGAACGTCAGCGCCCAGGGATGAGGGCATTTCTTTGTTCCAGGCTCTGGAGTGGAACTTGCAGGATGGCGAAGACTATGTGGGGACCAGGGCTCTCAGGGAATGCTCACCCGCTCCCCAGCTGGTGCCACATCGACAGATCTTGGGTCACCTGCATGTGGTGAGGTCAACCCCATCCTGGGCCTGTGGGCCTCGGCTGCCTCTGGGCTCTCCCAGACTCTCCCCAGGCCCTCCTCCTCACACTCTCGGCCCCCTTCTGCGCTGCACACACTGCTATTCTGATTCCTATTTCCCTCCACCAGCTAGTTTCCCCTCCCTCTGCCTGCCCCTGCTGAGCAGGAAGGCCCACCACTCCGTGGAGCCAATCCCTGTCCTGCCCTGGTCCTCTTGAGCCTGACTTGATGTCCTGGAGCCTTAGCTCTGCACAGGGCCCATTTTGCTTGTTTCTCCCTGCAGGGACTCCACACGGAGAGGGGCTGGTGTCGTGATTTATAGCGGGGACTCTGGAGTCCCGGGTCCTGACTCATTTCTGATTTTCTGGGTAACGTTGGGTCACTTACTTAACCTGCCTGAGCCTGAGTTTTCTCACTTGTAAAGTAAAACCTGCTTCAAAGATTAGCTACGTGAATTAAAAGTTGCGAGGCCGCTGGTTTCAGGGGTGTCACTGCCAGAAGGGGCGCCTTGGGCCTGGGAGCCAGGAGGGAGCAGCTCTGTCCCCTCACCTTCTTGAGCACCACAAATTCATTCTCTGCCACTGTGCGCCTGTTGATTTCTTCTTCATACCTGCGGGAAGGATCACGAAGGGGGTTGTCAAGGTGGTCACTTTGTAATATATAAAAATATGGAATCAGTATGTTGTAAGCTTGAAACGAGTATCATATTGTATGCTGATCATAAATCAATACAGAGAAGTGGATGGGTGTTAGGAGCAGGGTTCTGGGAATGAGGTCTAACAGGGGGGCTGTAGGTGGGTAGGCGGTGTGGGTCTCCAGAACAGCCATGCAGAGTGAGCTACTGGAGCATAGCTCTCCCACTACACATGTGTCCCCATCCCAAGTCAATCACACAACCACTTCTGTCCAAATACAACTCAAGCCCAAAACAACAGTAAAGCAGAACCACCCCTCATTCCTTCTGAGGTTGTCTTTCTTGAGGCTTTGCTCTGTAGAGTGCTGACGTTTCCATAAAGGGGTCAGCAGGCTTCCCTTTTTACCCCCTGCTATTGCCCTAAGCCAAACAGAAAGGAGGAACAGAGGGGTAGTCTGGCCCAAGGCAGACAGCCCCAGGCCTTGCACCTGGGTGCAAGGAGGCCAGGGTGGCTCCACCACCCTGTGGCACCCTCATGTTGCCTTGCTTAGCTGGACTGAACCACGGAGAGGGAGCGGTCCTCAAGCTAATAGGGGCCCTCCCTCCCCCACCCGCCCAGGCTTCCCATTTTTCAATTTGCCCCTAGACAGCAGCCCCTCTCCCCTCCTGCCCCTCCAGGGGCAGCACGTGGAGGTGCCCCCTTGCTCACTGAGCTCTGGGAAGGAAGCTTTCCCTCTGCTCTAGGTAACCCATTTCCTTCCCAGCCCTCCTAAGCCTCAGTGAGCCCCACCCTCTTAGCAGCTCTGGGCAGTTGGGGTTTGGGCTTTGTCTCTTCCATCTCCCAGCTGAGTAACCTAGGGCAGGTCACTTAACCTCTCAGAGGCTCTCTCTCATCTCTGAATGGCGTGTCATTATTTTTTTAAAACCACAAGTACTCCCCCGCACTAAGTGTATGTGGGATCGCCTCGCTTTTACGTTGCTTCCACTGTCCAGTAGGATCTGAGAAAAGCTCATTCCCGCCGCTGAATGTTCAGCACTGTACCTTCTCCAGAGTGGATGTCGTTTTCCCTATTGCTTCCCCATGCTGCCTTTTAATGAAATCTGAACATCTTCTCTTCACCTAACTCCATGCAACTGTCCTCACCTTCTGTGTTTTCCAGCTCACAGGCCCTCCCCCTGCCTGGGCCTCGTCAGGGCCCTGTCACAGGAACATCACTGTCCATTAACCAGGACACACTCTTCAACAAATGACCCCATCCTCCTCCCCTGTGCCTCTTTCTTTCTCCACCTTGAGCTTTGGTCTCCTCCTCCAGGAAGCCTTCTTGGACTGAAACACTGTTACTTCATGTTGCATACATGTTCTAAATTATCCATCTGCACTTGTTTCTCTTGCCTGTGTCTGCATCACTACACACCTAATCATCCCTATAATAAAGATAGCTAACGCTTATTAACAACTTACTATATGCCAGGCACTGGACACCCTACCAAGTATTTCACATGCAAGCTTTGATATGATATTCCCAACCCCTACGAGGTGGGCACTATTAATATCCCCTTTAGCAGACAAAGGAACTAGGGTTCAGAGAGTCAGAGGTCGTTCAGTTAGTAAGTAGGTGAGCCAAGATTCTAAATCCACTGACTCTAGATTCTATAGTGTTGTGCAAGAGAACTTTCTGTGATGATGGAAATGCACTGTATCTGCATCCACTCTGGGACCCATTATCCACATATGGCAACTGAGCACTTGAAGTGTGGCTAGTGTGACTGAGGAGCTAAAATTTAAGTTTTATTTAACTTTAATTAATTTAAATTTAAACAGCCACAGGTGGGTGGTGGCTACCATTTAAACTCAACTCAGACCTGAATTCTCATTACATTATACAACTATAACCAAAACTCCCCATCAAGTCACTTATTTTGTTTGGACCAAGAGCATTAGAAATAAATTAAAACAATAAAAATAAGAAGCTGCTTGAATCCATAGGCACGAGCATGCTATCATGTTTAGTGGGCTCTGTGCGTGTGTGTGTGTGTGTGTGTGTGTGTGTGTGTGTGTGTGTGTGTGTGTGGTTCCATGGAGAAGGCCTCAAATCTGTCTCCTTTTGCTTTGTTCCCGGCCTTGGCCAGGGTTGGGGTGAGTGTGCGCACGTCGTGTAAGTTAGCAATGGGGCTGAGTTGAACAAATGTGACAGCGGGAGTCTATGGGTTTCATTCTTAACTCATGAGTTGCCACCTGCACAACACTGGCTAAGTCAGAGCCTGTCTCTGATCCTTACTGTCCCCATCTGCAGAGTTTATACGGTGGTCGTGCAAACCCTGCTCTTTGCGCCCGTGCCAGTCATCATCATCATCTCCAGCCCCACCCCTCCCCAAAGCCTCAACATTCTTGGCCACAGGGCCCCAGGTCTTTTTCTGATTCCGCCTCGCTGCCCTGAGGGTGCGTCCTACTGCCTCCCTGGACTGGACGCTTGCAGAGAGCGGGGCCTCCCCAGGACCCTTGGGGCATCCGGCTGAGTGTTTACTCACTTGTTCTTGAAGTCTTCCACCACGTCCTGCATGTTCTTCAACTCCGTCTCCAGCCGCGTCCGCTCGCCACCCAGGCAGTCCAGCTGCCGCCTCAGGCTGCTGATGTAGGCTTCAAACATGGGCTCGATGTTGGCCCTGGTGGTTTTATGCTCCCGCAGGAGGCTCCATTTGGTCTCCAGGACCTTGTTCTGCTGCTCCAGGAACCGCACCTGCCCCGGCCAGAGGGGAGAGACTGTGAGGGCTGCCCTGTAGCAGCCTCCCGGAGAGCTCTGTAACATAGGGCGCCCCAACAGTGCAGGGAGGCCCTCCAGGAGCTTGGAGTCCAGGTGGCAGGCTCCTCCTGGTCCTTACCCTGGAAGGATCCTGCAACGTAGATAGCCACCCAAATGTGGGTGCAATGGGCCTGGGAGACAGGCGGCGGCTTGGTGCGGAGGTGGGAGAAGTAAGGAGGACCAGGACCAGAGGGGCTGGAGACCATCTGCATCCACCAAACCGTACTGATGTGCAGTAGCTGAAGGAAATAACTCTCTACCATCACCTTACTGGTCGGGATTTCGATTTCCATTAAATGGGCAGGAGGTTCTTGGCAGAAAATGTAGTCTGTCCATTTTCTTTCCTACGTGATTTCTCTAGATCTAGAATCTGAACTCAGTTGCCCATGCAGTCCAGGAACGCTGAAATGGGTCACTCTAAAGTCACGTTGGGGGACCTGGGCACAATGCCAGCCATGTCCCTGGCCAGCTGTGTGGCCTGGGCAAGCCCCTTCTGCTCTCTCAGGTCCCCTGTGGTCTTGTGCTACTCGTCTGGTTCGCTTGAATTGCACTCATCTATCTGCTCCTCCGTCTGGGAGGCAGCCTTGGGAATATGTGAAACCTTTCTCCTTACACAAAGTCCTTCCTTTGGGAGTCCATGGAGTGATACACGGCCTCAGAGTGAAGGAACAAAGGAGCCTCCAACACCTTGGCGATGGCAGTGGGCCTCCAGAGGGCCTTTAACAAATGCCCCTCTTGGGGCGCCTGGGTGGCTCAGTCGTTAAGCGTCTGCCTTCGGCTCAGGTCACGATCCCAGGGTCCTGGGATCGAGCCCCGCATCGGGCTCTCTGCTCAGCAGGGAGCCTGCTTCTCCCTCTCTCTCTGCCTGCCGCTCTGCCTACTTGTGCTCGCTCTCTATCTCTCTGTCAAATAAATAAATAAAATTAAAAAAAAATGCCCCTCTTGCCCTTCCCGCCTTTCTTCTCTGCTGTCAGAAGGAGGGCAAGCCTGACCTCAAGTCCCTCCTTATCACACCCCCTTTCCCCTCCAGCCCCCTCCAGATGAACCCAGCAAAGGAGGGCCTGCCTATTCCCCTCAGAGCCAGTCTCCTGGGAACCTCACATCTGTTGGTGCAAATACAAGGCCAAGTGGGGTGACACGGGTGATCAAATGGAAGAACCCCTGGCTCAACAGTCCCTGGGGTTAGACTGGTGCATTGGAAGATCTGCGACCCTTGGATGAGGCATTCCATAGCCTGTTAGACCTGCAGAGCCACCTTAGAGTCTGTCCAATCCAACCGAGGCCCAAGAAGTTAGGGGATGTTCTCCTAGCACTAGAGTCTGGGTTGGAAGAGTCCAGCACTCTTCCTTCCAGGTCCCATATATGGAGCCTGAACAAGCCAGGTCCTTGAACTGGTTCTTTCCGGACAAAGCAACCAGCTCAGGTGTGAAGCAGTGGTAGAATAAAATAGAATAGCTTCTTTCCCCGGACCTGGGGACATCCCTAGGAGTACAGGCCTTCCCTCAGGGTGCACTCAGGGCTGATGTCACAGCTCAGCTCTCGCCAGAAGAAAAGTGGGAAAGCCGGCCCCTCGCCAACCACTCAGCTTCCCCACCATACCCAAGTCACCAGGGAGGTCACCGCAGGAGGATTTGTCCCTTTTAACTGCAGGGAAAGGTGACCCCAGCCTGTTTCTCATAACCTTTCATTCCTTCATTCCTTTGCCTACAAAATGATCCCTTTTTGCTGTCTAACCTTAAGCCCAGTACACATTCCCTATCCACCAAAAGAGCAATGACCTTTCAGTAGGTCAGATAGCTCTGGAGTGTGGAGATGAACATTTTTTTGCTCCCACCTCAACAAGGTGGGAAACTGCTCCCTTCTTCACTGGGTCAGCAGTCTTCCCAGCCCCCAGGATCGCAGGTCTTGGGCAAGTCCCACTTGACCTCAGAAAAGCACAGAAAGCAGAGATACCCCGGGTACCTGCTGCTTTCCCGGTGGGGACCCCTCTTGCCTCTCACCTTGTCAATGAAGGAGGCGAACTTGTTGTTGAGGGTCTTGATCTGCTCCTTTTCCTCCTTTCGCACCCGCTGGAGGGAGGGATCAATCTCCAGGTGGAGGGGGGTCAGGAGGCTTTGGTTGACAGTGACCCCCTGGATGCCCCCGGAGCCAGACATCATCCCGCCTCCAAATCCGTACCCCCCGAAGGCTCCCCCGGCTCTGTAGCCCATGCCTCCGAGACCCAGCCCATAGCTGGCACCCCCACTGCCGGCCCGGCTGCAGCGATAGCCTCCACTGATGGAGATTCTCTTGCTACCCCCAAAGCTGCGGAGGCTCCTGGTCCCGAAGCCACCCCCAAAGCTGCCCCCGAAGCTCTTCCCGCCCTGGGACACAGAGACAGAGCTGAAGCTAGGCCGGCAGCCTGGGAGGAGGCTGGCCGAAGAAGCACTAAAGTTCCGAGCGCCTCCTGACTTGATGGTGACAGAAGATCGTTGGGTCATGGTGGGAGCCGGTGCCAGTGAGAGGAGCACAAGTGTCAAAGGGATGAGGAGCCTTCCAAGTCTAGCTGTCCCAGACTCTCCTTGACTTTTATCCCTTCCAAGAACTGGGCTTGGCCGGAGAAGATCAAAGACCACTCTGTTGAGTTCATCTCAATGGCATGTCTGGCCAGTGCCCGTCTTCCTGCCCCCTAATCATCACGGGGAACACCCTACCCAGGGCAGGACCAGGCCTGGGGATTCAGGCCTGGGGCAGGCCTGGGTCCTGAGCCCCCTGCCCACCCAGGTTCTCAGGCTCACAGGGCAGGCACTCCCACTGTTTCTCAACTGTTCCTCTCTTTGGATTCCCAGGTCTTGGACTCTGAACCCAAGCACTGGATCATGCCCTTCCTGTCACTGGGAAAAGAAGAGAAACCCCATTTGCTGAGGACTCAGTCTGTGCCAGAGCATGTGGCAGGTCAGCTGCAAGATTATGTCATTCGATTCTCGTAATAACTTTGTGAGGGTGAGGATGAGAGTAATAGTTGCCAACGTTTATTGAGCAGCTACTATAGGTATAGCTGCTTTACGCCAGTCTTCTCGTTTAATCTTCACGCAGCACCACGGGGTAGCTATTACTCTTCTTGTTCTGCTCATGAAGCTATTGAGGCATAGAGTCATTGTGAGACTTGGCCATGGTCACATGGCTAGTGGGTACTGGGCTGATGTTAGGGCGCAGTGGTCTGACCACAGGATCTTTGCACCTGACGCTGGTTGGAGGAGGGGTGGCTTGTCTGAGGGCGGCAGACTCAGGATTTCTTTCCAAATTCCTATCCTCCCTACTCCTCTCGTCCCTGGGGACCAGGAACATTTAAAGATTACCCTCGGTGTCATTTCTCTCCTTCCTGCCATCCCTCCCAACCCTTCCTGACTTTAGCCCCTGGTTTTACACTCATCTTCTCTCGGTTCATGGCCTCTCCCCTCCTGCCACCTAGCTTCCTGCACAGCATCCTGGTTTGTTGTGGTTCAGATTCCTGGTTCCTGGCTCCCACCAGTTCCAAGCATGGTCCTGAGCCCTGAGCTCACTTCCTCAAAGTCCACATGGGCGGTCCCCACTCCGGGTGATGCCAGGCTCAGACCTTATGGGAGGGGTTCGGGAGACTGTAAATTCAGGAATGTGGGAGCTTCCTGGATGCCTCACTGCCGCCTGCAATTATGGGTCTCAGTGGCTCTGCTTGGTAAAAGCATTGCCCCCAGGGCTGACTTTTAACTCCTCTCCTGGCCTGTTATTTCTCTGCTCAGGTCTGCAAGTTTGAAGCTGTCAGGGAACAATCAGCCCCTTTGCTGGAGGAGGGCTGGGCTGCCCACCCTACATCAGTGTCCTCAGAAAACAGTTAGGGTTTGGGAGGGGATGGTATCGCCCTGAATGACATACAGAGTCGGGAGGACGGACAGAGCTGCCCAGGGGCTTGGGCTTCTCAAAGAACGCATCCCAACAAGAGACAGGAGGAAGTGGGCAGAAACACCAGGATGGAGTCTGGCTGGCAGTCTGCCCCTCTTCATCCCTCCCATCTCCCCAGCCCAGCATTCTTCATTCTGGAAGCAGGGAAGATCTGATGTACTCTGGGCACTCTTCGTGGCTCGGAGAGGAGGATCGTTCTGTGCTGCAACACCATGCCAAACAGAGAGGGCTGGACACCAAACACATTACACGTGCATTTAATAGACGCCTCCCAGGGAGGGAAGAGAGAGAGCCCGCACTCCTCGCAGGCAGCTTATGAGCCCCGTGAGACAGGGGGCCTGCCAACCTGGCATTGAGACGGCCTGGAAAACACCCACTTCCCATCTCTGCATCTGGAAGGTGGGGAGGAAGAAGGAGGAGCTGAAGAGAGGGTCTCCACAAGATAAGCCCAATGTGACTCTTGAAAGAGGGCGGGCGTCAGCACAGAGAGGGTGGGGGAGCACTCTGGGGACTGTCAGGAGGGCTTAAGCTGGGGAATGGGGTTTAGCCAGGACGCCAGGCTTCCTTCCCGGCAGCACAAGTGGGCCAGGGGAGAAGAAGAAGGACCAGGTATCCTGTCTGCAAGCGTAGACAGGCCAGGTCAGCAAGCGGGCAGGCTTCGGGGCTGGGGTGGGGGAGAGGGCTGGCTGCACTTAATGCTTGTAGCTCTTCCGGCTGGAGGATGTGGTGGAGACAAACTTGACCCCGGAGCCACTGCCCCCAAGGCCCCGGCTGCTACTGGCGCTGAAGCTGGAGCCGCCCAGGCCCGCACCCAGGCTGTGCCCAGTGCTGGTGGTGAAGGAGTAGCCGCTGCCCCCGCCGAGACCCAGGCTTCCGCCTCCAATGCTGCCGCCACCGCCGTAGCCACTGGAAACGGTGGAGGTGACCACAGCTGCCGGAAGACAGGACACAGAGTCAGAACCCAGGGCACCTGGAGTGTCAGGGCCTGTGCCCCAAAGTCCGTGGGGTGGGGATGTGTTGTCTGGTCAGGCAGCTGTTTGCGTCCTTCCAGCTTCCCCACCTACTCAGTGAGAGCTCTAGCCTATGCTCAGAGCCTGGTTTTCCCTGGGCCATAATGCTGGGCACGCTGCCTGTCTGGAATGGCTTCCTGCCTCCTCTCTGCCACTGGGCACCTCGCTTTTCCTTCCAGAACCTAATGGAGACTTCTGGCCTCCAGGAAGCGATTCTGGTCCACGTGCCCTTCCCTTTGATCCCATCACACTCCCTGCCACTCTGTCCCCATCTCCCTCTGTGGGCCTGGCTCT
This sequence comes from Callorhinus ursinus, assembly GCF_003265705.2. Taxonomy (NCBI): domain Eukaryota; kingdom Metazoa; phylum Chordata; class Mammalia; order Carnivora; family Otariidae; genus Callorhinus; species Callorhinus ursinus. The sequence continues at coordinate 2,777,468 of NW_027397106.1, read as the reverse complement.
GGTGTCTCTCTTTCTTCTCGGGAGGGGGGTGGTGGGGGCACGTACGCACTTCCCTCGGTGTCCCCAGCCTCTGCACCCTGAATCCCAGAGTGGGGCTGGAGTAATCTTGCTAGACCAAGTGACAGATGACATATTGGCCAGCCAACTCTGCTCCCATTCTCCTCCTCCACATCTGCTCTTTTCCTAACTTTTATAACCACCCATCACCTTCAACACCCAGTACCCTACACTGGGCTCTTCAGAAGGGAAACTGAAATAAAAATGGACTGTTACAGAATGAATTGTGTCCTCCAAAAAATGTGTTGAAGTCTTCACCTCTAATACCTGTGAATGCAACCTTATTTGGCAATGGGATCTTTTAGATGGAATCCAGTTAAGATAAAATCATTAGGGAGGGCCCTACCCAATAGGACTCCTGTCCTTATAAGAAGAGGAAAGGTATCCACATGAAGACAGACACATAGGGAAAGGGCCATGTGATCACAGAGCCAGAGATTGGCAGGATGCAGGGCAGGGAGTACTAAGAGCTCTCCAGAAGTGTGAGACAGTTCATTTCTCTGGTTTGGAGCCCCCCAGTTTGTGGTACTGCGATGTGGCAGCCCTAGATAACAAACACGGACTTTCAGGCGCTTTCAAGAGAAAGGGAACTTCAGAGGTTATGGCAGCTGTCCCCAAAACTAGCTTTGAGGGTCTTGGGGGCCGCTAGACAAGGATATCAGTGAAGGAGGACAGCTGGGTAGTTCAGAGGGCTCTGCTTTCTAGAATCATCGGTTAGTACAATCATTGGTTTTGTGAATCCCGCATCAAGAAAACCAAACTCACTTGTAGGACGCAAGCTGTAAAAGTCATCCCTGTCGGCCTCAAAATGCCAGCAGTGAGCTCTGAGAGTGACTTCTGCCCTTAGTGGCATGGGGCTGCGCCAGCTTGCTAATGCCTCTCCTGTTCCCGAGCAGCTACACCCACCTGCCCTTATGTGCTCTCTCCGCCTTGAAAAACCCGGGTAACCTTCTGCTGTTATACTCTGCAGAGTAAAATAGAGCGGCAGGGCTTCTCCCCACACCATTCAGGAAGTGGTGGCCTTCCTGGCCATGCCCTTGGGCCCAGCGTGGAGGCTCCCTCCAAAGACTGAGGGCACACCAGGGTTTTATAAATCCTGTCCGCAGTGAATGCTCATGTCTGAACTAGACTCGCATCCCAGAGGGAAAGGTGTGGGATCCCCGGGGGGTGGGTGGAAACTGTGGGTTTTCTAGACCCATGCAGAAGGGTCACAGCAAACTCCTCTCAGCCCCTCTGTGGTGCTCTGTCCCTTGCAAAGAGGTAAGAATTGGGACATTAAAGACTCTCTCCTAAAAAAAAAAACAAAAAAAAAAAACAAAAAAACTCCTACTATGGCTCTCCTTTTAACGAATTCAAGACCTCAAACCTCAAAATGGACCCTATCCGTGAGGTCATGCATGCCCTCCGGCCTCCCGCACAATGCCACTCCCCTGCCCCAACCACATGCACACCAACTGACACAGAGGATGTCATACTCACAGATGTTAACTGGAGAAACGCCCTCTCCGTTCAGCCTGATCAGGGGGAGGGGGCAGAAGGAACGTTACTATTATGTCCAGCAGCTCATGGGCATTTGAAATCACATTTTTGCAATTAAGTGCACTGAAAAACCCTTTATTATTTTTATTGCAGCAGTAAGTGGAGGTTGAAATTATTTAAATACTAGTAGTATTAAAAATAATAATCTAAAGAATGACATAATGCGGAGTTTGAGGTTCCTAGGAGGAAAACCTGTAATCTCAGAAATACTTTTTTTTTTGGTTCAAACTGGGTAGACTCCTGGAGAAAATTAAAGCTAATCGTACACTAAGGTCGGTTGGGAAGGGAGGGCTCCTTAAGGAACAAGATTTCTCTCTCAACAATGGACTGTTGTCATGCATGGGGCAGTGCTGGGGTGATTAGAGGTGTGGAGAGGAGTCTGAGTCATAAACATAACAATAACAATAATCAGCCTGTTATTGTAGCAAGAGGAGTAATTTTGCTTTTGCATGCTAAGGACAGAACTGGCCTTCATTCATAAACACAGACTTAGAACATTAAAAAGGACTACATACCTGTAGGTACATACCTGTTACCTACATTATGCCACTTAATTCTCTCCATGACCCCGTTAAGTGGGTTTGATGGATGGGGAAACTGAAGCTCAGAGAGGTTAATTAACTTGCCCATGATCACAAAGCAAGATTTGAAGCCAGACTCCTTTGGCTCCAAAGCCCGTATCTTTGGCCACTAAACTGAATGATCTCTGGCATTTTTCAAACACTTGTGTGTCGTGCATTGTTCTAAGAACTTCATGCGTATTCCCTTATTTTAACCCTCTTAATAACATATGGGATAGAAAGCATGGTATGTATCCTCATTTCACGGGTGAGGAACAGAAAGGTAAAGTAATTTGCCCTCGGTCACACAGCTGGTAATCAGCAGAACACAAAGCTCCCACTGAGCTTTGGAGATCAGATGATTTGGCCTCTTTATTCCATCACTGAAGAATGTGAGGACCAGAGAAAGGGTACTGGCTTTCCGGAGGTTACGTAGTTAGTTAGTGGTAGGCCTGTCTGCCCAAATCCTGGGACAATTTATTCTCAGCCCAGAGCCTTTCGTACCATATATCCAGACCTGCCACATAACCCAATTGCTGATAGAATTTGATTACTTAGGACCTGATCAGATCCTAGATTTCTATGGAGTACGAAAAGCAGTTGTACTTCAAATAAGGGCATTTGATAATGATTTACTGGCCCAGAAAGAAATTGTACCTGTTTTTGTTTTTTTTTCTCTCATAGCCCAATTCTATCTGCATTTTGCTCCCTTTTCCAGGAGAGGAGGGGGCTGCAGCAACCTGAGCCCTTAGGAATGCTTGCTTAGCTGCAATGGATAATTGCATCTGTCCCCCCCGCCCCATCTGTCCCCACCTGCACTCCTCGCCCTCCAGCAGCTTGCGGTAGGTGGCGATCTCCACGTCCAGGGCCAGCTTGACGTTCATGAGCTCCTGGTACTCGCGAAGCAGCCGGGCCATGTCCTGCTTGGCCTTCTGCAGGGCCTCCTCCAGTTCCACTAGCTTGGCCCGTGCATCCTTGAGGGCCAGCTCTCCACGCTGTTCTGCGTCAGCGATGGCCGTTTGCAGGCTGGAACACTATAAGAAAAGGAGGAAGTCACAAGCCTTACTGACAGCCCCTGGAGGTGTGGCGTGTCTTGGGCAGGAGTCCTGGAAGCATGATGGAATGACCTGGGAGAAATGAGTGTGCAAGGAACTCTCGGCCCTGCCAAAACTCTACCTGCTTCTTGACGCTGTCGATCTCGGCTCTCAGCCTCTGGATCACCCGGTTCATCTCAGAGATCTCTTGCTTGGTGTTTCGGAGATCATCCCCATGCCGGCCGGCTGTGACCTGCAGCTCCTCGTACTGATGGAATTAGAGCAGAGTCAGTCCCCTCATCAAACACCTGGGCTGTGTACTCTGCGTGTGCACAGCCTGGCCCACCCATTCACTGATCATTCACACACTCCCTCACTCATTCATTTGGGTGGTGTTTCTCAGGCACATCTACTTGCCAGGCACGTGCTAGGCTCTGGGAGTATCACGGAGAGCATCATCAGACCCCTGCTTACAGTTTATTGGGGGAGATAGATGTTAATGAAATATTACTGAATTTATAGTTCCAAACTGGGATGAGTGCCCCTTAGGAAATGAACAGGTAGTGTAACAAAGGAATCTGACCCAGATATGGAGTTGTGGGGTGGGGGTCGGGAGAGCCCTTCCAGAGATAGAGGTGCTCGAGCTGCGTGCTGAAGGATGGGAAGGAATGGCCAAAGTGATAGGCTGGGGAGGGAACATTCCAGGCAGGGGAGACAGCCTGTGTGAAGACCCTGGGGCAGGAAGGAGCATGGTGAGCTCTAGGAGTGACAAGGTGACTTGGTCAGTGTCCTTTGGGGATCCCGGTCATGGGGCATACATCCAGACCCATGTGACCATGAATTTTGGTTTCCCTCCAGACGTCAGTGCTGGGGGAGCAGGGGAGAGGTGCAGGGAACCGGTGTTAGATGGAGCCAGGCTGGAGGGGCCACAGTTCTGAAGACTTTGTAACAAAATCCCCCATCTGAGGGAGCTCTCTGCCTAGTGGTGCATATCCAGGATGTACTTGTACGAGAAACAAACACCCCTGTCTCCTGCCCACACCTTTCCCAGGGAAGAAGAGCCCCTGACCAAGTAAAGATCTGGCTGGCTTTGAAAGTGCTGAGTGGCCCAGCTCCTCCGTTTCTAGATACACATGGTTTAAGGGAACAAGAGGCCCTGCCTACAAAAGGAATGGTTCCCTATAAATTTCAACCACTGTAAATTTCAACTTAGGCACATCTCACCTCCACTTACCATCTGCCTCTGCCTCTGCAGGGGGCGTGCCTCTGCATTGTGCATCCCTGGCCCCTGACACCCTCTTCCTTCCTACCGTGTTGCAGCGGTAGGGACCAAGGCAGTGCACACAGCAGGGCGAAGGATGGAAGCCACATGTAGGTGAGCAGCTGGCCCTGAGAGGGGTCTGCACTGGGCAGGGAGCTGATCTCATGGATTGGACTATCCAGTCTACTACACCCTCCAACGCCAAACCTTCTTCTGGCCATCTGTGACTTTGGACAGTAGCTCTCCATGGTCATCCCGACCCCCCTCTTCTTGATATAGAGTCTTTCGCTTGGCAAAGTGCTCATTTCTGCCTTCCAGTCCCCACAGGACTGCTTGTTCAGCCTTAAATACCTCCCCCATCCTTGGCAATCTATTGTCCCTGGATGCTTCCCAAGGGAAGGAGGACCCACCTCTTCTTGGAAGCTTTTAATTAACATGGTCTTTTCCCTTCCACGACCCCTCCATTTATTTCCTGATCTCTCAGACCAAAAATAAACAGTTTATTTATTTACAACTCTGTAACCCTGCTTGACACATAGGTGTTGAATAAATAAGCCATCTAGAAATAGCTGTATGACTAGTCCTTGGTTGTTATGGAGTCTCACCCAGGCCCAACCAGATCATAAGTGATATGGGGACGAGGGCTGTCCTGAGCACCCAACATTGCTTGACTACAGGTTCGTGTGTATGGTTGGGTTTCTACACTAATTTCAAGTTGATTTTTCATAGCACCAGACACTTTGGCCATGTTGAAAGAGACAGAAATGCTCATGTATTCCTGATGCTTGTGGCTAAGAGTTAAATGATTATTCAGGGCTTCAGATAACACTGGTCTTGGAACCTATCATAGAGGTTCCAAGCTCACCTTGGTCTGGTACCAGGACTCGGCCTCGGCCCGGCTGCGGTTGGCAATATCCTCGTACTGGGCCTTGACCTCAGCGATGATGCTGTCCAGGTCCAGGCTCCGGTTGTTGTCCATGGACAACACCACGGACGTGTCACTGACATGGCTCTGCATCTGGGACAGCTCCTGTGGAACCAGAAAACTCAGCATCACCAAGGCATAAAAAGAAAGGTTCTTGAAATCACACAACTGACTACCCGTCTAGGTCATCCCTAGCAGGGACTCTTCCAACCCTTCTCTGGGCACTCGAAGCCATTTAGGGACTCCCATGCTGAGCCCTGAGAAGTTCCTGGGTCACAGATCAGTGCGATGGGGGTGTGTCTCCCAGCATAGCTTCTCAAGACCCCCACCTGTGTGTTTTCCCTGAGTATGAAGAGTGGGTCAATGTTCTCTGGTCCAGATTATATTGAGTTGACTATGACATATGTTGATTCATATGCCAGCATAAAAGGGTCCTTCAGGATACAGTGAGTTTGGGGACCCTGCTTCTCCCTGTACAGTGTGACTTCGTCACTCTCTACTTCTCTCTCCCCTTCAAAGACCCAGGTCTCTGCCTTCACAGTGGCAGTGCCCAGAATGAGGCATCTTCAGAGGGCAAGGAGCACCCTGACCAAGGAGATGAGGGGCAACTTGCCTTTTCTGAGCTTTTCTGGAAGGGGAGAGGGAGAGGTGTGTCTCGTTTCCTTGGGAATGCTACCCAAGGCCCTGGGATTCGAGAATTGGCACTCCCTGCTTGCTATGCTGGGGGGGTGGAGGGCAGCCTCAGAGCAGGAGTAGGGTTTAGTGTGACAAGATTTCAAGCAGTTCTCCCAGGTGCCCATGACCACCCAAGCCCCAACTTTGAGCCTCTGGGGCAAGATGCTGGCTAGAGGCGCCATGTAGATGACATTCTCTGCAGCATTCTTTTCTTTCCAGGCTCCAGACCTAGGAGGGACAAAAACATTTGTAGGCTCTTACGGCCTCAAAGAGCATCCGGAAGAAGTTGATCTCATCAGTCAGAGAGTTGACCTTGGCCTCCAGTTCCACCTTGTTCATGTAGGCCGAATCCACATCCTAGAACAACAGCACAGGGTGCTCCTCTGAGACCCCAGCCCCAAGCAGTGAGTCCAGAAGAAGCTGGGCAGACTGACTCCTCCCTGGTCCTTCCAGGTTAGATTTTAGCCAACTCTGAGTCTGGGGCTTGGGGTTGGGGTGGGTGATTTCAGAGAACTGGGGGCTTGAGTCCCCTGAGCTAACAGAAACCCTAGCAGGGTCAGGGGGCCATAAATACAGAGGGAGGATTTTGGCAGATTTGAGCTCTCCAGATACTCTCAAGGGTTATGTGCCATTTCTTGGGAGTCCCACGGGCCGAGTCACTGCACACTCCAAGATTCAGTTTCGAATCTTCTCCTTTGAGAGACATTTACACCCACCTTCTTCAGGGCCACAAACTCATTCTCGGCAGTGGTGCGCTTGTTAATTTCGTCCTCATACCTGTAAGCACAGAGGAGAGGGGACGTGCTGTTGAGCAAGTGTGCAGCTGAACTCTTCCCTGGCTGAGGAGCGTTTCTGGTGTAGCAAGAGTTAAGACACCCCAAATCCTTTCTAGCTCTTCCACTGGCCTGTGCGCAACTTGGGGTGATTCACTTAACCTCTATTTCTCCCTCTATAAAAGGGGAATCATTTCTTCTGCCAGAAGTTTTTTTTTTTCTTCTTCTTCTTCTTCCTCTTCCTCTTCCTCTTGTAAGACTAGAAGGTGAGCATGGAACTTATGGGAATAGCAATATGCACTTATGACTCCATCTTATTAGAGATGCACAATTGCAGTCTTTCACAAATGTTGCTGCCTCAAGTGGCTGCTGGAACTGTGGGGCCAATTTTGCTTGTTCAGGAAGGAAACGGTTCCTGGTAGATTTTGATGTATTTTCACTGAACCTCAGAGCAGCTGTGTGTATGATCTGCGTACTTTTAGTAAATAAGAGTGGCTCTAACTCAGAAACCAAGGGTAAAGCAGCTATGGGTTTGGGGGGGGGACTATCCCTTTTTGTTGGATACCTCACCTACTGCAGCCTGGATGATGGCCAGATTTTGCCTCCCCCAGGAGGATTGCCTCGCTTACACTGGGAATGTACCAGCTCAATAATAGGGCCTGTGCCAGCGAAGTAAAAGAATATTCTGGCTGTAAAATGGTATTATGCTTTCCAGAGTAGCCATGTTATTTTAGATGATGCAGACATCCCTTTGCGGTCATGTGGACAGGTTAGACTAGGCTTCTTGTTAATAGTGATGCGTGAGATGAGAGTCCCTTTGTTACCCTACACCATGCTGTCTTCCCGATCATGGGATGATGACTTCAAGTTCCAAACCTCCCTGCTGCCACTGGTATTTGCTGCTTTGCACTTCGCTGGTCCTTATATAAAGGAGTCCTGGGATGACTGTGTGTGACCAGAAGCCCGTCTTCCCCTTACCTAACTTTGAAATCTTCCACGACGTCCTGCATGTTCCTCAGCTCAGCGTCCAGCCTGCCCCTCTCTGTGGTGACGCTGTCCAGCTGCCGGCGGAGGTCATTGATATAGGTGTCGAAGAAGGGCTCCAGGTTCTGCCTCACCGTCTTGGAGCCCTGCTCCTGAAGGAGCTCCCACTTGGTCTCTAAGACCTTGTTCTGCTGCTCCAGGAACCTCACCTGGTGGGAGGGAGAACGAAATCTTGAGATATTGGGGGGCAGAGCCAGACACTCCAACTAATAAGGGAGAGAAGAAAAATCCACCTTTCACCTGATAACCATCTGTCAGCTATATAATTGACAACTCCAAATCAGAATGAGAAAGCCCTCGAAGCTACCTCACCATTCTCTGAGGCTTCCCTAGAACTGGTGTGGTGGGCTTGGAGGTCTCTAGGGGGAGACTCTACTCTTGGATTGAGTGTCTTGACAACACTTGCACTGGGTGAGGCTAGTTTGCTCAGTGGAAACTCCTCCTGTGGAGAACAACTTCATTCTTCCCTCTGTGTTGGCTGAACCAACCATGTGTCTCGCAGGGAGGATGAGGGAAATTTCCACAAGGTCCTGTGGGCCATCTGGCGCCACTTGCGAGGTACTTGTTGAGTGGATGCGTTTTTCCACAGGGAGGCCGTTGCGTTACTGCTCCCTGTCCATGCGCGGGGGGGGGGGGGGGGGGTCTCTCCAAGAGTTCCTGCCACCCGACCCCAACGGCGCACATGCAGCCCCCCGGCTCACCTTGTCGATGAACGAGGCAAACTTGTTGTTGAGGGTCTTGATCTGCTCCCGCTCCTCTTTCCGCACCCGCTGGATGGTGGGGTCGATTTGCAGGTTGAGGGGAGTCAGGAGGCTCTGGTTGATGGTGACCTCTTGGATGCCTCCAGGGGGGCACACGGGGAAGCCTGAGGCCCCGTAGCCTCCTCCGCCTGTGCCCCCATAGCCAAATCCACTGCTGACCCCGAACCCGCTGCTGGCCCTGCCACCAAAGCCACTTCGGAAGCTGCTGCCGCACCCCCCGATGGAGACCCGTCTGGTGCCCCCCAGGTTGTAGAGGCTGCGACTCCCGAAGCCCGCCCCAGCGCTGCTCATCCTGCCCAGCCCCGCACCGCCTCCTGCGGAGCGGGCCACCGAGACGGAGCTGAAGCGGGAGCGGCCGGCCGCTGGGGTGGTGGCTGAGGCCGTGCTGAAGCTCCTGCGGCTGCCGGTCTGGAAACTGATGCTGGACTGCCTGGACATGGTGGCTGAGCGAGGCTGGCAAGGAGAGCTCCTGACACGGGCGTGTGCGCTGGGGGATGGAGAAGACGGGGCACCTGGGGAGCCCGGGGCCGCCTTGGCTTTTATGGGCCTGCGGGAGGGGCGGGGTGCAGCCGAGGGAGGCCTCTGATGGCATCCCCCAGGCATTCGCCAGCCCTGAGCTCACGCTCAGCGCCCCTCTGAGACAGTGTCAAGGCCACTGGTTGGTTCCCTGGCATCCCTCCCCCACGTGGAAACTCCTTTCCAGTCGCAACTTGATCAGCAGACGAATGAGAAGCACGCTAATTGCTTTCAGTCATGTCCTAATCATGCATCTCCTAATGGGCTCTAAAAACACTGCCTTGTTTCTAAGCCACTTTCTTAGGCCTGGGACCCACTCCCTCCTGTGCAAACATCGTGTGTCAAAACAAGCGCCCGCGATTCCCTGTTTCCCAGGCCTACCTCTTCCCCAGCTGTGCTTCCTGCTCCTGAGCCTTTTCTCAGCAAGTGCCCGCTGTGTCCCCTGCCCCACGCTGTCCTTCCAGGTCCTAAAACTCCTGCTCCACATTCATCTTTCTCAGGACACCACCCAGTTTTGACCGCCCCTTTGTTTTCCTCATAAGCTTCCTTCTCTATCATGTAGGTCACGCCTGATTTCCCGGAGCAGGAGTGTGTGCGCACACACACGTGCATGCGCACACATACATCCTGTCTGCTCCGCTGTGGGACTCTCGGGACCAGCCCCTGTGTCTGCTGTGGAGGGAAGTTGTGAGTGTGGGAGGATGTGTTTGAGTCCCAGCCCCACGACTTACTAGTCGTGAGACCCCGCACCAGTCGCGAACCTTCCCCCAGCCTCAGTTTGGGTGTCTGTAAAGTGGGGTTTGTGATGAGGATTCATGTGGGAAAATAACTGTTGCAATGCCTAGGACACGTGATTGCTGAGGAAACATTTGTCGAGTCTCCTGTCCCTCTGGTGCCATCAAACACATGAGCGGAGAACCCGCCGCGTGTCCTTCCCGTGGCAAGGCTGGTGGGGATTTTGAAAGAAAACATACACGTTCTTTTCCTTTAATAAAAGGCTTGTGGTCCTAGTAGGAAGACAGAATTGGAGTTCGTAAATTTATACAAAGGTGGTGTACCATAAACTGCCTCCCAGCGCTGTCTGAGACTGCCTTATTCCAAAAGCTTCCCAGACTGGCCACTCCGGCTGAAGGCCGGGGGTCCCTGGCTTTCAGTCTTCATCGGGAGAGCTTCAGTGGTTGCACTGAGTGGAGGGCGCCCAAGACATTTGTCTTGTTTTCACTGTTAGTCTTGTGGACTGAGCCCTACATCCCCGTCAGTGGACACTGATAGGAAGCCTGCAAGCTCCTGGTCTCCCCCTTTTCTGCATCTCATCCCCCTGCCTCTATCCTGGGGACAGCCAGAGAAATTGTTAGATTTTCTTTTCTCTTGCTGACCGCTTGCTCCTTGCAGTGGTTTCGAAAGCTAGCAGAGCGAGAGAGGAACGGAAATGTATTCAGTTTCCGGAAACTGAGTCCTTGAATGGTAAATTTAGCAGACCAGTGGTGCCCAGCTATGGAGAAGCAGAGCCAGATTCCATGGTCTTCCCACACAGGTGTCCTTTCAGAGACACACGTGGAATGATGGGCTAGCCAACGCTCACCGGCCTGGAATGACAGCTTGGCACTTGTTTGCGGAGCTATTTCCTCCTTGCGGCTGAGGCGGGCAGGGGCGGGGGGAGCTCTCCTCCGTTGAGAGATTGTTCGAGAGTCTCAGTTTTCACAGGGAACCTATGAATCATAGCTTGTGTTGATACAGGGTGAGAGGAGCAGCGTTCTCTCACCAGGCTGCCGGGGCGCCCGGGTCTGAGCCGGGTGGTGCATCCGTCTGGGGCGGAAAGAATAATTGTCTTTGTTTTCTGTATGCATCGCATGATAATCTTTCTCCCAGAGAAGAGACATTTGTTTCCTGACCCGTGCTGAGTAAACCCTTCAGAGCTTTCCATGGAACAGAGACCGGTGGAGAGGCTTAGGGAGTGCCGTAGCCCATGGGAATGGGGGCCACCTCCACTTTCTCCCCTCACCCTTCCTGGCGGGAGCTGACCCCAGTCTGCCTTCCTGCCTGGGTCCTTCCTTTCTTTCCCATGCCCTCTCCAGGGAGCCCTATTCCCAGGCATTACCTCTCATTGCATTTCCATCTGCCTCGTGTCTGGGGCTGCCCGCTTCTTTCCCTCCCTCCTCTCTCTCATTTTTCCACCTGGACTGTTGTTTCCGGATCTAGACTGTCTCACTCACTGACTTCGGTGACATAGATGGAAATGGGGAAGTCTTTCACTTCTCTTCTTTCACTCCCTCTTCTGTGGCCTTTGACCTTTATCGTGACCTTTTCCCCAGTGAACGATGTCCACATGAATGCTGGGGACACCTTAGCGTCCCTGACAGCCTGTGTCACCGTCCCCTTTAAAACCTCAAAACTTGAGACTATTAATACCTTCTTCTTTCCTTTCCGTTTTGATGTTCACCTCCTTTATAATTCTGCCTAAAACTCACCCCCAAGGAGGCTTCTCAGATTAACCGCACGCCAGTCCTGACCGCTTTCTGCTTGTTTCCTGAGACCACCTGTGCAGGCTTGCAGGTCACTGTGTTTTTGTGGAAAAACACAGTGACCTGCAAGCCTGCTGGTTTCCTGGTGGTCTGGGAGCTAGCTTACCCAAGAGGGTTAAGGGTGTTTTTCTCCCCCCACCCCGACTTGCCTCCTAGCACCCTATATGGAACTGTGGCAGAAGTTCACCCAAGTTAGGTTGTCTAGTTTAGAGAAGAGCTACATACTCTTCTCTGTTCTCCACTTCTCCTGAGTTCCTACAACTCGGTGTTCCTGGGTCTGTACAGAGGAATTTTCTTGAGGTTTTGGGGCGTGGTGGATCAAGAGCCATAGTATGCACTCTGCTGCCTCAGGCTGTTCCCTGTCCTGCTCAGGGCAGGCTCTCCCATCCCCAGAAGGACACTGAGGTCCTTGGTGGTGGTAGATTTCAAGGAGACCAGGCTGGGGTGGCAGTCAGGTCTGTGGAAATCAGTGGAGGAAGAGAGGAAGGCACAGAGGCATGCCTCCGAAGGCCGAGGGAGTTGGGGTGGGATAAGGTGGGGTGGGGGCCCACCAAGAAGCTTTGGCTTCCAACCAGGCCAAGGCCAGAGAAGGAAGGGCAGGCTGGATGCGGACAGAGGGGATTAGGTAACTCCTTAGAGCAGACTGTTTTGAGGCACAGAGCCAAGTCCCTGAGTACAATCTCAGAGGACGCAGGCCCCAAACCACCTGCCCCCAATCCCACAATACACTGGGATGGACCTCTCCTTTAGTTAGTAACTATTTATTAGCACCTACTGGGTGCCAGATGTTCACTCTTCTAGGCACGGGAGTTACAGCAGTGAACTAAGCAGACACAATGCCTTCCCCCTGGAGTATGTGCTGAAAGAGGAGGGGAGCTGAGGCTGTCTGGGGGGACAATCACACATGGCCCTGCCAGTTTACAACTCCCAGGGGCTGAGCGGAGAGAAGGAATTCTGTTGTGGTGCTGCCAGAGACATCACAACCAGAACCCCTTCCCCGCCTGGGCTATTGGTTCGTGCCAGGGCAGCCGGCTTCCTTCATGTTTGGGACCTCTAAAAGGCGCCACCTGGCCTGCCTCCAAGGGGGTCAGACCCTCCAGCCCACGGCCCCCTTCCCCCTGCATTCTGTGGCAATAACTGCTGTCTGGAGGGCACTAGATATGCCAGTCACTCTCAAGACACCACCAAGATTCACGACTCGGGACATCTCCTTGCTCACGGCCAGACCTCGCCTGATGTGCTTCCTTCTACAGCTGACATAGCCAGGCCTTTCCCTGGGGCCCAGACCTGACGGGCAGGTGCGTGCCTTGCGCACGTGGGCAGGCAGCCCTCAAGTCCCCTTCAGCCACTTTTAGCAACAAAATGGGGTGCTCTTTTCATTCAAGCTTGTGTTTAAGTGAAGGTGGAACAGCCCCTTCCCTCCACAATCAAGTTCTTCAGACACACCCAGTGGATGTGCGCGTGCAAAGCATGAACACATGGACACGCGTGTCTTAAGAACATTCACCAAACAACAGTCTCGAGGCAACATGGTGGCCACTCTCCCCCACCGGGGAGAGAAGTGACATGAAGGAGTAGAGTCGGGCCTTCGGAGCCCAAAGGAGCCTTAGCGATGAGGGGACCCAGGACAAGAACTGTCTGAAGGTGATGAACCTGTCTGGTAGCCGAGTTGGAATCCTGGTTCCTTGTGCTGTTGCCCACATTTGCATTTCACAGCCCCCAGTGAGAAAGCACAGTTGGGACCCCTCCGGGAGGGAGGGGGTGGGTCAAAGCCAAGGTCTCAAGGGCCCCCCTGCGGGCCCCCACAGAAAGCAGGTGCAGGGATTTAGACAAGAAAGCCTTGGCCCGCCGCCTCTGACCATTTCAGTGTCTTCATTTGCTCCCCAGATCAGGGTGCTTCACCAAGTCTCTCTGGCTAGTACTGAGGAGGAGCTACCAAACAGGGTCACCACTGGGAGAGGAAAGTGAGGGACGACCAGAATGCCCCTGTGACTCTTCCTGGGCCTCTGTGAACAGAGGATGCAATACCTAGGAACTCTGGCCAGGTGGGCACAGGCTGGGGGGGTTGGAGCACCAAGGGAGGCTGTTGACACCATCCACTGGCTCCTTCCAGGGCTCGGGGGTGCTGTCGAGGTCTGGGGTGTGTGTCACCAGCTGGGAAGTAACAGCTGGAAGCCATGCAGGGCTCGGCACCGCCTCAGTGTCTCCTAAGCTTGGACATCACGGAAGCCCTTCCCTCCTTCTTGCCTTCCAGGGTCATCTCTCACTCCCGGTTATGTCTGAGAGGCACTGCTGACCAGAGCCTTCATCCAACATGCATCTGTTCATTTATTCGTTTATTCTTTCATCGAATATTTGTCGGGACCTACCATGTGCTAGGTGCTGGGCCATGACAGAGGAGGGGGTGCTGTCATCCCCACTGCCTCAAGGAAAGGAACCACTACGATAGGGTGTCACCGTATGAATATGAACAGGCATAGCATGTGCACAGGGAACATTGGGACGCCTGGCAGGGACACCTCCTCCTCCGAGGCCAGGCCATGATCTGGGGTCTAGGCCCCTGGCCCTTGCCGTTCACTTCAGCTCCAGAAAATACGCCTTCAAGAGGTTCCCTATTTCTGGATGAGGAGAGCAAGGCCTGGAGTCCCACAAGAAGTTGAGAGTAAAGCTGGAACCAGGGCTGGGGTCTCCTGTCCCCTTGCACAGGGTCTGTGCTCGTGCCCATGCCACAACGTTCCCCAGGGCACTGGGTATGCGTTGGCATGACTCCCTGCCGCGGGCCTGCTGGGCTGTGAGGAAGAGAAGATGGATACATGTGGCACAGTGAGAGTCATATAAGAGGCCCTAGGACAGAACTGAAAATCTGCAGTTCAGACAGTGCGTGGCATGATCGATCACAGGATGGACCGTGAGGGCTTCAGAGGAGCCTTACTCTCCCTGTGGGCTCCAGAGGCCACGTTTCTGGCTCACACATGAGGACGCAGCCTGAGCATACAAGGAGAGGCTGGGGGCCGAGCTGGAATCCTGGTTCCTTGTGCTGTTGCCCACATTTGCATTTCACAGCCCCCAGGAAGAAAGCACGGTTGGGGCCCCTCTGGGAGGGAGGGGGTGGTGCGAAGCCAGGGTCTCTGGCTTTTGGTTTAACATTTCTCACGGATAAATCACAGAGTGAATCCATCCCTGGATACTCAAGATGGGATTGCATTTATCTGCTGAACACACACCCACCTCGTCTGTAAAGCTGTGTATTACTGAGACAGCTCTGATGCATCATTTACGGGGGAGTTTCCATGCAGAGGGGCTTTTGGATGTGGGTCTGTGTTTCCACCATCCCCTGGAGGGTCGGGCCCATGGGGCATCCAGCTGTGGCCTAGGAGTCCCTGCCTCATGATGGGTGTCACGCTGGGCCACCTGACACCCAGCTGCCAGGGGGGCACCACATAAGCACGCACTGATGCTGAGGACAGTCACAATGATGATCATGTCGGGAAACTGAGAGCCATTAAGCTGGGAGTGATTGAGTCAAGGTAACCTGGAGAGGGGGTACCTATGCGCTGTATTAAGAGGCATAAACAGTCAAAAGCCCAGAGACAGAGAGTAAAAAAATGACAAAAAAAATAATGACTCACTATTACAAAAAAAAAATATTCATCTCTTAGAGGAAGCCACTCAGCAGAGGACTCTTTGAATTAGCTGGCTTTCCTTGTGTGCACTCAAAGGGCAATGGATGGATATGCAGCCTTGCAGGGGCTTCGAGGGTGCAAAACCAAGCATCTTTCTGGAATCAGTTGGGATGAAGCAGTTCTGAAAGGGCCAGCACCGTGTGGGGGATGCAGGTTACATTTGAGCAGCTGGGCGGCTACTGTCACCTCCCTTCCTGGAAAAGGGCTGAAAGGGGTGTGACCCCACATGCAGGTGTCTCAGAGGCCTCTGCATGATTTCCTCTGGTGGGTATTCTGGATGTGCTCCCATCGGGCCAATGAGAGACGCTAACTCCTTTTAAAGAAATGAGTCAAAATGTTTTTCCTTCCCCCCTTCCCCTGAGGGCTGGTTTATTAAGCAAGAGTTGGCCAACTTGGAGTGAGCCCAGAGACTAATGAATATGATGAGGGAATTGGGGAATAGGAGGTTTGGGGAGTGGGGAAGGGCATTATGGTAGACCAGCTAGTTTCTTGGTTATTGTTGGAGCCGCCAGCGGATACACTTAAATTTCAGCGAGAAGAATTCGAGTCAGAATCCAAGCGCCTCTGGACTTTAATGGTCCACAGGGAAATCTTCTCTCCAGAGAAGTGGTGAGACTTCTACAGATTCTTTCTGGAATGATATAGAGGGTGTGATTCTGCAATAAAGAGTTCTTTCATGTTTGTTTTGTTTTGTTTGTTTGTTTGCTTTTCTGGAGCATTTAATGTTTCTGTGAGATAAGCACCTATATTCTGCACCCTGATAAGGTTGTTTAGGCATCATAGTATTTAAGGATTTAGTTTTATACTATGGTTTTCCTACATCTTTAAAAATTTCCCCTTGAAGGAACTGACATCCACTTAGTCTCTTCAAAGTGGATCTGCCATGGCTCACATACCTTCATACTTTTCACACATTGTCCTCTCCTTCTGGTGTGTGTGTGTGTGTGTGTGTGTGTGTGTGTGTTTGTGTGTGTTCTGGCTCTGCCAGCTAAGAGGGATTTTTTTTTTAAAGATTTTATTTATTTATTTGAGAGAGAGAGAATGAGAGATAGAGAGCATGAGAGGGAGGAGGGTCAGAGGGAGAAGCAGACTCCCCGCTGAGCAGGGAGCCCGATGCGGGACTCGATCCCGGGACTCCAGGATCATGACCTGAGCCGAAGGCAGTCGCTTAACCAACTGAGCCACCCAGGCGCCCCTAAGAGGGATTTTTTTTCAAGGGTAGGCACATGATTCAGTTGAATCCAACATGAACTTAATAGTGTACCTATGTTTCTTTAAATTATTTGCTGTCTCTACAAGCTGGCTACGCCACAGGTAATCTTAAACTGTATTGTTGGGTAGCCTTGCTGGGTTGCTGAGTCACGTAGGACATATATAGGGTTTGGAAGACATTTTGTGAGGCGAAGGTAACACAAGCTAGAGACAGTCACATTCCACTCGTCACTCCTTCATCACTGAAGAATGAACAAGAAGTCAGAGTAGGGGACATAAGGCTTCATAGACTAGCAAGGGCTCTCAGGGAAAGGCAAGAGAAAATAAAGCTTGGACCGAGTCCAGAGCTGGGGGAGGAGAGAGTAGTAAGCTTGCCAGCTTGGGAAAAAGCAGTCATTCCTCTTCCTTCCTGTGTAGGCTGGGATTCTCAAGCTCAAGGGCAGCGCTGCTTGGTGTTTGCCCTCAGTGTGTGAGGACATCACCAGCTGATGTCATCACCTGGCAGATGCGGGCAGATGCCCCAACTAGGTGAGGGGCCCACTCCGGTGTCTGCAGGCAGCACCTCAGGGTAGCAGCGCCTCCACCAGAGGGCAGGCAAAGCCAGGAAGGGCTGGAGTGGTAGGAGAAGGCCAGGTCAGTCCCTCCTCTCCTGCACCTCGCCCCATGGCTAGAGGGGGAGCTGATGGAGCCAGAGTCCTGGGCGAGACCACTGGGGGAGACACTGGGGGAGAGGCAGCTTATGAAAGGAGGGAGGTCAGTCCTTGGATACTGGTTCTGCCTCTTACTCATTTAACCTCACCATTATAACTGGGATAAAGTGTGGTGACATGAGTGAGTCCAGAAATCAATAATTCTCAGGCACTGCCTTCTAGTAATTAGAAAATATGACAAGAGAAGGGGTTCTCATTCATCACAAAACTCTGAGATGCCTAGGGACACTTGACAGCAACAGAATGCACAAGAATGACCAGAAAAGACTGAAAACAAACAAAGAGCAGGAATTGCTGTATCAGAAACCAACACGGAATAGGAAGCGCTAGTGATTACACTGGTGTGAACGCACAGTAAGATCAAGGGAGCAGAAGAGAACATGTATGAATTCAGCATGGAATGAAAGGGGTATTTTTTACTTTTAAATAAAGTATAACTTATTTTTTTACTTTACTTAAAAAGCATGTGTGTGGGGGCGATGAAGATGTTTATCTTTACATAGCAGAAAGGTACAAAAAAGGAAAATAGCAATTATCCAAATTCCCATTCTTTAGACTCAATCACTATGATTATTTTGACTTATTTACTTTCATCCTTCTTTCCATGTTGGTGTCTTTTAATAAATCACATATAGAGTGAATAAACACAATGTCCTTTAAAAGCAATTCATGGCTCAAGGTCCTGCTAGGATGGCCAACCGGCTGGACCTGGTTTGTCTCCTTCCCTCGGGATCAATCCTGAGAAATTTTAGAAACACGTGAAAGGCCTGGATACTAAGAACTACCAATGACAACCACAAAACCTGTGAGGAAGCCCAGGGGGCTCTGAGGCTGTTTGAGCTGATTATAGGGACAGGGGCTAGTGCAGCCTGGGGCTAAAGCCTGAGCTAGCAGGGAGGGGGCAGTTTGGAGGGAAGGGTCTAAAGTTTGGCCCTTGCCTACTGTCTGCCCCTTTACAACAGAAACCCAGAGCATCAGCCCGACCCCCAGTGCCCTTGTGTACAGGTCAATATGAGGGCAGATTTACCTACTTCGTAGGTAGGGTTGCCCGACTTAGCAAATAAAAATACAAGATGTACAGTTCATTTTGAGTTTCAGATAAATGACACATGATTTTTTAGTGTAAGTATGTTCTGTGTAATATTTGGGACATACTAAATTTTTTATGTTATGTGAAATTCAAATTTAACTGTATGTCCTCTATTTTGGCTGGGTGGCCCAATTCATAGGTGACTGGGATAGTAATGCCTGCTCTGAGTATCAGGCCTGCTGGTAAGTAGTTGGCCTCCATAGAACTGGGGACTGATCTGGACTTTACTCAAGAATGTGAGGGAGGCCTGTAGGGTAACCTGCTGTCATGGAGCTTCTTGCATGGGGAAGGAGAACCAGAGTCTGAGCCTGGCTCTTTGGGAAGTTTGCTGTCAGCTCTTGGGATTTTGTGCAGCATGGCATTTCCTAAGCTCCTCTTCCACCATGCCCTTGACCTCAAACTCTAAAGCTGCATAATAGAAGGGTAAGGAGGTCACTAATATTCAAAAGTCTCCCCCAGTTCCAAAGCTTCTGCCTAGCAACCTAACCTGTTCAGCAGCCAGCCCATTGCCCACCTGTGGAAAACCTTGCAATAAGGCTAGACTGCAGCTTGATTCATGACCCAGAGGGGCGGCTCTCTTCTGTGGCTTCAAATTAGCAAAATATTATTACAACAGAATTGGTTGTTTTGTTCTTGTGAAATTTTTCCTTCTGCCTTATTCCTTTGCATACAGATAATTCATGGTATGGAATGTCTGGTTAGCCATATTCTAGAATAAACTTGTGTAAACGTAGCCTAAAAGATAGAAAGCCCATTTCTGTGTGAAAGTCAAAATGATAACCCTGACACCGATATCTGGGAAGATTTGAATGAGCCTCTGCCGTCTGTTTTTTTCTTGCCAAAACTTGCGCGAAGTTTACATGGAAAATGGCTTTTGGGTGTCCTATCACAAAAGGAGAGTGTCCCCAGCCAGAACCGCCCCCGCGGTAATCTGAGAGCCATCTGTCAACATGGACCGTCTTTCAGTCCCATCTTTTGCCAACAGCACTTCAAAACAAAGTCTCCAACCAACACTGCTTGGAGGTTTTATTAGCTCATCCTATTAACTTTTTTGACTGCCTCACTTTGTTTCAAGGAAATCATGACCTAATTTAAAGACAAATTCCCTGTGTTAGGTGTACGGTTCTGTGGATTATAACCAGCATGTGTCAAGTTCTTGAGTGGGACCCTAATGTCTTCGGGTGCAAAGGAAACCTATTTCAACTCATTTACTCCTCTGCTCCCAGGCTTTCAATGCATCCACCCCAGATCTGGGGATATTCCTTTTCTGTAGCAATTGGTTCAACTGATGCATCTCAGAAGTTGCTTAAAAACAACTTTGCAGCAAACCTTTGTTATCATAGAGCCAAATCAAGCATTTTGCCTTCCTACCAATTGGTCTTTGTTCTGCTGGATCAGTGCAGTGTTTTCCTGGCGGTGGCTGGGGCTTGGGTGGAGGAGACCAGGCTGAGGACCAGGCCACTGAGTGACCGAGTTGGAAAAACAAAACACTCAGTTATCAGATTATGCTAATCCAGTTTCCAGGATCCTCACTTCCCTTTCTTTCCTAAAGCTTTTTAGAAGACTCCATTTTGAGGAAGAGCCCTGAGTTGTGGAGGGCCGAATAGTTGTTGGTAGTCATACTACCCACAGGATAACTAAGTATCACATAATGTTGACTGACAGAGTTGGGTATGAAGCAGGGTAAGTTGTCAGCAGGGCTGAGAGATGGTTCTCCGAAGATAAGGGTCAGGTGGGGATGAGATAGTTTCAGATCTAATACATGATCAGCTGCATAATCTGACACAGAATCTTTATATTAGAAATCTGCTTTATTTAACACAACGAAAGAAAGCAGAAAGCAGAAAGAAAGCATTGCAGGAATATAACTGTGTACCTGAGAGGGTTGTGTCAATAGCATTGAGGGACAGTTCTCGGGGAGATAACAACTTGTTTATCAGATAGGGAACTCCTGAGTGTAGCTACAATGGGCAGGACAGTTAGAAATCAAAAGGCAGTATCCCTATTCTGTAGCATGATCCACACTGAATTTCAGTTTTCAAGAGGGGCATAGGTCATTTTCACCCCAGAATCGTGGAAGACAGACAGAGCTGATCATAAGATAGGCACGTCAAATGGACATGTGCTCTTCTGAGTGTCAGTGATTTTTAACCTTCTGATGGTGAATGATAGGAGCTCAGGTACAGCAGGTGTAGACGGTGGAAATGAGAATGAAGCCACTTCAGCTGTAACTCAGGGGCCGAGGGAAGATGGAGACAGGAGAAGAGAAGTAGCCTGAGAGAGGGCAATGCAGCTGTGGATGGGGACAACGTGGGACCAAGAGCCAATGGCAGGACTTAGTGCTTGTAGCTCTTCCTGCTGGAGGATGAGGTG